>NW_017732095.1:524012-564640 GCF_001890085.2 Hipposideros armiger | reverse complement strand
AGCCAGTGTCGTTTTGAGCTGCGGGTCAGGAGCAGACAGTGGCTTGAGTCGCACGCCTGCCAGGCCTCAGTAAGGGGAGGGCTCTGTCCTCAGTGGCCGCCTGCCTCCTAGGGTTTGCAGCTGCGTCCCCAGCCCTGAGCCTTCCCTGCACGAGGCAGGCCCACTGGTCTGTGCTGCCGGGCTCAGCCCCCACGTTTGCATGGTGTAGGCAATGTGGCACCATCACTACCACCCCTATCTTATTTCCTGCATGGGACCCTGTGGGTAGGGCGCCACATCACAGGGTGGCCTGGGCTGACCTCATTTTGTCCTGGCTGCAGGGGCTCTGGGGGCCATTGGGTCTTCCTGGGGGTTTTGTCTGCTGTCCCCCGCCTGGCTCACTGGAAACACGGAGCCTCCAGAAGGGTCCTCGGGGCACAGGGGCCACCGGTCATCCTGTCGGTCGGTGGGTGGGCAGAGGAGGTCACGGGTGGTGGCATCCAGATCCTGAAGTGCTCTGACAGTTGTGTTCTGGTAGGAGGCCTGGTGAAGGCTGGCATGGGGGGCTGCCTGCAGGACCAGCCACTGTCAGGTCCTCGTGGACTTGGAGGGGTGCACAGAGCTTGGGGGCAGGTTGGCTGGGCTCCCACCTGTTTGTGGGAGCTCCTGGGATCCCCGGACGCCATGGTTGCTCTCACAGCCCATCCTTTGCATGCAGGGCACCAATGGCTCGCAGGTCTGGGACACCTCGTTTGCCATCCAGGCTCTGCTGGAGGTACGTGGCTGCGTCTCCTTCTCTTCAGCCTGCAGTGGGCTTCCTGTATGGCCACCCGAGCCCAGCACAGACACGCACCTGCTGACCCTGGCTCTGCTCCCTGGCCCCTGAGGCCCTGGCGACGTCCAGCTGAGGCAGGGGGCCGGCCTGCAGGCTTTAGGAGCAGCGAGGCCTGGGGTGTCCAGGCTCTTCTCAAAGTCACTCTGCTCCTGGGGACATTGAGGAGAGCACTGAGCACGCACTAGAGAGAAGTGGGAGTGTTTCTGTTCCGGCGAATGAGCCATGTTGGAGAGTCCCGAGGGGTCTGCGTCCTGTGGGCTGCCGTGGAGGGAGGGGGCCAGTGGGCATGGGCGGGCAGCTGTGTTGTGGATGTCCCTGCTGTGCCCTCTGTTTCTCCATCATGTCTCTTCTGACTTGTGACAGACATCTTGACCCTGAGTGGGTTGGTTCCTAGTTCCTGGGGATAGCACGGTGTTGTCCGGGGACCAGCTCACCCGCGCAAGCTGCTGCGGCCAGCGGCTGACCCTCTTCTATCTCCCAGGCAGGTGCAGAGCACAGGCCCGAGTTCTCGTCCTGCCTGCAGAAGGCGCATGAGTTTCTGCGGATCTCACAGGTAACTTGGGCCCGGAGACTCTGGGGGGCCTCCCATGGTCAGAGGTGCCTCCTCCGTGCCCCCACCCTGCCCATTAGCTCGTGGGGACCTGATGGTGTTTTCTGGCAGTGGGTGTGGGCTGTGGGCAGCGGGCGAAGCCTCAAGGGTCCCCTCTGGCACCAATGGCCGAGAGGCCACAGCTCGGGCACCCCACATCCTTCTGTGTGGGCCCCTCCCCACCCTGGTGTTTGCGTGTGGCCGCCGCTGCGTGTGGACGTGCTCCCTCCTGTACCTCCACATGTGTCTTCCTGGCGCTGCTCAGGTCCCGGACAACCCGCCCGACTACCAGAAGTACTACCGCCAGATGACGAAGGTATGTGGGCCTGCTCGCCGCTGGGCTTGCCTTGGGGGGCTCTTGCCTGAGCCCTGGGGCTTCTGGTGGTGAGGACACATGCAGGGGGTGCCCCCCATGGCCCCGAGGTGGCCCCGATGGGCGCTGTGCGCTCTGGAGGACACACACGGGCTTGTCCACACGCTGTGCACACCCATCGCGTCTCTGAGGCGCTCCAGCCACACAGACGTGTTAGAGACGCCGTGGGCACGAGGGTGAGGGAGACGAGGAGGCGAGGGCGGAGGGGCAGTCCCTCCAGTGTGTGTGAGCGTGCACCCGCTGTGCCGCGTCCTCACGGGTCGGGAGCGTGGCAGTGACTGTTTCCTGGGTGGGTCCTGTGGTGGGATCTGGGTCGGTGATGAGAGCGGCTGCATGTGGGCTTCTTGAGTCGGAAGCCGAGGCCCGTCCACACGGGGGCTCCGCGCAGGGGCGGAGGGTGCCGGGGATGCCTGCTCCCACCAGTCACGGCCACGTTCCGCAGGGCGCCTTCTCCTTCAGCACTGTGGACTGTGGCTGGATTGTCACCGACTGCACAGCGGAGGCCTTGAAGTCCGTCCTCCTCGTGCAAGAAAAGTGTCCTGTCACTACACACATCCCGCCAGAGCAGCTCTTTGACGCCGTCAACGTGGTGAGGCTGCTGGACGCGCAGGGTCCCCGGGTCCCGTTAGTGCTGCGCCTGAGCTGTGCCCTGGCCTGCATGTCCCCTGGGACCTGTCCCAGCCAACACGTGGGGCCAAGACCGTGAGCCAGAGCGGCATGTCCCTACAGCACCTGGCTCGGCAGCTGGGGGCTCTGGCCGGGCGTTGGTAGAGCCGGCGTCCTGGGCCAGCACAGGGAGGGGCTGGCGCCAGGCAGGTGGCTTTGGCCTGTTCTCTCCTGCGTCTTGGAGGCTTACACGCCAGCCGCTCCTACAGCCCTTCCGGGAAGGCTGGCCATCTCCACGGTGCCGGGAACACGATGCCAGCCCTTTCAGCATGGGCACAGCGGAGGCCGCTGGCTCAGAGCGCCTATGCGACTTAACAACTAGGCGTATGCGCGTCGGGCTGTGTCCCCAAGGTTTCACGGAGTGCCTTACGGACAGAGGCTGCGACTCACTGTCAGGTCGCTGAGGCTCAGTGTGACATGGGGGCCGGCTCCTGCCTCCCCTCCCAGCCCACTGGTTCTCGGCGCCCACATGG
The DNA here is from genome assembly GCF_001890085.2 of Hipposideros armiger. NCBI lineage: Eukaryota > Metazoa > Chordata > Mammalia > Chiroptera > Hipposideridae > Hipposideros > Hipposideros armiger. The sequence continues at coordinate 561,725 of NW_017732095.1, read as the reverse complement.
CTGGGGCCCCCCGCACGCTCAGCTCAGATGTGCTCTGGTTTCAGTTGCTGAGCATGAGAAACTCTGATGGGGGATTTGCCACCTATGAGACCAAGCGTGGGGGGTACCTGCTGGAGCTGCTGAACCCCTCGGAAGTCTTCGGTGAGTGGCCATCAGCCGGCGTTTAGCCACATCCCAGGACCCTGTGCCAAGGCATAGCTGCTGACCAGAGTTACCCTGACCAGGGCTATGCCCACAGGGGCTCTGGCAGGTGACTCAAGTCCTGTAAGGAGCCCCCAGCCCTGGAGGGCTCCATGCTCCTCAACCAGTGAGGGTGGCCTGGAGCCCCTGCTGTGGGTGGGGATCACGGCAGGATCTGGGGGCTCACACCGGCTCCGGCCCCTGCCGCGTCCTGAGTGCTCCTTGCAAGGAGCTGTCGGTGGACCCTGACGCTCTGTGCCCCCTGCATGTCGTGGTTCATCCTGCTCCACGTTTAGGCCCTGACGCCCCTGCTGTCACTGCCAAACTCGGGCCAGTGTGCGGGCTTCTGGGGTGCGGTGCAGCTCTCTGCTCTGTGTGCCCTGTTCCATCCTCCCGCTGGCATGGCAGTCCCATGGCACACAAGCGCCTCCAAGTCACCAGGTCATCTGTGTGGCATTGTCACCTGGGCTAGTCACTGGTGATACCTTCCTGTTTCCTTGGGGGATGGCCACGCTCTCGGTGCATCAGGCCCCACACATTATGGTGCTTTGTGCTCAAGGCTTAGCGTGCGTTGCCGAAATGGGTGGCGAGCAGCAGCTCCCGCCTCACTGCGCCCTTGCTCTCCCAGGGGACATCATGATAGACTACACGTACGTGGAGTGCACCTCGGCCGTGATGCAGGCGCTCTGGCATTTCCACGTGCAGTTCCCTGAGCACAGGCCCCAGGAAATCAGGTAAGGGTAGCTGTGGCCACTCCGGGCTGACAGCACAGTCACTGTCCAGCTTGACCTGGAGCCTGTCACAGAAAGGGCTCTGGGCAAAGCTCCTTTAGTCCCGGGAGGGACTTCCGGCGCCCCTGAGCCCAGCGCAAGTCCAGAAGTGGCTCCAACGGTGCTGGGGGCTCCGCGTCGCACAGTTACCCCACAGAAGCGCGTGATTTTTCTCGTCATCTTCATGATGCTAAAGACACGTGCCCCAGCTCCACTAGTGGCTCCTGATAAGCCTTTCCCGTTGTCGTCTGGCCCGTGTGTGGAGCAGGGCGCACCCTGCATGTTGTGCTTCTGACCTGTTCTGACGTGGACACACCATGGGGCTGCCTCGGTGTGCATGTTACCAGAAGCCCCGGCTGAGCGGCGGCCGGTGGAGCCCCCATTCCTGCTTTGGCTGTGGACTGTCTGCCAGGTCACATGCCATACTGCGTGTCCCTGTGCTCCGGGGCCCTTTCCGTGGCTCTTGTGACTCGTGTGCTGTGAGCCTTGTACTTGTCTTTTGGGGCACAGAGGACGTGTCCTCAGGAGCGCCTTGCTGTGCCGTGCCCTCTGCAGTGTCAGAGAGCCCTTCCTGCCGGGACGAGCCCGGTTCTGTGCCCCCTGGTGGGACTCAGCTCAGTCTGGCGTGTTCGTCTTTTTGGCCTTGTTGGGTATGTGGGAGTTGATTTGGGAAGTGTCTTGTTCAGGACTTTCACAACTGCTGCCGAGTGATCCCGTTCTGTAACTTTGTTATAATGTCCTCGTCAGGGACTCCTGTGAGGGAGGCTGGACTCGAGATGAGCTGCAGAGTGTTTTCTTCTTATGTTCCCTGGAAGGTTGTGAGATCTGGGCTGTTTCTGCCTCCCTTGGGCCTGCGGTTTTCTTGCAGGAAAGCAGTAACAGCGCCTGTCGTATTCCCTGACTGTAAAGGGGACTGCTACTAATACGTCTCCAGTAACAAGGATACTTGCTATTGGTTTTGGGTGGTTACTCCTTCTCAGGGTAACAAGGTTCTTGTTTTTTTCTGCTAAGTTCTTTCCCTCCACTGTGAGTGGGTGTTGAGTTTTAGTAAATGACCTCTCTATGTCTGTGAGCTGATTAGGTATTTATCTCCTTTACTTGTTCACGTTGTAGATGTTTATTGTACATTTTTCTAATGTGAAGATGCCTTTGCATTTCTGGGATAAACCTAACTGGGCTTATCTGTGCTGTTTAGCTTAGAATTTTGCATCTGCGTTCCCTAGTGAGCCACCATGGGGGCCACGGTACGCCCCCCCCACCCCCGCCGGGATCCGAAAGCCTTGTGCTGGGTCCCTAGAATGAGTCGGAGTGTCTGGTGCTTTTCCTAGTCCCTAGAGAGTTTGTGTAAGACCAGAATGCTGTACAATAGTTGAGGGGAATACGCTTATAAAACTGTTAGGCCTAGGGTTCTTTTTCTGGGAAAAGTTGACCTTTTTGACTCATATCTTCAGTAGTTACAGGGCGACTCAGACTCTTTCTTCCTCAGGCCATTTTGACAAGTCAGTTTTCCTAAAAACTTGTATGTTTTGTCTGAGTTTTCAAATGTGTTGCCTAAAGTTTTATTTTCTTTTAACTTTTGGATTTCCACTATACCTGTGGTGACGCTGCTCTGACTGCCGATGCTCTTATTTGTACTGCCACCTTTGTACTGGTCACTGTCACTGAGTGACAGTATCGCCTAACGCCACACACAGTGATCACCTCCCAGCTCCCGTGGGTCAGGAGTCCAGGCCGCGCTGTTTCACTGTTGACCTGGGTCTCGTCTGAGCATCGACCAGGGAAGATCTGCTCCGAGCTCGTGGGGTTGTTGGCAGGTTTCCCCTCCTTGTGGAGTGTCAGCGTCAGGGCCCGCTGGCCTGCTGACCGGGCTGCAGGCCACCCTTCATTCCCGGCACGTGGGCCTCTGTACGCGGCTGCATGACAGCCGGCCCGGGAGAGAAGCAAGGGGGAGAGGGACTCTGCAGGCAGAGGGAGGCCGGAGCGTCACGTGATGTAGTCACAGGGGTGACGTCCCATCAACCCTGCAGGAACTGTGGTTAGAAACAAATCTGGGGTGCCGCCCACACTCAGGGCATGGGGGACACGGGCGAGCCCCTGAGGGGCGTGATGCCCTCAGGCTGCGTCTGTACCCTCATGCCGGCCCCTTCAGGGGGACCAGCTAGGCTTATGGTGCTTCTTCTCTGTCCTCTAAATCTTTTGTTTTCACTCTAATGTTTCATTTCTTTTTAGAATTCCATCTTGTGTCATTTACTCAAGCACGTAGCCTGACACTTCTCAGTGACACCTTTCCCGTTTGGAGCTGCTTCCAACACTGGACCCCCCTGAGCGTTTGCTTTCCCCTTGGGTTTCCTTACCTACCTGTACGTGCTTCTGCCTTGACCTTGTAGCTCCTCTCTGAACTGTTTATTTTTACATATTTCTTAAAGGGAGACCACTCATTCTTCCTGAGACCATAGATGGGTGGGATGGGGTCAGTTGCCGTTTTGCCGGAATGTTTACCGGCCGGCCCCTGTGTTGCAGGGAGACTCTCGAGCGGGCCCTGGAGTTCTGTCGGCGGAAGCAGAGGCCCGACGGCTCCTGGGAGGGGTGAGTGAGCTCCCCGGGTGCGGCCGTCCGCTTGAACACACCCGCTGTCCTGGCAGGAAGCCGCCAGCCACAGGTCCTGGTGGGCCTTGTCCCTGGTCAGCGCCTGGCCTCCACCCTGTGGTGCGGGCGAGTGCTGGGTGTGCGGCCTGCCTCCTGCCACCTGGCTTCTCGGGTCTCAGTCCTCACGCCTTCCCTGGGTTTGGGTCCCTTCTGACCTCACTGGGTGGTTCCCGCAAAGGGAGCCCGAGGGCCGGGAGGACCGGGAGGGCCGGTTCTGTCCCACAGGCCTGACGGTCTGCAGTGCTGTGGCTTGTGAATCCCGCGAGGCTGTTTCCCTGAAAGCAGCCACAGCCTCCCGTGCCGGAGGGGGTTCTCATCCTCCCACCTGCTGTGCGTGGGGCCTGGGCGCTGAGGCTCCGCCTCCTTGTGTCTCCCTCCAGCTCCTGGGGGGTTTGCTTCACCTACGGCACCTGGTTTGGGCTGGAAGCTCTCGCCTGCATGGGGCACACTTACCGCAATGGGTGAGTACGGGCGTTTGCCCCCGACCCTATGGGACGGGGTCTGCTCAGCATGACACTCTGCTATTGTTTGATTTTGGGGCGTTTTTACATTTTTTTAAACAGTGAGGTAAGATCAGTATTCCAGAAAACGTAGGCCTCACCAGGTTGTGAGTGAGGACGTTGCTGGCTCAGGAGTGGGCAGAGTCCGTGTTAAAGACGCTTGGCTGGGCATAACGCCCTCAGCTCGCCTGGCACCTCCTGGTGGCAGCGGCCAGTCCAGGACTCTCACTGGGATGCTAGGGAAGGGAGGCCTGGTCCGGCTGTGTCCAGCAGCTGCACCCAGCATTGCTGGCCCGGTGGGTGTTCAGGGGATGGTCATGGCAGTGAGACATTGGCAGCTGCAACGCATGTCACTTTATCTGTCCCCCATCACACCCATGGCGGGGTGGCCTTGAGTGCAGCCGCCTCACCCCATGGCCCTAAGGAGGCCGGGTCAGGGTGAGAACCCAGGAGCCCAGGACACTTCTTGCGTGATGGCGTCTCGTGTCTGCTCTCTGCAGGGCTGCCTGCGGGGAGGTCTCGAAGGCCTGCGACTTCCTGCTTTCCCGGCAGATGGCGGACGGAGGCTGGGGGGAGGACTTTGAGTCCTGTGAGCAGCGGCGTTATGTGCAGAGCGGCCAGTCCCAGATCCACAACACATGCTGGGCCCTGATGGGGCTGATGGCCGTCAGGTGGGGCGGGCAAAGGAAGGACGCTGGACGTGGTGGCTGGGTGGGTGTGGGCGGCTGAGCTCCGAGTGCAGGGCTGCACCCCGGGTTCCTGGGCAGGCCCCTAGGTCTGTGCAAGCCAGTGGGCTCCTGCAAAGAGGCTCAGCACCCACAGTGACGGCAAGGGGCACGAGAGGCCCCGGGTAAGCAGTTTAAGGTGTGGCGGCTGCTCCGCATGGGCCCGCCAATGTCCACAGTCAGTGCTAAACCATGTGGACACACGTGGCTGCACAGGCACACGCACACACAGATGTGCACACGTGCAGAAATATGCAAAACCACAGGTGTACACACACACATATGCAGCGTCCTAGTCTCTGCAACCCTGTTGGGTGTGGGGCCATTTGGGACATCTCCTAAGAGCCCCACAAGGCCAGGCCAGTGGAGGCAGCAGGGGCAGTCTGTGCGCACCCAGGACGGTGTCGGGGACCAGCCACCAGCCTGCCCCCCACAGCCGAGTTGGTCCTGAACTCACGATTCTCCGGTGTGTCACCCTCGCCAGGATGAGCAACGACATGAGGATGTGGGCTGGGTGGGCACAGGCTTGGCTTCTCCCCGGCCACCTCCATGGGCTGCCCACCTGGCCTGCTCACCTCCGTGCATGCTGCGTCTAAACCTCTCAGGCTTTACCTGTGTAGCGATGGCCTGAGGGGTGCTGACTGCCCCTAGTGGGTATGACCCCTCATGTGTGTCTGTTAGGTGGTCTGTCATCATGCGGTGTTTCACGTCCTTGTCCGGGTGGCGCTGCAGGTGTTAGGCCTGGGTTCTGGCTGCAGCCGAGGGCCATGTCACACGCTGTTCCCGCATGGTCACTGTCCCGCTCCCGCAGGCATCCTGGCGTGGAGGCGCTGGAGAGAGGAGTCCGGTGTCTGCTGAGAAAACAGCTCCCCAATGGCGACTGGCCCCAGGTACACTGCGGGCCCAGCACCGGGCCCAACTCCCCATGTCCCCACGGGCTGCTCACGGGCAGGGCCTGGCTGTGGGGATTAGATTTGGAACCACCACCAGCGAGTGGCCTGTTGAGAGCAGAGCTGCGGCAGGAGGCCGAGGACCTTGCTGTTGGCAACTGAGGCAGTGGGTGGGGGCAGGGCTGGTGGTGCTGGGAGGCCTGCAGCCCACTCTGCCTGTGCATGGGGCCGGGGTCGCCACCCTGCCCTGGATGAGTGGGGCAGACACAGCTGTGCAAGGCTGGTGGCCAGGCTGGAGGGTTTGCTGCAGGGCGAGGGAAGCGGGCTGACTGGCGGGGTGACTTTCTGCAGAGAGCCAGTGCGGCTCTCCCCAGCCAGCCCTGCCCCTCAGCCGCCTGGTGGAGCTTTGTGTTGAAGGCCCTGTGTCCTGTCCTCTCAGGAGAACATCTCTGGCGTCTTCAACAAGACCTGTGCCATCAGCTACACGAGCTACAGGAACGTCTTCCCCATCTGGGCCCTCGGCCGCTTCTCACGCCTGCACCCTGATAGCGCCCTCGCAGGCCACCCTTGAGAGCAGGCCGGTGGGCGCCTGGCGGGTGGGTGGCTGGTATGACCCCTGTCTCCCTGCCTTGCACTCCCCACTTCCGGAGTTAGTCCTGGGACCAGGCCAGGCGGGTGGGTGCTGGCAGTTTAGACGCTTTATATTTAGCTTAGCTTTGAGAAAAGCTCGATGGGCCCAGATGAGGGAAGGGACACGATGAGCTGTGACACTGCAGAGGGTACAGCGTGGTGTGTCCTCGCCATGGGCACTGGGCTGGGAGGGCTTCCTTGATGACAGTTCTCAGGAGAGGAGCAGTCTGCCCCGTCCCGGTGCTGGGCTCACCCCAGGCCGGCTCTTCCTGCGTCTGCTGCCCCTTGGGCTGAGGAACGTGTCGGCTTTCCTAAGCAGCCTGGTGGGGAGAGGCCACGGGCTTGGCGAGGCGTGGGGAACAGCAGGGCTCGCCGACCTGCCCCTGATCTCGTTTGCCCATGCGATACCACGGTGCTGCCAGCGTGGGTGCCAGCATCCCACCTCCAGGGTTTATAGTCGTCCTGTAACGACAAATTCTCAGGGAGACCAAGCATGACAGGCTGACCGGGCATCAACAGCTCTGTGGTTACCCGGTGTGGCACTGCTCTGCACCCCAGTCTGTCACCGCTCCTGTAGCCGGCCAGGTAGGCGTGACACCCAGGTCACCCTCGTGGCTGCCGAGACCCTCCTGTCCCTGTCTGCTCTGAGCTCAAGTGGGAGTGACTTCCGGGCGATGCCTTTTGGCAAGTTGCCCTCTGGTTTCTAAACCTGCCTGGTTTGCCAGGCAGGGACTGGGGGCTCGGATTCGGGAGTCCAGGTGTGGGTTTGCCCTTGACCTACACGGACAGGCATCTCTCGTGCTCAGGGCCTCCCTGGGGATGGAGCTGTGGAGACACCAAGAGCTCTGGTGAGAATAAAGCCCAAAGCCCCACCCAGCGCCACCTCTACCTGCAGTTCCTGTGTACCACCCCCTGCACAGGCGGCAGCTGCTGTGCTCTCCCCGGACAGTGGAGAACCACCCGGATGCCCCTCTGCCCCTGTCGTTCCCAGCCCAGAGACTAGTAGGGCTCTCGCCGAGGCTTCCCACACGTGGCCTTCTTCTTGCAGCCCTCGTGACCCTGGGGCACTGTCCCTGACCATCGGGCACTCGCTGGCTTCAGGGCCCTCGCCTGAGCTTCCCCTCCCCTGACCTTTCGCCCCTGGGGTCCCGCTTCTGCCTGCTCTGAGCCCTGCAGGGCCGGCCGGCCCCACAGGCTGCCACACTGGCACAGAGCCGGAGTTCACTGGGTGCCTGCTGCTCAGACATTTCACTCGGGTCTGTCTGGTGACGGAACCGTGTTGAATCCCTTTGAGATCTGCTGGGTTTGCTCTTGCCCCCTTTTTTAAAAATTTGGAAGTTTTTTCTTTTCCAGGTTTACATTCAATATTATATTTGTTTCAGGTGCACAGCATAGCAGTTAGACATTTATATAACTTACATAGTGATCCCCCTATTAGTCCAGTCCCCACCCGACACCAGTCTTTCCATGTTATTGACTGTATTCCCTGTGCTGTGCGTTGCAGCCCCGTGACTGCTCTGTAACTGCCGATCTGCTTCCTGACCCCGCCCCCTCACCCAGCTCCGCAACCACCCTCCCGTCGGGCAGCCGTCAGTTTGTTCTGTCTTTGAGTCTGCTTTTGTGTGTTCATTTATTTTGTTTTTTAGATTCCACACATAAATGAGATCACACGGTATTTCTTTCTGATTGAGGAGATTTTCTGTATTATGCTGGGAAACTTTCTCTTGGCCATAGTAGGTTTTTCTGTGTTCACCGTGATGTACTTCACACCCTTCCCTTTGAGGGATTCTTTAACTAGAAATATGTGACTGACTCACAGTGGGAACTTCCCTCTAGGAAAATTATTTTCCTGACTGAACAGAATCACTATTGTTACACAGACTTAATTTGATTTAGGCAATAAAAATGTGTGAAGAGTCAGTGCCACCTACTGTTGCTTCCTCCGCATCTCAGAGCTCTGTAAGAATCATGGGCTCACTGGTCAGCTTCATTCATTTTCATCTCCACCTGCCATATGAACTCAAATTTGTAATTCACTTTGTTTCAAGAAGGAATTAAGGTTAGAGACACAAGGCAAAGGGACACACGGGCAGGAAATTCAGATGGGCTGGGAGGGGTGTCGGCACCCACGATATGTGTCAGGGGCCTGGTTAGTTACTGTCCTTGGCCCCCAGAGTCAGTGTTTTACTTTCTAGGAGCAGCTGGAGAGGGGGTGAGTGTAAGAACCCCAGAGCAGAGTACATGCCCGTGGCACTGACTGCCGTTCCTCACAGCACTTCACAGGACATCTGGTCGGCAGAATCCACAAGCACAGTGCCCTTGGGCAGAGGACAAGGCTGAGGGGCAGCTGTAGAGTGGGGGGGACTCACCATGAGCGCTGGGCAGCCATTCTTGGCCTCGGGCTTCTCATGATGTGTGACCTCTGAGCCTGGGGTTTGCCCTTGGAATCTGATGCCTTCGCTCAGGAGAGTGAGGTTGATGTGGTAGCTTCAGAGTTCCTTGTCTTTAGTGAAAGTAATCCGTTAGTTTCCATGTAGTGACTTTTACTGAGAGCAGGTGATTTCCAGCTTTTCATGGTACAGCGATGCCCCACGGGGTGTCTGAGACCCTTGCGTGACACAAGTGGAGAACAGCTGGTTTGCATGGCGCTGGGCAGCGTTAGACACGTGCCCCACAGCCAGGCCCATTATGGGCGTGAGAGGCAATGAGCCTGAGACCTCATGGTCACTGGTGTCCCCTCTGGTTCTTGGGAAACTACAGGAGCAGGGCCGTCCCCTGGCCACCCAGGAATAGGGGAGCACTGACATGCCTGTGGTGGCCAGGAGACTTCAAAAGCAAAACAAACCAGCCTCGGTGACCCCCTTGGATAGTAGTGAGTTGTCTAACATACGTATAATGGAAGTCCCAGGAAATGGAGGGAGGGAGGCAGAGAAACTTCCAAAGTAATGGCTGAAGTTCTTTCAAATATGATGAAATATATAAGCCCAGAGACCCATGAAGCTCAGCAGGCTTGTAGCAGACAAAAAACCCCAGCAAAACCAGGAGAGCACAGCATAGCCAGACTGATGAAAACCAATGATGAATAAAAGTCTTAAACAAAAACAGACATGTCACTTACAAGTGAGCAAAGATAAGGATGAGGGCCACCGTCCACAGGAGCAGTGCAAGCCAGAAGAGTGGAATGACATCTTTAATGTGTTGAAAAAAAAAATAAGGTCAACTTAAAATTCCATATTCAGAGAGACAAAAACCAGAGCTGAAGGAATTTCCCAGCAGCCTTGTCCTACAAGAGATACTCAGTTGTTTAGGCTGAAGGAAAGTGATACCAGGTGGAAATTGGTCTTCACCAAAGAATGAAGAGACCAGAAATGGTAAATCTGGTAAATATGGGTGACTTTTCCCCTGTTGTTTAAACAATGTTTTTAGAATATGATTAACTTTTAAAAGCAAAAATAATGTGTTTTTTACACAAGAAGATGGAAAAGCTAAGATCAGTAATGGAGGATTTTGGAGGAGGAAGGATGTGTGCTGCTGTGGGGTTCTTACCTCATACATGAAGTGGTGCATTATTTAAAGGTAGATTGTGATAAGTAAAAGATACCTAATATAAACCCTAGAGTAAACCACTAAAAGGACAAAGAGGAGATAAAATAATCCAAAAGAAGTCAGGAAAAAGAACAAAGAATAATTTGGACAAATAGAAAACAAGATAATTGACTTAAACCAAACTCATGTGGATTGAATTTTGTTCCCCCAAATTCACATGTGACTAAATTAGGAGACAGGATCTTTAAGGAGATAATTAAGATTAAACGAGGTCATACATGTGAGCTCCTAATCGACAGGCCTGCTGTCTTTATAAGGAGACACACCAGGAGCACTGATGCACAGACAGACGACCGTGTGAGGAACCAGCACACCCAGGAGAGGGCGCAGGAGGAACCAGCCCTGCCCACACCTGGATCTGGAACAGACAGTTCTTGGAGCTTCCAGACCTGTGAGAAAATAAGCTGTTGTTGCTTAAGCCCTTAGTCTGATGTTTTGTTATGGCAGCCCGAGGAGGTTAATATACCAACCATTCAAATAATTGTATTAATTGTAAAGGGCTAAGCACTCCAGTAAAAGGCAGAGATTGTTACATTTACAATGAAAAGGCATGACCCATATATTTGTAAGAAACAAAGAATAAAAGAAACTTTAAAATACAGGATAAGAGTAAAAGTTTAGGAAAATATATAACATAAGAATATTAATCATAAAAAAGCAAAAGTGCCATAATATCAAAGCAGATTTTGGGAAAAGGAATAGTACCAGAAATAGATGATGATAAGAATATTAATTCATCAAGAAGATAAAACAGGGCTGGCTGAGTGACACGTTGGTTAAGTGCTGGCTTGGGGGCCAGCTCTGAGCAGCAGGGCCCCGGTTCAGATTCCACATGAGGGCCAGTGACACTGTGCCCTCTACAGCTAAGATGGTGAACAACAGCTCAACCTGGAGCTGGGCTGCCGTGAGGCGCCGGTGACAGCGTAGGCTGCAGTGGGGCAACAGTGGGCTGCTGTAAAAAGTTACCATGAGCCGCTGGCAGCCCGGGTGAGCTGCCAAGAGCCACCGAGTGAGCTGCCAAAAGCCACCGTGAGCAGCTGTCCAGTGGTTGGCGACTGATCTGCCTCAGCCGGAAAGAGCGCAATGTTAATGCCAACACGGGCCAGTGAAGCGACATCCTCCACAAATAGACTGAAGAACAAAGGGACAGCAACTTGTCTGTTCCCCTCCCCCAATTCCCCAGCGCTGTTCTCCTCCCCCAATTTCCCAATAAAATCTTTAAAAGAAAAAAAAAAAGATGAAACAATCCTGAATGTATATGCACTTAATAACAGCTTCAAAATACATGAAGCAAAAACTGGTGGAACTAAGGAGAGAATTAGACAAATAGACAACGTGGAAGATTTCAACACTTGTCTCAGCAACTGTAGACAAAATCAACAACTTGAGGTCACTGGCATTTATAGAAGACTTCATCTCACATTCTTATCAAGTCCTTGTGGACCATTCACTAAGATTGGCCATGTGCTGGGTCATGAGATGAGTCTCAAGGAATTCAAAAGGATTGAAACCATGCCGAGCATATTCCCTGATCACAGTGGAATTAATTAGAAATCAGTAACAGAAAGATTTAGAAAATCCCACATATTTGGAAATTAAACAATATACTTCTAAATTACCTATGGTCAAAAATAAAAGCAGCTTTTAATTTTTAATTTAAATAGGCAATTAGAAAATATTTCAAGCTGAGTGAAAATAAAGACGTGACATTAAAGTTTGTGGGATGTAGCTAAAGCCGTGCTTAGAGAAATGTTTATAGGCTTATATATTAGTGCTGTAATTAAAGTTTAGAATCAGTGATATAAGTGTTCATCTTAAGGATCTTAAATCTTAAATATTAGAAGATAGGAAACAATAGATAGAGGTAAAATGATACAGAAAACAATAGAGAAGACTAATGAAACCAAAAGTTGATGCTGTGAAAGAATTAGCAAGCCTCTAGTCTGATCAAATGAGAAAGAAAATACCGTATATTAGGAATGGAAAGGGTGCATCACTATAGATCCTACAGACATAAAGCCAGCTGTCCAACTTGCCCTTCTGAGCCTGCTGCTCGGGCCTGGTCACACCCCAGGCCTGCTGACCTGGTCGCCCTGGACATGCTGACCTGGCCTGGTCACACCCCAGGCCTGCTGACCTGGTCGCCCTGGACATGCTGACCTGGCCTGGTCACACCCCAGGCCTGCTGACCTGGCCTGGTCACCCTGGCTTACTGTCCAGCCTGCCCCCTTCTTTCTGGATCACAGTGTTCCCATTTGTCCGGTTTGCCTCACATCCGGATGCTGCAGAATCCTGCCGGTGCTGTTTCTGCTCTTCCCCACTGTGGCTTCTGCCTTGATGGGATCTGTTTGTCCTCCCAGGAGGAAGACTGCAGAGGGGCTAGTAAGGGACTATCACTTAATGCCAGCATTCCACAACATAGATGACATGGCTAGATTCCTTCAAAGACACCACTGCTATTTAGATGGACATGAGAAGAAAAGGAAATTTTAAGTGGCCTTATATGTATTTCAAAAACAAATTCAAAACTTTCCCAGAAGAAAACTCTAAGCTCAGATGGCTTCACTGGTGAATTTATCCAACATTAAAAAAAGGAACTAACCCAAATACCCAGAAAATAGAGGAGGAGGAAACACTTTGCAAGTCATTTTATAAGGTCAGTATGACCGCGATCGCAAAACCAGACCAAGGCATTACAGAAGAGGAGACACAGGTCAGCTTTCCTCACAAACACGGAAAACCCTTAACAGAATATCAGTAAGTTGAATCCGTGCACATTAAAAGGACCGGGCGTGTCACCATGAGAAAACTGGCAGATGCCTAGGCCGGAGGCTGGGGCCATGGCACCCAGAGGGTTTTCCTGGGCCCGGAAAGAACTGGGATTTCAGGGTGATGGGGCGGCAGGCGGCGCCGCCTCTTTAAGGTGACATCACAAGGCCCTGGAACTCGGGGTCTGGGCACCACCTGCATGGGGTGAGCACCGAGGCGTGGCCATGGCTGAGGGGGGCGAGCTGATGGACAGGCTGCTGAGTGAGAACGCCGACCTGAAGAGGCAGGTGCGGCTGCTGAAGGAGAACCAGATGCTGAAGCGCCTGCTGAGCGAGAGCTGCCCCGACAGTGGCCGTGGGGCCCGCGACGCCCTGTTGGCCAAGGCACCCACCTACCCCGAGGGCTGCTCCCCGGGCACCGCAGGTGAGGCTACTCCCGCAGATGGTCCTGTGCCCGGCCCCCTTCCCTCAGGCCCCAGGCGCCCATTCTGCTGTGTGTCTTTAGGCGAGGCCTTCTCCTCCCTGAGGCTGAAAGTCCACACCTGGAAGACGGGTGCAGTTGGCTTGGTCACTTGGCTGGTGGGTGTAACCGTCAGTGACAGTGCACAGCGTTGCCATGGTGGCTGAACACAGGTCCCCTGGTGTCAGCCCAGCCAGGCGGCACTGCACTCTGCTGCGGACACCTCCCTGGGACCAGCAGGCTGGCCCGGGCCTGCTGGTGTCACCACAGGGCAGATGTTCCAACCACACTAGCATCGAGCTGCTGCCGTTTCCTCTGCTCACGCACATCAGCCAGAGCAAGTCACATGGCTGGGCCAGCGCCAAGGGCTGGAAGCACCACTGGGGCGGGAAGGCCCTGCAGAGGCACCTGTGTGGCGGGTGCTTGGGAGCACACAGCTGTAACCCAGCTCCCCGCATAGTACCCACGCCAACAGTCTCACAGGCTTTGATCACTTGCTGCGAAAGTAGTTGGTGCCGTTTTAAATATTTACATGGGAAAACTCCCTTTCACACCTGGGGAGCCTGACTTAGGCATGGTTGGTGGGCAGGGATGGTTTCTACGTGGGCCATGGACGGAGCCCTGTGACCAAGTGAGAGCTCAGAAATGGGCCCGGCTCACGCCACCTGACCGGGTGGCCAGAGGACACACCGGGCCTGCTCAGTGACCATGGCGGAACGACTGTCCTGGCCGATGCCCTGGGACCCGCTATCACAGGACGAGCCGTTCAGCTGAGTGTGCGATGTTTCCCGCCACGGACGCTGTTTGCAAAGCTGCTGCCGGTCCCCCAGCGGGACACTCTTGGAACTGGCTGCTGGGCCCTGTGTGGACTGTGGTCACTTCCCAGAGTCATTGGAATGCCTGTCCCCACCTCCAAACAAGCACAGCACATGTGGACAGTGGCTGCGTGGAGCTCCTGGGTGTGAAGTCCTGGGATGCAAGGGCTCTTCATAGCATCTGGAGATCTTGAGCCTCAAGGGGAGCTGGTAGAAGGAGCGCAGATAAGCATGGGGTCCTCGTGGGGGGTGGCAGGGAGAGAGCGACGCACCAGGAGGGGCAGCTGGGAAAACCCTGTCCCCCAACCGCAGCCCTGTGGCCTGAACTCTCACCAGCAGGCAAGGCACATGTTTGTCCCCAGACGTTTGCTGAGGAGGGACTGGACTCCGTGCTGTGTCCTGGATGTGACAGCCTGCTAAGGGTCAGTGCTGCTTCTCAGGCCACTAGGAATGTCTAGCGTGTGGTGGCTGCCAAAAGACACCTGTCCCCAAGCCTTGCCGGCCTGTGACAGCTGCTGAGTCATGTGCCTTATGCTGCTTTGTTGTCTTTCATTCTAAGAGTAAAGTCAGGCCAGGGACAAGCCCAGATCTTGCTGGACACCAGCCTTAGGGGGAGTCCCAGCCCCTGGCCAGCTGAGGCCACCAAGCTTCCACAGAGAGGCCTTGAAGGCCCAGTGCAGGGTGTGTGCCAAGGTCAGCGTGGGTGCCGCCATCCTCAGGGGTGGCCCTCGGCTCTGGTCTGGGCAACCCCCATGACGGCTGCATCCAGGCTGGGCCCCAACTCTCAACTTCTGGGCTGCAGCCGGGACCTGGGGTCTGGAGCTCAGAGAACCAGCAGGAGCTCCTGCACAAGCAGCAGCAGTTTGTTAGAGAGGGAACCTCTCAGCAGTGGCTCACAGTTCCCACAGTCCCTCAGCCTCTGCCTTCCAAACAGAATATGCTTTAAAAACCCATGTTTCTTACTCAGCCACATGCACTCGAGCGAAACTCAGCAATACCCAGGAAGCTGTATCCTTTAAGGCTGAGCGTGTGCTCCTGGCCACCCCCCGCCAAAGGCAGCCAGCCTCTGTCCACTCGTGCTTGATTCTGGCACGCCTGACCGGTGTTCATGGATGTATCGAGGCATCTTTGCTTTGACTTTAATTTGCTGCAACCGGGCATCTCCCTGCCGTCGCCTCTCGGTCGTTCTCCACCGTAGATCTAAATGCACTTGACCCCGGGGAACAGCTCAGCCTGCCCCCATGATAGGCAGCGCCCTCCCAGCCCTCCCAGCTCTGCCCTCACGTGTGCCTCTGCGACCAGCTGCGGGGTGACTGCCCAGAAGTCCGTGGGTCAAAGGCCGTGTGTGGTTGAAATGTTGAAACAGACAAATCTCTGCAGGAGGCAGTGGCCTCGGCACTCTGCCAGAGGAGGAGCCTTTCAGCACCTTTTGGACACCGGGCTTCGCAGGACAGCCCCGCCTGCGCCCGGGAAAAGGCCCACACGCTCCTGCCGGCCTGTTTGGGTTTCCCAGCACATGATGCACATTTTCAAAGGAACCAGAGGGAATGGCAGGCTGCCCACGCACGGCCTCCGCCTCAGCTCGGGGTCCTTCAGCCACTCACTTGATTCTTCCTTGTTTTGGGTGGAGGTGATTTTAAGCAGTTTGGAATATTCTCTATGTACAACTCTCTGTCTCCTTAACGCCGTGGCACGGTTATGTCTGTGCAGCATTCTGACCAGTTTAATGAAGTCTTCTCTTCATGTTTGAAATTTGTTCTTTCTTACCCTGAGGTAAATAACACAGCAAAACCTTTCGTATTTGGGGTTATTTCCTTAGGGTGTGTTTCCCTGAAAGCAGGAGCGCTGGCTGGGGGGCAAGGAAGCTTTGTTCCCCAGATTTCTTCCTCCCCTTGCCTGTGGTTCTGTATCTGTTATATTTTTCTGTGCATGCCCAGAGCCCCCGCCCCCCCCCAGCCCCTTCTGGCTGAAGCTGAGTTGCCTTCCTGTCCTCCAAGTATCTTTACTTCTCACATGTAAATCTTTGCCCTTGTCAGTAAGTTTATTCGTGGGGAACCTCTTGTTATTCCTTACAATTACGTTTTCTTTTTCCATTGTATGTTTTGAGTCATCAGAGTTGACATATTTTGGAAAGCTGTTGATTTATAAATACCCGTCCTATGTCCAGCCACTTCCTAAGGCAAGGCGGGGAGTGGTACATTTCACCAACAAGGCATTTGTATGCAGAATGCAAAAGGAGCTGCTACAAATAATTAAGACAACTACCCAACCCCCAAAATGAGCAAAGAAGAGGCGTAGATAATTCATAGTCTCTACCAGAGAGGCCCATGATCACATGAACACATACAGCTCACCAGGAGTCAAGGAAAAGCCACGTGTCATCCTCAGCCCAGCTGCCCATGCCAAGGGGTGATGAGCGTGTGGGTCAGAAGCCGCTGGTCACAGGGCACTGCCAGCACTGTTGTAGAAAACCGAGGTCAGTGTGCATACACCTGAGCCCAGGTGTGGACGCTGCGAGCAAGGGGGCAGGCCAAGGGACACTGATCACAGCTTGGCTTTTACATGGAGACCTGGAAACAGCCCATGTGCCTCGGGGGAACCGGACAGAAAAACCGCTGGGCTTGAGTGTGCATATGCACCGCGTGCCACACGAAATGGTTAAAGGAACCAGGTAGCTGTAGGTGACTCAATATGGGTAAGCCTCAGGCAAGATAATGGTGCAGCCAGAAGGCGTGCTGCAGAACAAAACGTGCATTGGACGACACCATTTATGCAGACATGAAAAAGCATATCAAGGTCACTGTACTGTGGACACACAGGTGGATGGGAACGTACAGGGGCCAGCACGCTTGCTGTGCCCATAAACACGGGGCTGGCGGCTTCCTTGGGAAGTGGCGGGGCCCACAGCCCCATCAGCCCCATTGGGCACCTTCTCCAGAGGGGAAGCGGGGAGCTTTGGAGATGGAGGATGAGAGCAGGTGTCGGGGAGGGGAGAGGGAGGCGGGGGGGCGTGTTCTCAAAGTGCTCTCTGCACCTCTGGGGTGTTTGGGGACAGCAGCCTGACTGCTCTTCTCTTTCCTCTCTGTCGCAGTTCCAGAGCTGGGAAGGTTCGCCAGCACCCCGGACGTGCCCCTCCAGCTGCAGACGTCCTCCTTGGAGGACCTGCTGTGCTTGCACGCCCCCCACTCCAGCAATGCCGCCTCCCCTGGCTGTGCAACCTCTTCCCAGGCATCCTTCAAGGCTTTCCTCAGCCCTGTGGAGCCACGGGGGCCCCGGAGCGCTGACCGGAAGCTGTCCCCGCTGCTGACCTCTCTGCAGGACCCGCTGGTGGACAAGGGCCTGCTGGAGCCCAGGGAGATGGCCCAGTCCAAGAAGGTGTGCTTCTCGGAGAGCAGCCTGCCCTTGGGGGACAGGACCAGGAGGACTTACTACCTGAACGGTATGGTGGGGGGCAGGCACCTGTGGGCACCAGGCATAGTGGCTGGCAGTTGGGGCGGCCAACTGGGCACAGCAGCTCCATCCACCCAGCACAGGGAAGACCAGGTGGCTGGGAAGCCAGGGTCCGGGGCTGTATCTATTCAAATCTTCTACCCATTTAAAGAAAACTGAGTTGCTCATCTTATCGAGTTGTAGGTGTTCTTTATATAGTTTGGATACAAGTCCTTTCTGAGTATGTGTTCTGCAAATAGGGTCGCCCAGTTTATGACAGTTCCATTTTCATTACAGTATTTTCTGGAGAATCCTGACAAATGTAAATTTGTATCCTGCAAACTTACTGAACTCAACCATTTGTCCCAGGCAGCCTTTTTTTTTTTTTTGAAAAATACTTTTTTTTAAAAGATTTTATTGGGGAATTGGGGGAGGGGAACAACATTGGGGAATTGGGGAAGGGGAACAGACAAGTTGCTGTCCTTTTCTTCGTCAGTCTAGTTGTGGAAGATGTTGCTTCACTGGCCCATGTTGGTATCATTGCACTCTTCCCGGGTGAGGCAGATCGGTCGCCAGCCTCTGGATGGCCGCTCACAGTGGCTCTTGGCAGCTCACACCGGCTGCCGGCCACAAACACGGTAGCTTATGGCAGCCCGCTGTAGCAAAGGCTGCAGCCTACACCTTTGCCGGCAACTCACTGCAGCTCAGCTCCAGGTTGAGCTGTTGTTCACCATCTTAGCTGTAGAGGGCGCAGCATCATTGGCCCTCATGTGGGATCCGAACCGGGGCCCTGCTGCTCAGAGCTGGTGTCCCAAGCCAGCTCTTAACCAACGCACCACTCGGCGGGTCCTGTCCCAGCAGCTTTTAAAAGAAGATTCCTTAGGATTGATGACTGTGCTGACTGTGAATAAAGACAAGATTATCTTTTCATTTCTAACCTATGTACTGTTTCGTGTGTGTGTGTGTGTGTGTGTGTGTGTGAGAGAGAGAGAGAGAGAGAAAGGTATTGCATTAGCTAGAACCTCTGGAACAATGTTGACTAGAAATGGTGACAGTGGGCATTGTTTCTTTTCCTGATTTAGGGAAAAGCATTCAGTCTGTCCCAATTAAGGACAATGTTAGCTATGGTTTTTAGACACCTTCATCAGGTTGAGGAACTGCTCTGTACTTTCTAGTTTGCTTAGAATTGATTGTCATGAGTGGCGTTGGACTTGATTGAATGTTTTTCTGCATCTGTTGGGATGAGCAATTGGTTTTCACTTTTAGTGTATTACTATGGCAAATTGATTGATTTTTGAATTTTAAAACTACCCTTGCATTCCTGAAATAAATCCTGCTTGGTCATGATGTATTCTAATTTTCTGTACTGTTGGATTGAATTTGCTACATTTTTGTTAAGAATATTTGCTGTCTGTGAGGGACATTGGTTTATAGTTTTTCACAATGTCATTTTCTCATTTTGGTAACAGGTTAGTGTTGGCCTCAGTGAGTGAGGTGAAAAGTGCGCCATCTTCTTTAATTATCTGGGATACGGTGTATAGAATTGGTATTATTTATTCCTTAGATGTTTGGTAAAATTTACTACAGAGCCTTGAATTTTCTTTTTTGTTGTTGCTTTTTATTTTATTTTTTAAATTATTTATGTTTTTCAATTACAGTTGACATTCAACATTATTTTATATTAGTTTCAGGAGCACAGCATAGCGGTGAGACATTTATATAACTTACGAAGTGATCACCCCAATAAGTCTAGTCCCCACCTGACACCATACATAGTTATTACCATCCCATCGACTAGATTCCCGGTGCTGTACCCTACCTCCCCATGGCTGTGTTGTAACTACCAATCTATACTTCTTAATCTCAGCCTTGAATTTTCTTTGTAGGAATATTTCCCTTCCACAAATTCAATTTCCTTAGTTGATATAAAGCTATTCAAATAATCTATTTCTTCTTAAGTGTGCTTTGATAGTTCTATCACAAAAATTGGCATTTGTGTCTTTTAAGGAATTGGTTCATTTCATCTAAGTTGTCAAATTTATTGGCATAAAGTTGTTCCTAATTTTCTGTTTTATCCTTTTAACATCTGTAGGATCTGTGGTGATGCAATCTCTAGTTTCTGATAGTGGTAATTTCTGTCTTATCCTTTTTTTTTTGTAATAAAAGAGGTTTATCAATTTTATTGACTTTTTTCTTTGAAGAATAGGTTTCTGGCTAATCTTGGAAGGCCCAGGTTGGACTACAAACGATCTCTAGAACATCTCAGGGGTAGCTCATTTCTTCCACCTAATTTATGCTTTAGAGAGAGAGGGAGGGAGGAAGGGAGGGGTACCGATTCTGATTCCTGATGAGAGGGATGCATTGGTACAGCAGTGGGGTTGCACCCTGTTCCTCCATGTTCCTCATCTGATGTAACTTGCTTCTGTGTGTTGTGTCTGGTTCTCAGCTTCAATTCCTGGGTAACTTCTGTAGCCTTGCAAAGTGATTAGGGAAGGACTACACTGACAACTACAAAACATTGTTGAAAGAAATTAAAGAAGAACTAAATAAATGGGAAGACAATTTGTGTTCACAGATTAGACGACAGTATCATTAAGATGGCAGAACTCCCCAAATTGATCCACAGATTTTAATGCAATCGCTATCAAAGTCCCAGTTGGCTTCTTTGCAGAAACGGACAAGTTTATCCTAACATTCAGAGGGAAACACAAGGGACCCAGAATAGGGTCCCTTGAAATGTTTTCGTCTTCTCAAAGGGACAGAGAAAGGAGGTAGCACCCCAGGTTTCCCAGGGGACACGCTAAGAAAAAGGGAGGAGAGGGAAGGTCCCTTTCTGTTTGGGAACCGAAGATTCAGTTTTCTTTTAACTGTGTATTTCCCCTCGCAGTGGGGTGGGCAGGAGGGCGCCTCACGCCGCGGTCAGGACCAGGCCCTTGGGGAGCCCCTGTCCACAGTTCCTGCGGCTTCACCGGGAAGCTGCAGCGGCTGCGTCTAGGGCTGTCCTTTCCCCGCAATGGGTCCTGGAACACAGGCAGCAGGAGCGGGTGGCCCTTGACCTCGTGTTGGGGACAGCCGGTTTCACCCCCTCCCACCCCCACCACAGAGATCCAGAGCGTCACCAGCGCAGAGAAGGACGGGCGCGTCGTCGGGGAGATCGCCTTCCAGCTGGACCGGCGCATCCTGGCCTACGTCTTCCCCGGGGTGACCCGGCTGTACGGCTTCACCGTGTCCAACATCCCCGAGAAGATCAAGCAGGTGTGCCTCCCTGCCCCGGGTCCCCTCGCTGCCCTGTCCCCTGCGGTGCCTGCACAGCTGTGGGCCTGGGCGAGGCTGAGGGGTGTCCCAGGCTCACGCATGTGGCACGTGCTGAGCCTGCTGCCACTGCCACCTCGGCTGGCGCAGTCCGCTTTGTGGCCTGGGACAGTCTCAGGAGCGGCGCCCGGGTCACAGAGCGTGTCGGCCTCCTGCATTCCCAGGAGGGGCTCCCTGCTCTGTCCCTGTCACCTTCCGCTGGAGGGCACCCTCCCTGGGGCGGGGGCTTGGCTCTGGGCCTGTTCCCACCTGCACAGCTTCCCGCGTGGAGGGGCAGTCCTTGTCCCCGCCCACCCCACGCGCTGTGTCCCCAGACGTCCATCAAGTCCCTGGACGGCTCGGTGGACGAGAAGAAGCTGCGCGAGCTGACGCACCGCCACGTGGCGCTGACGGCGCGCCTGGAGAGGCTGGGGTACAGCCGCGACGTGCACCCCGCGTTCAGCGAGTTCCTCATCAACACCTACGGCATCCTCAAGCAGCGGCCCGACCTGCGCGCCAGCCCGCTGCACGGCAGCCCGGCCGCCCTGCGCAAGCTGGTCATCGACGTGGTGCCCCCCAAGTTCCTGGGCGACTCGCTGCTGCTGCTGAACTGCCTGTGCGAGCTCTCCAAGGAGGACGGCAAGCCGCTCTTCGCCTGGTGAGCCTTTCCTGCAATAAACGTGTTTGTTCCAAACCCGGGGGCCGCCGTGCCTCCTGCGCGTCCCCTCCGGCCGGGGGAAGGGCCGCGTCCGCCCGCAGAGCGAGCGCCCTGGGCCGCAGGCAGGCGATGGCACGGGACGGGCCGGCACCCCGAGGCGCCCGCCGCCCGCCGGGCGCCCCACCTGCGTGGCACTTGTCACACTTTATTAAAGTCATCTGTTTACTTGTCTGCCTTTACCGTTGGCTCTTTGAGGGCGTGGCGAGCGCCTTGGTCACTGAGAGGCCCGCGGGAGGTTCCCCTGGTACCTGTGGACCGGAGCCCAGATGGAGCCGGGATGGAGCCTGAGGGGAAGGGCTTCAGCTCAAAAGGGCCCCTGGCCACTCACCCTCGAGGACCTGTCCCAGCGCAGAGCCTGAGGCAAGGATTTGGGTGCAGGCGGCATGGCCGCGAAGACTGCAGGGCCCTGTCTGTGTGAAATCAAACCAGGAGCCCCTTGTTCACAAGTCGGGAATTCCCATACGGTGACCGCAGAGAGTGGGCCACACTACCATGTGCTCGGGCGTCTGTGAGGCCAGCCCAGGGCGGGCAGTCGGTTTGGGAGGTGACTCAGGAAGCAGGCGCCACCCAGGGAAGGGGACGGCGTGGGCATGGATTTCCTGCCCGGGTGGGGAATCGGGAGCCGTAGTGCCTTTTATTGGAGAAGGTGCTGGACAGCAGGCCCTGGGTGCCCGGTGAGGTGGCTTTTCCCCATAAACAGCCCCCTAGTCGGGAACTATTTATAGCACCTACCAGAATGTTTAATGACTCAAAAGCCAGCGTCACCCCAGGTCCAGGCCCTGCGTCTTATGTTTCCAGCGCGGCCAGGCCCCGGCCCAGGACTGTCCCCACAGGCAGCGCACCGCTACTTCTGGTCCCCTTGTCTCCTGAGGCCTAGAGAGGGCAGGGGACCTGCTGGGCCCCAGGGCCAGGACCAGGGCTTGGCACTGACCCCTTCCTGGGGTTTGGCTTCGAGTGTAGTGTGTCTGGTCACTTCTCTGGGTGAAGGTGCCGGGGTTTCTGGGCCAACCCCAGTTTGGGTGACCTGTCCTTCGGTTCCCACACCTGTTGTGTCCTGGACACCAGTACCTTAGGACCGTGTCTTTGTCGGTTTGGGCGGCTGCAACAAACACCACAGACCAGGGGCTCAAACAACACATTCATTCTGTCCCAGTCCTGGAGGCCGGAACCGAGACGCAGGTGCCCCAGGGCTGGTTCCTCCTGTGGCCGCTCCTGGGTGAGCAGACGCTGTCTTCTCTCTGTCCTCACGTGGTCGTCCCTTTGTGTCTGTGTCCTGATCTCTTCCCATAAAGACACCAGTCATGTTTGATCAGGGCCACCCCAGTGACCTCATTTTAATCTAATTACCTCTGTAAAGACCCTCCCCCAAATAGTCACTTTAGGGGTTAGGGCTTCAGTGTATAAATTTGGGGGTCATGATTCATTCCATAACAGGCCCCCATCCTCCCCTCCCAGCCACTGGACACCGACCTCTGGCTGAGGGACTTCCCGCTGCTTGGGGGTCTCTCCAGGTGCACAAGTGCAGCTCCAGGGCCATCTGCCAAGGAGGGCTAGCAGGCACTTCTGGGAGCCCCCCGGGCTGAGGCTCTCTCCAGGTGAGGCCTGGAGTGGGGGCTGGGTTTGGAGAGCTGCCCTTGCTGGACCTTTGCCATCAGCCAGGTTCTGCTTAGACTCTCACAGCCCCTCATGGGACGTGGAGGTGGCATGGCTTTCATGCACGGTCACCCACATTCACCCAGGGGAGCCATGGCTGGAGAGGACTCAGCCTGTCCCCAGCCTCTGAGGGCCTCTGGGCTCGCCTGGCTGCTCCAGGGTGATGAGCCGCCGCTGGAGAGGGGGGCTCCCCAAGGCCCACAGGGCTGGGGATCCGAGAGATCTGGGCACCTCCTCTCCCTGGCCCCACAGTGACTGCCTAGGGGCGAAGTAGCCTCAGACAGTGAGTGCCCCAAAGGCTTGTGGGGCGCCTGCACCTGGGAGGGGCCTGTGGGGTGTCCATGTGCTATCAGGATGGCCCCGTGATTGGTGGGCCTTTGCAGAACAAAACTCCCACTCTGATTAAAAATCATCAAGAACTTCAAGACGTTGTCCCCCTGTGCTGCTGGTCAGGGTCGAGCTGCCCTTTCATGGGAAACCTCCGTCCTCGGCGAGCTGGGGCCTCGGCTGGCCACCTGCCCCGCCGGGGACCCACGCACTTGCACACGTGCACTCCCCTCCCAGGCCCTGCCTGACAGCTGAGCTCTGCCCAGAGCAGAGAGCTGGGCCAGGGCTGGGGCCTTGCAGCCCCTCCTTGTCCCCTGGACTCCCTGAGGCTGGAGCATTTACATGAAGAAACAGAGGCCCAGAGGGTCACCCAGAGTGTCATGAGTGAGGTCACACAGATGGCCACCAGGCGGCTGTGGGCCACGCTGGGATTGGAGTCTGTGCTGACCTGAGGTCACAGTGTGGGGATGACTTTTCCCCATTGAGGGGTCCGGTCACAGGCTCTTCTCTCAGCCCCCCCCCCCCCCGGCACAGTGATCCCTCCTCCTCCGTCAGTGTCATGGGTGTCCTGGCTCTGCCCCTCCCTGGACGGCTCCATGTTTGCACAGGGCTCTGCCTGTCCCTCTCTCCCCACTGTGACTGGTGGTTAATAAGCAGCTCAGTGGGGAGTATAAAGGCCCCACCAGGCGCTGGAGCTGCCCGTCCCTCCTGCCCGCCTGCTGCCCTGTGAGACAAGCGTCCCCATCAAGGACCAAGGCCCAGACCATGTCCCGCCTGGTGGAATGTGTCCCCAACTTCTCGGAGGGAAACAACCAAGAGGTGAGGTGCTGGGGGGTGTGGGAGGGAGACCAGGGGCAGCGCAAGGGGCTCAGGGCACGGCCCAGGGCCTGCTGGGTGTGAGGCTTGGGGACTACCTTTTCTCAGAAGACACCACCTCCTGTCAGCCCTCAGGGACATGCCCCGTGAGCATGGGGGACTTAGAAGTGACTGACCCAGGGGTGAGGAAGTGGGCAGCAGGGGGGCAGGCAGGGGTCCTGGCTCTAGGTTTGGGCAAATCACTTGACTTTTGTTAAAATGGCCCCCCGTAACCCCAACTCACAGGGCTGTTTGAGGGTCCCCACCACGGTCCCTGTCCCCCACCCCACACCTTACCAGGTGAGCACTGTTGTTATGCTCACGTCATCTAAGGAAACTGAGGCACAAAGAGTTGGGACAGCCACAGAGCACTTTGTGATCTGAGGCCACTTCCAACCATGGGCCTTTCTGTCACCTCAGAAGTTTCCGGGCCCTTCATGCCTCTCCCCCAATACAGACGCTCCCACTGGAGGCTGCTTAGGGACTGGAGCCCTGACCCTCTGTGACCTTGCCCTGTAGGCCACCTTCTTGGATCCCCTGCAGTCCCTCCGCTCGGGCTCTGCTCCCTGTGTCCGTTTCTCCTGGAGGGTGCCGCCGTCGCCCCCTCCTTGGTGACTGCCGCAGGCAGCGTGTCTCCCCAAGCTCCCGCTCTTTGAGGAATTCCCAAACGCTCAGCGCCAGCTCCTGGGCACCCCTGTGGGTGGGTGGAGGACAGGAGAGGTGCGGCCACCTCCGAAGCTCCTGGTCTGGGCTCTCGTCCCCAGGTGATCGACGCCATCTCCCAAGCCGTGGTGCAGACCCCGGGCTGTGTGCTGCTGGACGTGGACGCCGGCCCCTCCACCAACCGCACCGTCTACACCTTCGTGGGGCGGCCGGAGGACGTGGTGGAGGGGGCCCTCAATGCCGCCCGGGCAGCCTTCCGGCTCATAGACATGCGCAGGCACAAAGGTAGGGGCCGTCCTCGCCCCCAGGGCGCGGCGTGGGGGGCAGGGCTTCTTGGGCCCCGGTGCCTCTGAAGGGTGAACCCGCCGTGCAGGACGCAGGTGCGTGGAGAGTCCTATCCACGTTGTAGCGTGGGGCTGGCAGTGAGGCAGTGAGGCTCACGCACCCTGAGCAGGCCCTGGGGTGGGGGCCAAGGTGACACGGCCTTGCTGGAAATGAACCTGTCAACAGCCCACAAAGCCAGACACAGTCGGGCTCAAAGGTCTCTGGCCGCTCACAGTCCACAGGTGGCTCCCGGCTGGCGAAGAGATGGGCCTGTCTCAAAGCAAGGAGCCTCCTGGGGGAGGGGAGACTTGCTGGGGATGGGTGGGGTTCATCATCCTGGGGGTCTGCTGGCCTCTGAGAAGGACGCCCTGGAATGCAGCCTGGCCTGGCAGCTGCCAGGGGAGGGAAGGCCGGGTGGCCAGCACCGGGTGAAGGCGGCCATGCAGCAGGCCAGGACTCACAGGGAGCCTCGCAGCCCTGGGGAGAGAGGGAGGGGTTTACACTGCTCCCCTGAAAGTCCAGGCCAAGGCCTTCCAAAGTGAGAGGCGTCGGCCTTTACTGAGACCAGGAGGAACAGCTGTTCGGGCAGCGTGGTGCAGGCAGAGCCCACGGCGTCCCGAGGAGGAGACAAAGGCCAGGGGTGTAGACGAGAAGGGCAGGGGGACAGTTCCATCCGTAGGAGGAAGGCCGCTCCAAGTGCAGGTGACAGCACCGTGACGCTGGGTCTAAGAGTGTCTTTAATGTCCAGTCCCGGAGCCATCATGGCGGCTCTCCTGTTCCCCTTGCAAACAGCTCTTGGGGACACAGGCTGCCCGAGGCCCAGGGCAGAGGTGGTTTTGCTCTGTTTTAACTTTTCAAGGTTTGAGGAGCGAGACGGGCCAGGCGGCTCCTCTGGGACGGCAGCCCCGCTCCGTTTTCCGGTGGCTCTGTTGACACTGTTTTCAGCAGAGAGGTGCCGGAACGCTGGGGCCTGCTTCTTCCAGGGTTGGTGTAAACAGCTGGGTGTGCGGATGGCGGGCAGATGGGGCCGGAGACGGCGGGGTCTCCGGGAGACCCCTGAGCCCCTGCCCTCACCTACAGCTGGGCCTCCCTTCTTCAGCCCCCATCTCTCTGCAGGGGAGCACCCGCGCATGGGCGCCCTGGACGTGTGCCCCTTCATCCCGGTGAGGGGCGTCAGCATGCACGAGTGCGTGCTCTGTGCCCAGGCCTTTGGCCAGCGGCTGGCAGAGGAGCTGGGCGTGCCAGGTGAGTGCCTCCAGGAGGGGCCCCAGCCTGCCCCTCCTCACTCAGTTTCAGTCTCCATCAGATTCTTAAAACGTCACCAGCCTCACGCCAATGAGCGAATGACAGGCAGGAGCCTGTCCCTGTCCCCTATCACATGACCTACCCAGTGGAAGCCCAGCCTCAGGGCGGCCCTGGGCTCTTGCAGCCGCTGTGTAAAGTGACTTAGCCTGGTGAGGGGGAGTCCTGACAGCCCACATGGCTCCTAGGGATCATTTCACATGGGGAATTAACTGCTTGAAGAAAATGCCCTAGAACAAAGGCCAGCAGGTTCAGGGGCCCCAGGGCTCGTGAGCACAGACTGGGGGTAGCAGGGGTGCACACGCACGCGCGCGCACACACACACACACACACGGTTGCACACGCACGTGCGCACACACACGCGCGCGCGCACACACACACGCATGCATGCACACTCATGCACATGCACAAGCACGCACGCACATGCACACATGTGCGTGCGTGCACACACATGCGTGCACGCACACATCTGTGCTTGAGCAGGTGCTGGGGCTGCTGGTGAGTTCTGCTTTCTTTTCTCTGTGTTCCTTCATTTGTGGTCATTGTACAATGAAGATACATTTTATTATTTATTTATTTATTTATTTATTTTTAAAGATTTTATTGGGGAATTGGGGGATGGGAACAGTGCTGGGGAATTGGGGGAAGGGGAACAGACAAGTTGCTGTTGTTTCGTTCTTCAGTCTAGTTGTGGAGGACGTTGCTTCACTGGCACAAGTAGGCACCATCATTGCGTTCTTCCCTGGCAAGGCAGATCAGTCGCCGGCTTCTGGACGGCTGCTCACTGCGGCTGCTGGCCGCTCACGCTGGCTGCTGGCTATACACGGTAGCCCATGGCAACCCACTGCACCAGGGGCTGCAGCCTACGCCCTCACTAGCGACTCACAGCAGCCCAGCTCCAGGTTGAGCTGTTGTTCAGCATCTTAGCTGTAGAGGGCAGTGTCACTGGCCCTCATATGTGGGATCCGAACCGGGGCCCTCTGGCATCCCAAGCCAGCTCTTAACCAACACGCCACTCGGCCTGCCTGAAGATACATTTTAGAAAGAATGTCCTTCCAGTAGCATGCCCTCATGTTGGCTCCTGACTCTAGTGGTTGGGGTGATGGCTTTTTGGGGGGCCTCTGTGAAGAAGGAGCAGCAGAGGTGGGGTCTGGCCTGCCCCTGGTTGGGCAGAGGAGGGGTCCTGGCCTAGCCTGAGGGTCCATCAGTGACCACCCACACCCATCCAAGAGGCACAGAGAAAGAAAGGGCACTCCCAGAGAGAGCTGAGGGAGGTGCCCTGCTCGGCTCTCCTCTGGGAATGGGGGTTCTGGCCGTCGCCGCCAGGGCCTGACCAGCCGGGCTCCCTTTGCAGTGTATCTCTATGGCGAGGCGGCGCAAACGGCCAGCCGCCGGACCCTGCCAGCCATCCGGGCCGGGGAGTACGAGGCCCTGCCTGAGAAGGTGCCGTGTCCCCTCTCCAAGGGTGGGTCTGGGGGGGCCCTGCAGGGGTGAGTGTCCCCCTCCTTCCCCCAACACAGCGGGCACCCCCCCCCATGCAGCACACAGCCCTAAGGTGAGTCTCCCCACAGCTCAAGCAGGCCGAGTGGACGCCCGACTTTGGCCCCAGCTCCTTCATCGCCAGCTGGGGGGCCACGGCCACGGGGGCCCGCAAGTTCCTCATCGCTTTTAACATCAACCTGCTCAGCACCAAGGAGCAGGCTCACCGAATAGCCCTCAACCTGCGGGAGCAGGGCCGCGGGGCTGACCAGGTGAGAGGCAGAGGGCTCGCCCGCCATCCTGTGGGCTGGGCTCGTCCCCATGGAACCCAGGTGCTGAGGGAAGGGGTCAGAGGCTGGACTTCAGTGTCCATGCATGTGGGACTGGGCCGGCGGGGTTCCTGCGTTTGAAGTGGGGGAGCACTTGCTTTAAAGGACATTTTTTATGGACGCAGGCAGGACTATCTATACCTGTTGTGGGACTATTACAGCATTTCCATGCT
Organism: Hipposideros armiger; assembly: GCF_001890085.2. Lineage (NCBI taxonomy): Eukaryota > Metazoa > Chordata > Mammalia > Chiroptera > Hipposideridae > Hipposideros > Hipposideros armiger. Next base: position 533,192 of record NW_017732095.1, on the reverse strand, counting down.
GATAGGAAGACAGGTGCTTCCTGAGCCCCAGGTGCCCCCAGATTCCCCCAAGTGCTCCGAGGTACTCTCAGGCGTGCCCAGGTCCTCTGACCCACCCAGCCTGCCACAGCAGCTGTCATCTAGTTTGAGCGTCACTCCTGTACGAAGTCCAAGTTGGACACAGGTAGACATAGGGGCACCTGGTGAAGGGGGTGGCAATGCCCTGCTCACCCCTCAGTCCCCCACCCCAGAGACCCCAGCTCCCCAGCCCACAGATGCCATTGTGTAAGCACAACACAAAAGCATGGAGAACCCCAAATCTTTGTGCTCTGGCTGAAGTCAGAGGTCAGAGGCCAGAGGTCTCTCCTCAGGTGGGCTGAGTAGCCCCAGGGAGAGGGGCTGAGAGCCGGCCCCTGGGCTTAGGGGCGGGATGGGAGGAAGGGCCCAAACACAGGCGTTCGGAGCTGGGTGGGGGTGGCCCTGGGCTGGCCCCCAGGACACAGTGCGGGTGGAGTGCTGGTCGGGAGGCAGGTGTCGCCTGAGCCTGGTGCCCATAGGGGTGGCATCCTGGGACCTGGTCCTTTGGGGCCTAAGTGTTTCTGTGGAGGCCCCTTCCTGCTGGCTCAGGTGAGAGAGAAAGGTGGAGGGACACACACCGGCCATGGGGCAGCCCCAAGCCATCTGCAGGACACGGTGGCCAAAGCACCTGCCTCGTCCCGGCCTCTGGGTAGGAAGGGGGCCCCAGGGCAGCTGGGGGGCACAGGCGTAAGGAGAGGCCGGGCAGGGCCTGGGCTGGGAAAGGCTTTTTCTCTGCAGCCAGGACGTCTGAAGAAGGTTCAGGGCATTGGCTGGTACCTGGACGAGAAGAACCTGGCTCAGGTGTCTACCAACCTCCTGGACTTCGAGGTCACAGCCCTGCACACGGTCTATGAGGAGACCTGCAGAGAGGCCAAGGCGAGTGGGCGGCGCCCTCCTGGGTGGGGAGACCCTCCAGGTGAGAAGGGCGGTGTGTCCCCTTCTGGGCGAGGATCCCCAGGTGAGTGGGGGCCCTTTCCTCCTTCCCCAGCGCTCTTGAGCCCGGCCCTGGGCTGATGTGGACCCACATGTGCAGGAGCTGAGCCTCCCGGTGGTGGGCTCGCAGCTGGTGGGCCTGGTGCCCCTGCAGGCCCTGCTGGACGCCGCGGCCTTCTACTGCGAGCGGGAGAACCTCTTCGTCCTGGAGGAGGAGCAGCGGATCCGGCTGGTGGGTGAGCCCCGGGCGAAGGTCCAGCAGAGGGTGGGAGTGGAAGTGAGGGGGCCCCACACTCCTGGGGGCACCTGCAGCGTGTCCCTGGCTCCCGGTGTCCGTCCTGGAGCTTCCCGGCCTCCTCGCCCTTTGGGGTGCGGGTGAGGGACCCCCCAGGTAGGCAGGGCAGGGTCTGAGCCTTGGGTCCATCGGCTTTAGAGTGTGGTTCCGTCAGTCCCATGGGACACCCCGGCCCTGAGTCCTGCCCGCCGAGGGCCTGCTCTGGGGGCAGCACGTGCTGTCACGCTGGCTTCAGAGCCATTTTGTTTTTGAGTGTTTCTTACATTGAGCACATGACTGGATTTCTCTGAAAGTTTTTGTCCGGTGTTGATTTGCTGGGTTAGCAGGTATGTCTGGACTTAGTTTTGTCTTATTTTCTTGTATGGGGGTGTGTGGGTGTGGTTTTTTCTGGTTACTGTATATGGGAAAGTAAGTATTTTTTAGATATTCTGGTGATTACTGCTATAACTTAATATACTTCCTTCTTTTTATAGATTTTTTCAATTTTAAAATTCTATCCAAATTTTCAAATTTATCAATTTTTATCAGTACACTGACTGCCTTCTATGAAAATGAAAAAACAAGTACATGTACACAGTATCTACTCCCACCTTTTCTTCTTTCTCTATTTCCTGACATTTTTTCTTTCTTTCTTTTTTTTAGAGTTATGGTATTTTTTAGGGGGATTCTTTTTGGTGGTTAATTTTTTCGTGGCAAGAAATACACAGAATGTAACTTTTGCCATCTTATCTATCGTTTTTTTTTTTTTAAAGATTTTCTTTTTAATTGTGGGAATTGGGGGATGGGAACAGTGCTGGGGAATTGGGGAAAGGGGAACAGACAAGTTGCTATCTTTTTGTTCTTCAGTCTAGTTGTGGAGGATGTTGCTTCACTTGCCCAAGTTGGCACCATCATTGCGCTCTTCCCGGGCGAGGCAGATCAGTCGCTGGCCTCTGGAGGCTGCTCACGCTGGCTGCTGGCCGCACATGGTAGCCCATGGCAACCCACTGCAGCAGGGGATGCAGCCTACACCATCACCGGTGACTCAGCCCAGCTCCAGGTCGAGCTGTTGTTCAGCATCTTAGCTGTAGAGGGCAGTGTCACTGGTCCTCATATGTGGGATCCGAACCAGGGTCCTCTGGCATCCCAAGCCAGCTCTTAACCAATGCGCCACTCAGCCGGCCCACCATCTTATCCATTTTTAACTGTACAGTTCAGTGATATTAAATATATTAGTCATGTGGTGCAAGCAGCACCACCATCCACAGTGGATTTTTCTATTTCCGCACAAAATGTGGCTGGGATTTTTATAGTGATCACATGGAGTCTGCGACCACTTTGGGTAGTAGTGTCATCTTAACATGAAGTCTTCCGTCCAGGAGCACGGGACGGGTTTCCATTTACTTACAAAACTCCTTCAGCTGTGTTTTGTAGTTTTCAGTATGTAGTTTTCACCTGCTAGTTAATTAATCTCTAAGTATTTTATTCTTTTTGAACCTATTGTAAATGAAATCGCTTTTATAAATTCCTTTTCAGATTGCTCATTGTTCGAGTATAGAAACGCAGTTGACTATATTGTGTGTTCACTTTGTACCCAGCAACTTTGCAGAATTCGTTTATTAGTTCGAAGTATTTTATGTTTTAAGTTTAAATAACATACTTAATCCTTTAGCACTTTATTAAGACTAGACAATGTCTGTTGACTCGGTGAAGAAAGATAAGGAAATTAATGCTCTCGTGTGAGCGGTCATCTCGGCTCCAAAGTGTGGTGTTGTTATTTTCACATTGTCAGATGTATAACATTGACCTTCTGTACGCATACCCACATGTGTCAAGCCTATGAAATATCTACCGGTGATTAATCTCAGCTCTGTACATAACTGAGGTCCATGTGCACCTCTGTCTTTTCCCGCTGGCCTCCTTTCTTGTCTGTTCATTGGCTGGGTCTCACATTAAGCAGAGTTGTGATGAGAGGCTCGTGGCAGGTCACTCCGTGGATTCTAGCATGTCAGGGAATGTCCTTTTGTGACCTTAGTCTGACAAGACAGTTGGACCACCAACATTCCAAGTCACTTGTTTTTCCCAGAGAATGTTGCAAACGTATCCTTACCATCTTCTGGAATTAAATGACACTGGGGGTCGGGGGGGATGTCTAAGACCACCAGGCCATCTCCCCCCCACCCAGGTGACCTGTGCTTTCGCCCTGACACCTGAAGAATTCCTTACTTGTCCTTGAAATTTAATACCTCCATGTACACGTTGCTGCTAATTATTTTACGTTATCTTGTCCATTGGAAAGTGTTCTTGTGGTTTACAGATTCCACTCCTACTTCGTTTCAGGAATTTTCTCTTCTGTTATATTTTTGACCCAGTTAATTGGTTCTTTGACTTCAGGGACACCAATTCCATTGTCGAAGCATTTCAGACTTCTATATGGTCTGTCTCTTCTCTCCTTTCTTTCCATTTATTTCCCTGTGTTTTCATGTGGTTTCCTCCACCTTCACTTCCAAATCGCTGACACAGTCTATGGCTAGTTTATACTCTTTCTAGCTTTTATAAAAGTTTGTGTAACTTTTTTTTTAAAGAATCGAATAGTACTGAAGGGCTTTTATTTTCTTATTTTAAAAAAGATTTTTATTAAAAATCTAGTTAGCATACCATATTAGTTTCAAGTGTACACAATAGTTATTCAACATTTAGGTACTTAAAAAAGTTGTCACCATTATAAGTCCAGCAACCATCAGACCCCGTCCCACGCTGTCACAATATTACTGACTACATTCCCCACGCTGTACGTCACATCCCCATGACTTGTTCGTTTTATACCTGGAAACTGGAGCCTCTTATTCCACTTTACCTTCCCCCCCTTTTTAATTTTTCAATTACAGTTGACATTCAATATTATTTTAGATTAATTTCAGGTGTACAGCATAGTGGTTAGACATTTCTATAATTTAAGAAGTGATCCCCCTGACTAATCTAGTACCCACCTGGCACCATACATAGTTATTACCATATCCTTGACTATATTCCCTATGCTGTACTTTACATCTCCATGACCAATCTGTGTTTCTTTGTTTTTTTTTTTTAAGATTTTATTGGGGAATTGGGGGAGGGGAACAGCGCTGGGTAATCGGGGAAAGGGGAACAGACAAGTTGCTGTCCTTTTGTTCTTTGGTCCAGTTGTGGAGGATGTTGCTTCACTGACCCATGTTGGTATTATCATTGCGCTCTTCCCAGCTGAGGCAGTCACTCTCCGGCCATAGGACGGCTGCTCCCAGCAGCTCACGGCAGCTCACAAAAGCTCACACCAGCTGCCGGCCGCTCCTGGCGGCTCACGGCAGCTCATGGCAGCTTAAGCGCACACCAGCTGCCGACCAGCCCCACTGCAGCCTACACCATCGCTGGTGACTCACAGCAGCCCAGCTCCAGGTTGAGCTGTTGTTCACCATCTTAGCTGTAGAGGGCGCAGTGTCACTGGTCCTCATGTGGGATCTGAATTGGGGCCCTGCTGCTCAGAGCTGGTGTCCCAAGCCAACTCCTAACCAATGTGCCACTCGGCCGGCCCAAATCTGTGCTTCTTAATTCCTTCACCTTTTCACCCTGCCCCTCAACCCCTCTTTCATCTATCACCCCAACAAATCTAGTACCCATAACCCCATACATAGTTAATACAATGTTATTGGCTGTATTCCTTATGCTATACCCGACATCCCCATGACTACTGTGTAACAACCAATTTGTACTTCTTAAATCCTTCCCCTTTTTCACTCACCTCCCACCTCCTCCTGTCTGGCAACCATCAAAATGTTCTCTATATCAATGAGTCTGTTTCTGTTGTTTATTTGTTTTGTTCTTAGATTCCATCCATAAGCAAAATCACATTGTCTGACATACTCCACTCAGCACAATACCCATATCCCTCCATGTCACTGCAGATGGCAAGAACCCATTCCCTTCCCTGGCCGAGCAGTACTCCACTGTATATATGCACCACCTACTCTTTATCCATTTATCCATCGACAGACACCAGGCTGCCTTCACATCTTGGCCACTGTAAACAATGCTGCAATGAACATATGGATGCACACGTCCCCTACAAGTAGCATTTGGGTTTCTTCAGATAATTACCCAGAAGTGGAAATTCTGGGTCCTTTTTTGTTTCTCATTATAGCCTTTCTTTTAACTATCCTGGCGGCAACCCCCAGTGTGGCTTGGGGTTAATTTTCACTGCCAGAAGCAGTAACCCCTATTTTTTATAATTATTTATTATATTATAATTTATGATTTTGTGTTTCAAACTTTATCATACCTGGGATGCCTACTAGACTCTTGTTTGGACCGATTTAGGTAAGTAATTCTTAAGAATTACAGGCCTACAATATAAAACAACAAATTTCTATGCAAAACAATATATGCTTTGGGTACAAAATTACTGATATAATCAGACCGCCAGGGAGGTTAAAGTCTATTTTGTCTGGTATAAGCATTGCTGCCACAGCTTGCTTGTTTGTTTGTTTCCATTTTCATGAAATAACATTTTCATTTCTTTACTTTTAGTCTGTGTGTGTCTTTCAATCTGAAGTGAGTCTCTTGTAGGCAGTATATGTAAGGGCTTTGTTTTCTTATCCATTCAACCCCCTGATGTCTTTTTTTTTAAGGTTTTATTGGGGAATTGGGGGAGGGCAACAGCGCTGGGGAATCGGGGAAAGGGGAATAGACAAGTTGCTGTCCTTTTGTTCTTCAGTCTAGTTGTGGAGGACGTCGCTTCACTGGCCCATGTTGGTATATCATTGCGCTCTTCCTGGGTGAGGCAGATCGGTCACTGGCCTCTGGACAGCTGCTCATGGCAGCTCTTGGCAGCTCACACCAGCTGCCGGCCACTCACACTGGCTGCTGGCCACACGTGGTAGCCCATGGCAACCCACTGCAGCAGGGGCTGCAGCCTATGCCATCGCTGGCGCCTCACGGCAGCCCAGCTCCAGGTCGAGCTGTTGTTCACCATCTTAGCGGTAGAGGGCGCAGCGTCACTGGCCCATGTGGGATCCGAACCGGGGCCCTGCTGCTCAGAGCTGGCGTCCCAAGCCAGCTCTTAACCAACATACCACGCTGCCAGCCCTAGTGGGTGTTTCTTATATTTCACCCTTGGAGATGTCACTGTTCAGGGGCTCCAATTTGCCCCCACTCTTTGAAGGCGTGAACCCCCAGTCAGGAGAGTCAGCCAGAGGTTTTCAGATGTCCCAGGGGTCCCAGCTCCAGGGTGAGCAGGCCCTTCTGCTCACCTTCCTGCCCGTCCCGATCTCGAATGATTTCCGTTTTCTCTGCCCGTCCCACTGGGTGTCTGCCTCCACTTGGGAAGTTCTGTTCCTCTGGAGGTTTTCTGCACCAGCAGGGCCCTGCCCAGCTGCTCGCTGATGCCACAGGTGACTCTCCAGGGGTCTCTCCAGCCATTCCCGTGTTCTTGGGGACCCTGGGACCCTGGGACCCTGAGATCCCGCTGGCTCGTTCATCTCCAGCAGTACTTGTCACCACCTATTTTTGTGGAGCTGTCACCCTGAGTGAGCTGGGACTGTGTTGCTGGCACCATAGTGTGTTCAAATGTTTTTGGTAAAAAGAATTCTAATCTTAAGTGGGGACGGTTCCAATTTTATTTTGAATTTAGGTAAAATCCGCTTTTCCTTGAGTAACGACTCTTATGTTCAGGCAGCTCCTGCAGTGGAAGACCAGTCAGTCGTTGGCATCTGAGCTTGTCAATGAAACTTTGTCCCAAGAGATGGTGTCGCGGGCCCCTTCCAGCGATGGGCTCCTGCACGCGGTGTCATGGGAAGGCCCGTGTGGTTCAGACCGAGGGCCGAGTGGGCAGCTCCTCTCCCTGGGCCTCAGTTTCCCTATGGGGTGACATGGTGGGTGCCGGTGTTAGGAAGTCGTCAGGGTGCCTGCTCTGGGCTGGGTGTCCTCCCAGGTAAGCCCAGCTTGGACGGGGAGCCAGCGGTCTGCACGGCCCGAGGTGGGCGAGAGTGTGGCCAGCTGCGCCCCTGCCTCACTGCTCACGCCAAGGCCGGGGCAGGGCAAGGATGCGCCGGGAGCTGAAGCGGGACTGACCCTTCGGAGGCCTCCCTCACACATGGGAGACGGGCTGAGGTCATCGCTGGTCACCAGCCTGCTTCCTTTTCCAGGTGGTGAACCGGCTGGGTCTGGACTCCCTGTCCCCCTTCAACCCTAAGGAGCGGATCATTGAGTGAGCAGCACCCCGGGCCCTGCCCTCCCCTCCGCCTCAGTCCTTCCAGAGCCTTTTGCTTGGCCAGGGTGCCTGTGCCAGGTGTGGGCTGGTTGGGGGGTGCTGCGAGGCCCCAACAAGGTCCTACTCTGTCCTCATGGGGGCTCCAGGGTGGTCACAGCCCCTCCCAGCCTGGGGCCGCTCTGTATACTGGGACCCCATCCCCTATCCTGTGTTGGTGATGGGGGTGAGGGGGTGGACTGGGGTTCGGTACCACGGTCTGAGCCAAACTTTCCTTCACAGTCTGTGCAGGAAGGACCCCATCTCCTGTCCCCAAGTAACTCAGGATCCCATCTGTCCTCCATCCCCGCACAACCCAGCACCCTGTCCCCTGTCCCCCGTGGACCCTGCAGGTACCTGGTCGATGAAGGTGGACCTGAGCAGAACCTGGTTGACAAGCCCCTGCGTGCCTTTGTCCGTGAAGTGGGTGCCCGCTCGGCAGCCCCAGGTGGTGGCTCGGTGGCAGCAGCCAGTGCGGCCATGGTAAGTGAGGGCTGGGGACAGTGACAGGGATAGCAGTAGGATAGGACAGGAGTGGGGCAGGGACAGTGGCAGGACAGGGGCAGTGGGGGCATGGACGGAACAGGTGGCAGCAGGGTCCCAGTTCTCAGCGTGCCATCTCTGGGGTGACCGTCCCCAGGGTGCCTCGCTGGCCTGTATGGCTGGCCTGATGAGCTACGGCAAGCGACAGTTCGAGCACCTGGATGCAGCCATGCGACGCCTGATCCCGCCCTTCCATGCAGCCGCAGCCCAGCTGACGGCACTGGTGGACGGGGATGCCCAGGCCTTTGCAGCCTGCCTGGTGAGTGCCCCGAGGGCCACACCAATGGGCATGGTCAGTGGACAGTGGGATCTGGAGGAGAGAGAGCTCAGCCAGGGCCCCAGAGAACTGGGGCGGCCACCTTGGAGGAGGGGCTGCTGCAAACACAGGTGTGAGGCCAGGCGCTGGGGGCGGAGACAGTGGCCTGGTTGCTCAAGGCTGAGTTCCGTGGGTCTGAGGGTTCCGCGAAGGCTGACCACGGCCACATTTCCACAGTGTCAGAGGTGGGTGGGTGGCAGACAAGGTCCCCTCCCTGTGGGGCAGCCCAGGCCCATGTCCCCTTTCACCAGCTGTCCCCTGAGTCCTGCAGACACCAGAAGAAAGCGAGGTCCCCAAAGAAAAGCTCACATCCCAGGAAAGGCAGCCACAGAAACTCTCAAAGAAGAAAATCTGGTGATTGATGGTCTCAGAGAGACTGGAGGACAGTTTCACCTTGATAGTGAGGGGAGGCCGTGGACATCACCCCAGCACAGCTGTGGATTATTAGACCCAGGAGGGAGTGGGTGTGGCCGAGAACCCAGGGCAAGGGGCTCGTGCTCAAGGTCAGGAAGCCCCACTGCGCGGCCAAGGGCTTCCAGACAGAAGGCCTGGGACGAGTGGCTCAGAATGGGACCGGCGAGGACGTGCCCCGGGAGGGCACGGGGTGCAGGCACCGGACATCCCAGAGGCTGCCGGACAGAAGCACCTCGCGGGCAAGACTGGGTGTGAGGGGACGAGGGGATGCTGCACCACCCCGAAGTCGGGAGACTGGTCTCCTCAGGGCAGCAGGGTGACCCCGGATGACATGGGGGAATGCTGTGTGGGCTGTGCGCCCGCAAA
>NW_017732095.1:522208-523212 GCF_001890085.2 Hipposideros armiger | reverse complement strand
CCTGCTTTCGCAGGGCCGATGGCAGGTTTGGCTGGTCATGACCTGGGAGGAGATTTGGCCAATTCTACAAAACTGGAGTGGGCATGGGGACCATGCTGTGCCCTTGGATATCCAGAAGTCCTGCAGGAGGGCAGGTGGGGACGTGGCGCTCACAGCACAGGGGTTCGCGGAGGAGGAGGCCTGCCCAACAGCAGCCAAAGGAGGGGGAGCTCGGGTTGGAGAGCGACAGGCCTGGCGTGACTGCTCCTGGGCCAAGGCACCTCAAGGCGGGACACCGTTCGAACCTTTATGTCTAGACTTGGGGTCACACTGTTGCCTGTCTTACTTTTTAACAATGACTGGAGGAGGGTGTTGTGGGGGATGGGTGGGGCACAGAGACCTCCCGGGACGCCCCTGGCCCCTGGGCACTGCCAGCCCCTCACCGCGTGCGTTTCTGTGCCTTGTTCTGGCAGGAAGCAATGAAGCTGCCCAGAAGCACACCTGAGGAAAAGGACAGGTGGGTGCCCCCAAGGCCAGGAGCTCATCAGGTGCCTGGGAGGGACCTCAGTCCCACTGAAGCCACCCTCTGGGCGTGTTTGTGGTTAAAGGATGGATTTCCTGTTGTCCCACCCCGGCTCTGTCTGCACAGAGCTGGCAGGGTGGGGTCTAAGCGTCCCTGGCTGGTCCCTGGGCCACCTGGCCTCTGACCCTCGGCCCCGTTGGTTTCAGGCGCTCGGCCGCCCTGCAGGAGGGGTTGAGGCGGGCGGTGGCGGTGCCCCTGGCGCTGGCGGAGACGGTGGCCACGCTGTGGCCGGCGTTGCAGGAGCTGGCCTTGTGTGTGAACCTCGCGTGCCGGTCGGACCTGCAGGTACATGGTGGGGCCTGTTGGGCAGCCGCCGTGTGGACAGTGGTGGGTCAGGGGCTATCACAGCCGTTCATGGGCATTTCCTGAGCCTGGATGCAAGCACATCCCAGGCCGGCCCCATTCAGATGAGAGGCCTCGCTGTCTGAGCTCAAAGGGGGAG
>NW_017732095.1:519232-520915 GCF_001890085.2 Hipposideros armiger | reverse complement strand
GGCAGGCAGGGCACGGGCACGGGGTGCTGACTGGCCCCATGTCTGTCAGACCCGCCAGCGCATCACCAGCCTCCTGCAGGAGGCCAAGACCCAGGTGGCGCTGGTGCTGGACCGCCTGGAGGAGCGACAGGAGTGACAGTGGGCGGCGACCTCGTGGACTCTGCACCCCCAGAAGCCCCGCTCCCTTTGCAGTAGGGTCCAGCTTGCCCGACAGGACAGGGCGGCCTTTGGCACAGTCCTCGTGAGGTCCAGACAGTGAGCGTGGGAGTGGGTGGGGCCTCTCTGTGTCCCCCTCTGTCACCTGCGGCCTTCACTAAAGTCACAACACACCAGTGCCTGTGTAGTGTGTTTGGGGTTGAGGGAAGGGGCCGAGCTGATTGGGTAGGGATTGGGGTGGTGACAGTGAGTGGGAGAGACTGGAGGAAACAGCGGAGCAGCACGAGAGGATGTGTGTGAGACGTGGCAGGGCCTGAGCCAGGCCACTGGTCACTCAGAGCACCCGGGGCTCCGTGCAGGCTGCCTGGCGAGGTGGCTATAGGGTGTGCACGGGCAGAACCCCCAGGGGCTAGAGGGTCCCCTCTGATTGCATCGCTCCTGATGGGGGGTGGCAGGCAGGCGTCTGGGAGGCGGGCTGAGAAGGAGCAGGTGAGCTGGAGTTCTTGGGGAGGTGACAGTGACATGCAGACTTCCCGTGTCCTGGCTGGGTGGGTGGGTGTGGGGCAGTGGAAATGTCACTCCCGGGGTACCAGGAGGGCTGTGTGCCGGGTGCTGACTTCTCTCATGGAGGCTGGGGGACTGAGGCCTGGTGATGGGGTCCCAGGAGGATGGCCCCCCAACCCCCAACCCACAGCCCCTCTGCCTGCTGCAGCCTCCCCTACAGGGCCTGGGTGTGGTGGGGGGCTCCAGGGCTCAGGCAACCGGACAAGACCGAGCCCCACACAGGGGCACAGGTCCAGGTGCCAGCTGATGGTGGCACCAGAGGCAGGGTTGGGGGGGTCCTGGATGGGGCTCCAGGTGGAAGAGGCCAGGTGTGCCGCGGGACGCGAGCTGCAGCGTTAGGCCTGGGGCCGGGGAAGCCTGGGGAGAAGAGGCCCCTGCAGGAGGCCCTGTAGACCCTGGGGCAGCAGAGGAGCATGTCCCGCCAGCTCCGGCCCGGAGGCTGCATGTGGTGGTTGAAAACCCAGGTGGCCAGGGTTCTGCCAAGTAGCCCCCGACCTGCTCCCTGCGGGGCGCTGCACAGCCTCTCCGGGAAATCGCTGAGGTCCCCCTGTGCCCATGTGGTATTGGTCTCTGCATCCCCGGCCAGTCACAACAGGTGCACATGTATTCTGATATCCCATCACTGTCCCCAGGCACAGAGCAGGTCATGCACGGTGACTGGTTTCTACTTAACGAGACAGCTGAGCTTGTCCATGTCTGCATTCAGACAGACTCCTGCTGGCAGCAGCTTTATTCACCCATTCTTCCCGTATCTTCTTAACCTTTTATCGTGAAATATGAGATACGTTCAGAAAGGTGCTCGAAACAATGGCCAGTCAGTACTCAACGATTTGTGAGAAAGCTTTTCCTGAGTGGCATCTCTCCATCACAGATCCCCCCTGCCCCTGCCCCTGGCCCCTGACCCCTGACCCCTGACCCATGACCCTACTATCCTGCAGACCTGTTTGGCACAAGCATGCCCTT
>NW_017732095.1:515905-517107 GCF_001890085.2 Hipposideros armiger | reverse complement strand
CTCTTGTCCACCGCTCAGGACCTGGGTGACCTCATGGCCTCTCCAGGGTCAGGTGTGAGGAAGGGTGGCAGGACAGGAGATAAACCACCCAGGGGACAGAGATCAGGCAGAGCAGGGAGCCCTGCCCATCGGGGCCATGGTGGAGGGTCTGAGGATGCCCTGTGTATGAAGTGAAGGGTCCTGTATGAAACCGTCATAGGACCCTAACTGAAATATCATACGTGACAGGCAGTGTGTCTGAGGGTCCCTCCACGGGGCCGAGGGCAGGGGACACGGGGCTCAGAGTGCAGCCCCAAGAGAGGGTTGGTGCCTTTGCCCTCTGGGAAAGTTTGGGGTCCCCAGTGAACTCTGGACACCAGTGTGTCGAGCACTCTGGGAGGCTAGAGCTGACCTGCACCCTGAAAGGACCCCACCCACCCATTCATGGGTGTTGTAAGTCCATTCCAAAGGGACAGATGTTCTCATCTCCTGAGGGTCAGGGGCCAAGCACGCAGGAGCCAGCATCACAGAGAGGGACATCCGTTCCCCTGAAGTGGGGTCCCCTGACAGGGTCCAGTGGGCAGAAATCCAGATACATGGGTGGGGGGGGGTGCTCTGGTCTCCTGCCACCTTCCTGACCCCTGGAAGTTCAGGTGGGAGTGCGAGGCCTGGGGCTGCCAGGCAGTTGCAGGGTCTCTCTCCTTTCTCTTGTTGGCGCTTTGTATGGTTCTTCGAGGGGAGGGAAAAAAGGGAAGAGAAAGAGAAAACGCTTGGTTTGAAGCCCTGCCTCCAGCTGCAGGCTATGTAGGCAGATGATGAGAGAGGTGGAAGTACCTCAAAATGAGTTAGTCATCCCACAAGGGGACAAACAAGCTATCAGCATGTTCTGTACTGAATTGTGTCTCCCCAGATTCACATGTTGAAGTCCTAGCCCTCAGGACCTCAGAATGTGACCTTACTTGGAAATAGAGTCATTGCAGATGCAATTAGTTAGGTTGAGAGGGGGTCACACTGGAGCAGGATGGGCCCCATTCAACATGACTGCTGTCCTTGTAAAAAGGGGCAACGTGGACACAGACACGCACGGGGAGACACCACATGAAGAATAGGGTGATGCTTACAGGTCAAGAACCTACCAGGAGCTGGCGGGCGCCCGGAGCAGAGCCTTCCCAGAGCCGCTGAGGGGGCCTCCAGACTGTGAGGCAGTTTCTGTTGTTTAAGCC
>NW_017732095.1:513781-515860 GCF_001890085.2 Hipposideros armiger | reverse complement strand
GCTCCGGCCCGGAGGCTGCATGTGGTGGTTGAAAACCCAGGTGGCCAGGGTTCTGCCAAGTAGCCCCCGACCTGCTCCCTGCGGGGCGCTGCACAGCCTCTCCGGGAAATCGCTGAGGTCCCCCTGTGCCCATGTGGTATTGGTCTCTGCATCCCCGGCCAGTCACAACAGGTGCACATGTATTCTGATATCCCATCACTGTCCCCAGGCACAGAGCAGGTCATGCACGGTGACTGGTTTCTACTTAACGAGACAGCTGAGCTTGTCCATGTCTGCATTCAGACAGACTCCTGCTGGCAGCAGCTTTATTCACCCATTCTTCCCGTATCTTCTTAACCTTTTATCGTGAAATATGAGATACGTTCAGAAAGGTGCTCGAAACAATGGCCAGTCAGTACTCAACGATTTGTGAGAAAGCTTTTCCTGAGTGGCATCTCTCCATCACAGATCCCCCCTGCCCCTGCCCCTGGCCCCTGACCCCTGACCCCTGACCCATGACCCTACTATCCTGCAGACCTGTTTGGCACAAGCATGCCCTTGGACTGTGCCCTTGGACATGACAGTCCAGTTTTCCCTGCTTGCTGACCTTTGAATAAACAGGGCGGCACCTGTGACCCACCTGCGTGCCTGGCTGCTGCTCAGCGTTGTGGGTACGTCCCTGTCAGCTGGGTGCTGGGCTGTCGTGCTCCTCGTGGGGAGAAAGTGCTTCGGGCACACGTGCCTGATTCTGGCAGCACCGACGTGCTGCACAAGGCTCAGAGGTGGGTGGAACTGCTGAGGCATGGGGTGTCACCCTCCTGAGCAGCTCCACGCCCCGTGTTCCCTACATCCCCTGGGCCCACTGCACAGGTGCCCCGGTTCTCACCTCTGAAGGTGGAGTGTGTCCCTGGCTCCCGGACATCGGCTCAGCCCCACGACTCACCTGCCCTGCCGGGACTTCCAAGCCCCACCTGTGAACACGTCCCCTGAGCAGCCTGAGCCCCACAGAGAACCACAGGGCGTGAGTGGGGGCTGAGCTGCCCGGAGCTTTATGTGCAGCTGCCCCCCCAATCCATGATGGAGTCAGTGCTGCCTGCCCCGCTCATGGGCCTCTGGCTGGTCATTACATGGCAGGAGCTGACTGACACGCGTCCCCACAGAGTGTGTCCTCAAACTTCAGGAGTTTTGCCCTGAGAGGTGGAAGACGGGCATCAGTATAGTGTCATTATCTTTTGTCATATCTGAGGATGACCATCTTTGCGTGTCATTAATGATGTGTTTCCTTTTCTGTTCATGTTGTCGCCTGTTTTTCCACTGGCCCTTGACTAATTAGTCTGAAATGTCCACCAGCCTCTGGCTCCTGCAGGGACGTCTTCTGCCTCAGCTGCCCTAGCGGTGGCAGCCTCCTGCCCCTGGAAGGTCCCCAGTGCTGCTACCTCTGGGAAGGGATGGTTTGAGCGTCCCTGGCACTTTTACTGTGTATATCTTCTGTGGGGTGTGCATTTGTGGCAACAAACCCACATTCGAGGACTTCTTTATACGAAACACCAGGGTCACCCTTGTTGCTATGAGTGAGCAGGTTGGTGGGGGTTGCACTCGGAGCCGAGCAGGGGGGACCCCCGTTGTCTGATCAGGAGTCTACACGTTTGTGCTGACCCCGGCTAGAGTAGACAAGTGTCACGGAGGCCTCCCTGACCGGGTGTGTGCCTCACTCCGCTTATCCCTCAGCTCCCGGCAGCCGTTCCCCACCTGGGTGCTGAAGCCGGTGGTATCAGGTCCGAGCTGGGGCATGTACTGAGTGCTGGCACCAGCTCTACAGGCTCCGCTCGGCGGCACCAAGAGGTGGTTAGCTGGTGTCTCCGCCTCAGCCTCTCATGGCGGCTCTTCTGGGGACCCATGCCACCGCGAGCTGCTCAGTCCCCCTCCCTGTGACCGAGGCTGGCCCAGTGCCGGCCCCCTTCCACCTGTCACTCACCAGCTTAGGGACCAGGCAGGTGTCATCGCTGATGATAATGTCCCCTGCAGAGGTCTGGGGAGGCCCACGGGCACTGACACTTCCCTGTAGGCAAGTGGCCTCTGCAGGGCAAGGAGGGGGCAGTG
>NW_017732095.1:497492-511970 GCF_001890085.2 Hipposideros armiger | reverse complement strand
CAAAACGACAGCAACTTGTCTGTTTTCCCCTTCCCCGATTCCCCAGCGCTGTTCCCATCCCCCCAATTCCCCAATAAAAATGTTAAAAAAAAAGAAGTCACTGAGGTTGCCAGAAACAAAAAAAGAATTTATCTAGCTATCCACCAAATGTCCTCATACAAAGCAACAAATATTCTTTAAAAACTTTAGCCCTGGTTTGAAGATAAAGGGAGACTTCATCAACCAAGGTAGCATGATTTTCAGCCCAAAGCTGACAGCTGTGGATTCCATGGTTGAGGCTGGGAAAATGAATAAAGGGGACCTCATTAAAATCGGGGTGGGGAAGCCCTGAAGGTGGAGCTCTCACACACAACCACCCACTGCCACCTGGGGACCCCAGCAAGAAGAAGCCACCTTGTTCTCCCCAACTGGAAGAAGCCCACTTCACCGCCAAGGCAGGAGGAAGGAAGGTTTTCTCCTGGCCCAGCAACAGGCCAGCCAATGAGAGGCCACCACACTCCTCAGCCAATGAGAGGCCACCACACTCCTCAGCCAATGAGAGGCCACCACACTCAGCCAATGAGAAGCCACCCCCCCTCTCCTCCAATGGACTTCTGCCCGTAACCGCCCTCCCAACTTCCCCCCTTTTTCTCTATAATATTAGACTCTCCTTCTCTGTTTTTAGGACTTGCCGATGGTTTGCCATAGTTTGCATGTCTGGAATTGCAATTCCTCCGCTATTCTTGAATAAGCCCTTTTTTGCTGGTAAAATAACTGGTTATTTTAAGGTTGACAAATCTGTCCAGTCTGTGCGCTTGGGGGCAGTGTGGGCAGCCGGTGCTGGCGGCAGAACCTGTTCCCACGAGAGGAGGCGAGGCCAGGCACCGCCGCCATGCGCGCAGCAAGTGGAGGGATGGGGTGGGGGGTATGATACATTCTCGTGGGTGCGTAAATGGTCTGAGAGCCCCTTTGGCCTCCGCAGGGGTCCCTGGCAGGCACAGACACATGGACGCTGGGGAGCAGGAGGCGGTTCAAAGCCTTTATTGGACTGGGGCGTGTGTATACAAGGACGTGCAGGGCCCGCTGTCACAGCTCTGTCTGATGGAGGCAGGTGACCCCCCAGAGGTGAGGCAGAGACCTGGAAGGGAGGCCAGGAGGGCTGGCGGGCTGTCAGAGAGCCTTTGGAAGGTGCTGGAAGGCAAAAGAGAGTCCAGGGCTGGGCTGAGGGGGCTGAGGGGGAAGAGGGGCCTCTCGATGAGGGTCTGAAGTGTGCCCCAGGAAGCCTCTGAGGTCCGGGGAGGGTGTGGAGGGCAGGACGCTGCTGGATAGGGAGGAAAGGTGGTGGGCGTCAGTGCCCAGGGCTGCAGGACCCCGGGAAGAGCTGGGGATGGAAGGGGGTCCTCCGCGCCTGACTTCACACCCACACCTGGAGAGATCGAGTCTGCAGCACGCTGGACCTCTCTTGGTGGGGTCCGAGTAGCACCACGGACCGGAGGACAACGCCTGTGGGGCTGGGCGTGAGCCGGGACCGGATGGGGGTGCTAGCAGATCCAGCGGATGAACCTGTCGAAGAAGCTGGGCTGAGCCAGGCTGTCGTAGTCCTTCTCGCGGAAGATGGCAGCTGTGTCGCCCAGACTGATCTTAGAGAGCATCTCCATGTCCACGTCGTCGCCCACGGCCACCACGGTAGGCACCACGTTCTGCTTGCGCATGGAGTGCACCGCCTCGTCCAGGCTGTGGTTGCCCGTGACGCCGTCCGTGAGGAACACAAAGGCCAGCTCAGCATGGCGGCGCGCCCCGGGCTGCGTGCCAAGCACCACTCTGTTGATGGCATGCACGATGCCCGAGCTCACGTGTGAGAAAGAGTTGAGGTAGCTCGTGCTCTCCAGCGCCTCCTGGATGACCGTCAGGTTGTAGGTCAGCGGGAAGGCCACCTGCTGCTCGTTCGGGCCCCCATACTGCAGCAGGGCCACACGTGCATTGAGTGGGTCATCATCTCTGCGTGCGAGTGTCAGCCGCTGGGACACCTCCTCCACGAAGCGCCGGGCCTTATAAAAGTTCTGCTCACCCAGTCGCTCGGAGCCATCCAGCAGGAAGACGATGTCCACAGGCCGCTGTGTGCACTGGGCCACGTACAGCTCTGAGGGGGAAACAGGAGTGGTGGGCGGGAGTGGCCCAGGTGAGGCTCCCTCAGCCCTGCCTTGGCCAAGCCCCTCTGGGTCATGACCCCACTCTGGCCAAGTCCATTCTGCCACACTCTGCACTCCATCTCTTTATGTGTCCCACTCACTGGAGCAACATGGACTGCTGGAGCGCTGGGGGCTGCACCCAAAATCACCTGTTGTTGAGAGCCCCCTGTCCACCACAGCCCCTGGGGAAGGGTCCAGAGTCCCACCCTGTCTCCTCGTATCCATCACCGTCTCTCTTGGTTGTGCTCTCACCAGGAAATGTTCCTAAATCCGAGGGCAGAGGGCTGTTTCCACCCCGTGAGCACCATCTCTGCCTAGTGCCTCCTCCAAGCCCTCCAGGTAGGAAGGGGCCAGCAAAGCCCCTTCACTTGGCCTGAGAACTGGACACCCCCAGAAGGGCCATAGCCCATGACGTAGGTGGTAAGACAGGGGGGCAGGGAAGCTGTCATCACGTTTGTAATTTGTAGAAAGACCTCACGAAGACCCCAGCCCTGAAGACCCCTGGATGGAAGGACCGACCTACAGCTGTGATCCTGTCACTCCCCTGTCCCAGAGCTGCCTGGCACTGGCCAGGCCACATATCTCCTGGCTCTTGGAGTATTGGAAGGAGAAGGGGCCTGTGTCTGCTCTGACTGCACAAGGCTTTGGTAGGCAGTGGGCACAGGTGTACAGGTGTGGCCAGACCCCTGTGGCAGCCCAGGTGACTACTGTTACCTGAGGAGACACTTGCCCCCTTCTGAGAGGTGACCAGCCCCGGACATGGCGGATGGCGTGGGGGCGAGGCTGCAGCCAGGACTGAGGCTGGGCCTCTGGGGGACATGGACACCACACACAGCCTGAACACCTGCTCCCCACACACGTGGGACTGAGACACAGTCCACTTGCCACAGACATGAAGCCAGGCTCCTCCCTCGAGGCCTTGCCTGAGACCCCAACCACCATCGGGGCTGGGCAGGGCTGGGGCGGTCCCGCAGCTCCTCAGCCGCATGGGCACCTGGCCTGGGTGTGGGCTGGAAAGGACGCTGTTCACAGCCTGGAGTGCAGGGGTCCCGTCGGGAAGGAGTTCCTGACTCACAGCACCAGTGCCGAGGGCCTCCGCCCAGGACCCGGTTCGCGGGCAGCACCCACCTCCCCAGGACCAGCCCCCAGACAGCAGCCGGTCACCCCAGCACATCACTCGACCACAGCAAGGCATTTACGTTGTTTTCCAGCTTTTATAGGATGTTGAAGGTGTGCTCACAGCATTTGAAGGACGACCCCCCGGGAGTGTCACCAGTGTCACACAGTGCCGGGGGCCAGCACACAGGATGCTTTTTTAAGGAGCTTATTAATGACGCAGCTTATTTCGGCGGCGGCAGTGCAAAAGAAGAGCAGCCCTTAGACGCACAGCCGGGACTGCTGAATACTCAGCAGGTTCTCCAGGCGCCCTACAAGTCCTACAAGCAGACAGACAAGCAGGGGAGGTGGCTTGGGGAGTTCTCCTAAACAAGGGGTGACCGGGCACAGAGGCCAGAGGCTAAGCTGGGAATGTTGGGGTGTTTAGGAGGCTCTCCTCGTCCCTTTCTTTCCTTCTGATGACCTCTGCCTATGGCTCGGAGACTGGGCAGCTGGCGTGGGGGTGACAGCCTGCCTTCGGTAACCAGGATAGGAACTCAAGCCCAGGACAAGGGCTCCTCTGAAATAACCCGGCTTCTGAGGGAGTAGGCATGTGTGTGTCTGAGCACCCCTTGGCAGCCTTTGAGACGGGGTTCCCTGCCACTCCCAGGGGCCTGGGGCTGGAGGAGGAAGAGAACATGGTGTCTGTGGTCCCTCCCCCAACTGTCAGCCAGCGGCTTTGGCAGGTGGGTTTGATCTAATGGGGGACTCTTACATCCCCCAAACACGTGAGACAGCTCAGCTGGACTAGGGGTGGTGTAGTCAGCTGAATACTGTCCCTCCAAAGATACCCACATCCCAATCTCGGAGCCTGCAAATGTGACCTATGGTAAAACAGGGCTGTGCAGATGGGACAGAATTACAGACGGAGATGGGAAATTGTCCAGAGTTATCTGTGAGCTCTAAATGCCACCTATGTCCTTATAAGAGAGAAGGAGGGAGGTTAGGCTGCAGAAGGGGAGGCCTTGTGACCATGCAGGCAGGTAGCAGCTGAGAGAGTCAAGAAGGACCCTCTCTGGAGTCCCCAGAGGGAACATGGTCCTGCTGACACCTGGATCTTGGCGTTTGGCCTCCAGGCTGAGAGAGGTTCCTGTTGTCATAAGCACCCCCGTGCACAGCAGGTGCCCAGTGGGGGCAGCTCCGGCCTCTCCAAGCACCATGGCTTCAGCAGAGTGCCAGCGCCGTCTCGGGGTCGCCCACAATGTCCCTGTGCACAAGCTTAAAGGTGTCAATGAACAGCTGCACCCAGTCCTGCCGCTCGCCTCCTGTGGCGAATTTGGCCCGCTCGGCGGTATAGACGAGCACGGCCACCAGCCTGGAGTAGGCGGCCGGGTCCTGCGTGAGCTCCGTGGCGTTTAGCAACTGTTGGATCAGGGGGATCGTCGTGGGGAAGGAGGTGTCTGGGCCCTCTTCCGTGCGGAGGAAGGTGACCAGGGGCTCGCTGCCAGGCCGCGGTCCATCTGCGGGCATCCAGAGAAGGCTTTAAGGGACGCGGTCGGCACGAGCGGGCCTCCAGCCGCCCTCCTTGGGCCTCTCTTCGAAGATGAGTTAGGACCATGGCCAGGAATGGGACGGAGGTTCATGAGGAGTTGGACGGGAGATAGGGAGGCCGCAGCACCCCCGCTGAGGCCTGGCACTGTGGTGGCAAAGCTAAATGGGGCTTTGGGGCTAGAAGCAAAGGACACTGCCAAGTAGAAGGGAGGGGACGCACATCTGGTCCCCACAGACCTTAAGAACCATGAGACGCTCGGCTCAAACGGCTGCACTGAGACCTGACCGGACTCTAGTGTGGCTGCTGACCGCTGGAGCCTGTGCCTTGGGATGACCCCAGACCCTTAAAATTCTCCACACTGCCATGAGAACGGGCTGTCTTTGCAGCCCAAACATAGTGCAAGGACCCCTCTTGGGGTCCGATAGTTTGCAGCTATAAACCCTTCTGTGCCCTTTGAGACGTGAGCCTTTCCCCGCCCAGATGGCCCCTCAAGGACCTGGGAGCACACACACTCGTGCCTACAAAAGGTACGAGAAGTCTGTTTCTCCCCTGGGTAAGTGCCAGTCAGCAAAACCCAGGTGGCCTGGTCACGTGGACCGCGCCCCAGACCCTCTTTGCACCAGCCTCTAGAGGTCTCCTGCCTTTGTTTGGGGGAGCTGAGCTCAGGTTACCTTGGACCGCCTCTCTCCTGCAATAAAATCTGTCTCTGCTGCCTTTACCTGGAGTCTGGCTTTGTCTCTCTTTGACACCTTGTGGTTCTGACACAATCAAGCCGCTACCAGCCTGGTTCAAGCCCAAGCATGGCTGGGCCTCTCGTGGACCAGGCCGTTTGGCCCAGGAAGTCAGGGCCATGCCAAAGCTGGGAGCGTCCACCCAGTGTCCTGTTTGCAGCCCCAAATGCCTAGGAGGACACCCAGCCCACCGCAGGCCAGAGTCCCCACACGTCACTGCATGTTCTATAGTGACATCTGCTTTCTTCCTTTCTGGTCACAACGTCTACTTAGAAACTTCAAATCACTTTACAGGAGGATAAGCTTGTGAGTTTAGCAGGGCGTAGTTAGAGAGGGCCCTGGCACTTTCTCGGTCCTCAGAGGAAGTGAAATCACCGTCCTGGGGACTAGTATTACTCTAACACCAAAACCATCATAAGAAAGGGAACTACAGCCCAAGATCTCTCATGAGCAGAGACACAAAAATCACAAAATATTAGCAAATAGAATCCAACAAGACATAAAAAAACTTCAACTCCATGCCCCAGTGGGGTTTATCCCGGTCTGCAAGGCTGGTCCAACATTTGAAATCAGTCAACACAACGCATCATGTCGGCAGCCTGAAGCACTGCATGACCGCGTCAACAGACACAGACAAAGCGTCTGACAAAGTGCCACTCACGACAAGAACTCACGACAAGGGGTAGAGGGACCTTCCTCAGCTGGATCAGGAGCAGCTAACATGGAACAATGCTGACACACTTGAAGGTTTCCACTAGCAGGGCAGGGCGAGGAGGCCAGGCCACTGCTGGGCCCTGGCACCAGGGCTGGGGTCTGGTCTGTGTCCTCAAAAGGCCACATTGACCATGGGACCCACCCGGGAGGACTCGGGCGCCTGCGGGCTGCTTGGGTCTCAGCGTGGAGCCCAGCCCCCTTGCCTCGGAGGGCCGGCGCTCTCTGGCCAGTGTCTCAGCTCTCAGGTCTCTGGCCACCACACGCAGCTGACTTTGGGGACCCCAGACCTGGGCAGTCTCTGGGATGACCCCACACCTTGGTCGCAGTTACAACCTTGATGAGCATTTCCTTGAAGTTCTGTCCGAATAAGAGGGGACTCCCCTTTGCCCCCAAATCCACGCTCCTTCCCTTAGGCCACCTCGGAGCCCCTGAAACTGCCGGGTGACCTGCCGGCCGGCTGTCCTGTGAGGAGCCTGGCTTCAGTAGCTTTTCTGACCGGCGACCTCAACTTACAGCGAGTAGCCCCGCCCCCTCCACGGCGGCCCCACCTCCCAGAAAGCCCCGCCCCTCCACGGCGGCCCCACCTCCCAGGAGCCCCGCCCCTCCACGGCGGCCCCACCTCCCAGAGGCCCCCGCCCCCAAAGGCGGCCCCACCTCCCAGAAGCCCCGCCCCTCCCTGGAGCCCTCCCAGCAGGATCGTCCAGCAATGGCTCCAGGACCCAGGCGGGCGGGGGCAGGCTCGCCGAGAGGGGCTCCGTGGCCCCAGTCACTGTGCAGCTGCTGAGGTGGCAGCACAACGCTCAGAGGAGTGACAACGCCATTTGCCCTTCCCAGGCCCCCGTGGAACCCCTCGGGGACAGCCTCCGTGCGCCCCCAGCGTTCCAGCCGCGCACCACGCACCACGTGGACCGGGGGCGCCGCCCCCTAAACGCCCGCTGGACCGCGCTCCCAGCGGGAAGATGGACACAGCGAGGCCGCAGCTCAGGGCCTCAAGGGTCCAAGGGAGCCCATCGGCTGCTCCCAGACGGGTTCAAATCAGCCCTTTGGTTTACTGTATCCAGGGCTTCCGCCTGTGGGGGCCAGGAGGGCCCTGGGTATCTGTCCCTCCCAGGTGGGCAGTGGGGACCACAAGGCCTGAGCCCCTGGGCGCCGGCAGCACCTTGTCCCCACATGTGCCAGGTGGGTGGGATGCCGGAAGAGCTCGAGATGCCAAACCCTGGGCCCCCATCCCCCTCCTCGGACATGCTGAGACGGACCTGAGGGTTTCTAGCTGGGGCAGGTGCCCCACAGCGCGCTTCCCTGCAAGGCCCCCAACCCTGGGCAGCCGCGAGCCTGGGGCTGGGCTCGGCAGCACCCCGTGTTACCTGTTTGGCAGGGAAGGTCTGGGCACACGATCTGGGGGTCTAGGAGAGAGGAAAGTAGGCCGTGGCCCCGGTCAGTGTCCGCTGCCCCCCACACCCCAACACCACCGCGCCCCGCCCGCCGGCCATGCAGGGACAGGGTTGGGAGACCACTCACCCGGGCACAGGACGTCCTCCATGTCGTCGATGAACTTCTCGGCCACCAGGTCGGAGAAGAGCGTCATGTTGCGCACCTGTTGGGGCTTGTCGCAGGCGATGGAGTTGAGGTTCTCGCTCTCGTGTTTCTCGTGGAACATGTCCCCGATGCCAATGGCTGTCACAGTGACCTCGTGGTTGCACAGCGCCCGCAGGTTCAGGTCGTCATCCCGGGGGTCGTGGCGGCCATCTGTGATGACCACTGCAAACACGCGGGTCTTCTTCCTCCGGCTCTCCTTGATGAGCTGGTCATAGGCGAACTTGAGGGCCGAGGGTGTCCAGGTGCCGCCTGCGATCCACTCGAGGTTCTTGACAGCCTCCTTGAAGCTGGACAGCGAGTCGATGCGCTCATCGTCCAGCTGGATGGCCTCGAAGGTGCCCTCGTGGCTGTACTGCACGACACCGACGCGGGTCCCTGTGGGACCAGAAGCAAGTGTGAGGGGGCTGGCCCTGCGTCCTCTGTCACCACTCACACTCTCCACCCTCAAGTGGGGGCCTTGGGACCCTTGGCCACGCTAATGTCCCTCCCTTGCATTTCTGTCCATCCTCCGTCTCCCAGAAACAGATCTTAGGGCATCCTGCCTGCTGGCCTCCCGCCCCGGCCCCTGCAGGCGCCGCTGACCCGTCTCGGACTTGGGGTCCTTGGCGATGGCCCCCAGTCTGTTGACCACGTTGATAACGAAGTTCTTCTCCAGCGTGAAGTTGGTGTAGCCTATGCTCTCAGAGCTGTCGATGACAAACACTACGTCCAGGGCACCACACCGCTTCTCGCAGTCTGTGGGCGGAGGAAGGGCACTAGCTGTGTGCACTCACCATGTCCGGACACACCCCAGACCCTAGGGGCACACAGCCAGGTGCATGGCTGGGAACGGTGACTGCAAGAGGTAGGGCGGGACTTGGACGATGACTCCGACCCTCGGATGAGACCCCCAAGGACACAGTGTCCTGGTCCAGGGCAGCCCTGCTCCACTGCCGCACGGGGTTGGAGACTCACCACAGCACCCGCACGTCTCCCGGACGTAGGTCATGACATCACACTCCTGCAACAGAAGTCAGCCCGGCCAGCACAGTGAACCCAGGAGGGGTCGAGGGGAGCTCCTGCGGGGAGAGTCTGTGGCCCTGCTCCCCTGGCCTCCGACCTCACCCTCGGACATTGCCCTCTGACCTCACCCAGCTGCCCTCACTTCTGACCTCACTCTCTGACCTTGCTTTTCGATCTTAGGAGGGAGGACACTGATTCCATCCCCGACTGACACTTACCGTGAGGCCGGGGTCTCCAGGGGGGCCGGGCTCTCCCTGGAGTAGGAAGAACCATAGTGAGAGGTGACGACTGTCACAGCCGAGGCCCCCAACCCCTGGACACTGGGCCCTGCTTCCACCACAGGCAGAGCCCTTCGGTTCAGGGTGCACGTTGGCCTGGCTGGACCAGGGACCGGGGACTGACCTACCTGGGGTCCTGGGGCTCCTCTTGGCCCCCGAGGGCCTGGCTCACCATGGGGACCAGGATCTGCCTGAGAAGAGAAAGGGAAGGCGGGTTCAGCAAACACCCTGGTCCCTGCACACCGCCCTGGGCGTGGGGATGAGGAGGGGTGAGGAAGGAGGAGGAGGAGGGGTGAGGAAGGAGGAGAGACAGAGAGAGGAGGGAGCAAGGACAAGGACACTCACAGGCTCGCCCTTCTCTCCTTTCCGCCCAGGTGCTCCTTTCACACCGAAGTCGCCTCTGCCCCCCTGGGACACAGGACACACACGTGAGCCCCGGAGGAGGGGACATCTTTGGGAGAGCTCTGCTGCCCCCTCCCAGCCTTTCAAAACCCCCAGTGAGTCTGCCGGGGACAGACATGTTGGTTGGAGAACCTGTGCCTCCTGTTAGGGTTGGTTAGATGGCAACAGCTCAGGGCGGTTCGGGTGGCCCTGGTTTCGTTAGCAGGAGGTTAGTACTGGGCCCCGCCGCTACACTCAGCGCTCAGCTGAGGGCAGCTCCCTCACCAGCGGGAGGTGCGGGACCATGGCATTCCTGCCCTGGGGAGCAGGGCACAGACCACCCCAGGTGGATGCAAGTGGCCCCCACGTACCTCGGGGCCGCGCAGTCCTGGCTCGCCTTTCTCTCCCTGGGGGGCAAGCACAGGTGGGGGTTACTTAGAACAGACCACCAAGAGCAGACACGCTGAACCCCGGGCATAGCTGGGGACCTGGAGGTTTTCTGCAGTTCCCTCCCTTCCCCCAGGGGTGGTCTCAATTATAGTAATCTGGGTGAATGCCACCTGTGCTGCATCCAATCCTGGGGGACCTGTGTCTGCACCCAACATGTGACCCCGCCCCCTCATCCTGTCCCCCAGAACAATGCCTGCCTCTCTCCCTCCATCCCATGCCAGGACTTACAGGCACGCCTCGGGGTCCTGGGTAGCTGAACCCAGGCCTGCCGGGGTCTCCCTGGAGAAGGGAAGGGGGAAGGTTGGTCACGAATGTCCAGTGGGAAACGTGAGTGGTCAGCATGGACTGAAGGCGGGTGGGGCCCGGTCTTAGGGAGGGCGTGCCACCCCCACCCCCTACCCCCCAGTGAGAACAGGAGCACTGCCTGGCCCCCTCACATCCCCCACACCACTCTAGAGCTGAGAACAGACTCAGCCCCAAAACCCCAGGTGAGGAGAGGGCGTACCTTGGGGCCAGGCTGTCCCGAGTCTCCACGGGGACCAGCATCACCAGGGTCTCCCCGAGATCCCTGAGGTCAGAGAAAGTGGGGAGTTGGTAGACCGACCGCGTCCAGCTCTGACCACCAGGAACACGGCCTTGCTGCCCCTCTTCCACGCACACCCTCCCAGCTCCCAAGTCCCACCTGGTAAAGCTGGACCCGTCAGGGCGGGACAGGGGCGTGAGGTGCACGGCGACCCTTGACCCCTGTCCCACCGCCTGAGTTTGCCATGAAGACAGTGTCCTGCCCGAGGACAGGAGCACCCAAGTGGCAGTACAGGGCAGAGGAGGGAGATAGTGAGGTCGAAGGGCAGACAGGGGCCTAAGCCCCAGAGCTACAGGGCCCTCCCAGGTGTCCTGCTGCTGACCTGCTTCCCGGGCTCCCCGAGAGCCCCCTGGGGACCTCTGGGTCCAGGCATGCCTCGGTCTCCCTGCAGAGAAAGGGGACAAGGGCACCTCTGAGAGTCTGTCGTCAACACTGGGGAAGTTGCAGTGTGGGGGGGCCTGCTGCCCTCCAGGAGGTCCTGAGCAAGGCTTTGTTCCTCAGCCCTGAGAACAGTGCCACCCCCCACCACTCCCCTGCAGGGCCTGCAGGGGCAGAAGGGCAGGAGGGGGTCAGGGGACCCCAGGTGCAGCCCCGTCCAGCCAGGGAGCTGGGTGCTGCCCGCCATCTGCTTACCTTAGAGCCTTTGCCACCAACCTCCCCGGCCAGGCCCCGGGAGCCCTCGAGGCCAGGGTCCCCCTGTGAGAAGAGAGGCACAGTTAGCTTGGGGCACGTGTGGGAGAGGCCAGGGAGGGGGACACTGAACTCCCTGGAGGGGAGGACCCCAGATTGTAGAGGGTAACATTGAAACAGCAGTCCCGCAGGCTCCATCTCATGCAGCCTGAGCAGGGACCCCACCCATTCCCAGGAGGGGGCCCCTCCTTCAAGCCCCTCACCCACATCTCACGGAGCGCTCTGATTTGCCCCAAAGCCCAGACACCTGCGCCAGCTGCAGGGCACGTGTGGTGGGGCTGCCAGCCCGTGCAGCTGTGCACGGCTCCCGTGGGAAGGGCCGAGTCCTCGAGGCTCCTCGGCAGGTGCGCCCCCATGAGCAGCGCAGCCTTTGTGCTCCCGAGTCCCTGGGGTCGTCAGCGTCACGCGGGTGCATTGCGTGGGCCCACAGGAACCCACGTGCAGAGGTGGACACTCACCTTCTCACCTTTGGGGCCCGCGCTGCCTGGGCTGCCCTTGGTTCCGGGGTCTCCCCTGCGCCCCTGCGGAGAGTGGGTGTGTGGGTGGGGGCCACACAGGGACCCCTCACTCTGCTCTCCCCATGAGGACTCTGGCTTTGGGGCCTGGGGGCCCCTGCAGATGGCCTCAGCACAGACCCTTGTCCTCTGCAGGTCGGTTTGGTCCCAGCTGCTGCTCAGCTGTCAGGCTGGGCGAAGCTCTAGTTGACGTGCTGGGACCCGGCTTGGGCCACGCAGCACAGTCACTTGGCTTGCTTCTGGGCTGGGCCAGGAGGGTCAGCCCTGAGGCAGGACTTTCCTGGGCTGGCGGGGGGGGGGCGAGGACGCTGTGTGGGACCCACGGAGTGTGTGCTGGGCTACGTTCAGCCCTCAGGAGGGCAAGGTGGGGACGCGGTGCCATGTCACGGGCATTGAGTGTCCAGCAGGGGCGTGGCTGAGCCCTTCCCCTGCTGCAGTGGGGTCATGGAGGCACAGTGAGGACACCTCAGGCTCAAGGAGGCCCAGAGCAGGGCACAAGCCAGGACAGGCTGGGCAGGCAGGCAGGGGGGTGTCACTCACAGGCTCTCCTTTGGGTCCCCGGGGTCCAGGTCCACCTTTGGCTCCTTTCATGCCAGCACTTCCTGGGGCTCCGTTGTTGCCTTGATAGCCCTGTAAGGAGGGGCCAGCTCAGCCAGGCAGGGTTACCTGGGCCACACTCAATCAGGCGGGGCAGTGTTTGCCTCAGGGAGTGGGTGCCCCTGCATGTGGCAATAGGACAGAGAGGCTGGTGGCCTGCTCAAGGTAGGGGGCCAGTGAGGGCACCTGTTGTCCCTCCTGTTCCCCGTCTGTGGGCACCACTGGTGTGTGGCTGGGGTGGGGCTGCAGGGACCTCTGGGACACTTGCCTTGCTTCCTTTGGCCCCGTTGTCTCCTGGGGGCCCTCTGCGTCCTGGGCGGCCAGCATCCCCCTGGAAGGGTTGGGAGAAATCAGCCTCGTGTCCCTCGGATGCCAGTTTTGGGACAGGATCTTGTAGGGGCTGGGGGCACGTGCCTCCCATCCCCCTCTGCAGAGCACACTCTTGGGAGGCAGGGCCCCTGGGCGGCCGTGCAGGTGAATTAATCACACACAACTCCTGTCTGATGCGCTTCTTGGCGGGTGAAGTGGGGGAGAGGGAAGGCTGCCCTTCCTGTCCTTCCAGCGGGCCAGGCAAAGTGACACTTCAGATGGCCTAAGAGGCAGGACCCCCACAGGCACCTGAGAGCCTGGTCCAGAGTTAGAGCCCAGCCCGTGAAGCCCAGGCAGGAAGGACACCGATAGGCCCCCTGCCCCTGACAGGGACTGGTCCCCCTGCTGTCCTTCTCGGCCAGCTGCCTTCCCCAAAGGCTGGGCACTGCAGCAGGGAGCAGGCACCGGGAAGGCAGTGACCCCGCTCTGCTCCGGCCGCTGCCACCCTGGCCAGGCCACCTACCTTGGCGCCTTGGTCTCCAGGCTCCCCAAGGCTGCCTGCGTCCCCTGGATAGCCGTCAGGACCCTGCAAGAGAGAGGGAGGGGCTGCACTCGGGGTCTCCCCATGAGCCCAGGGCCAGTTGATGTGGGGAGGGTGACCAGCCCTCCATTTTCTGGACTGGACACTCCACCCTGTTCTCAGCTGCCTCAACCCACTGGGCCGGGGTGAGACGACCAGACAAGCTCAGCACTGAGCCCATCAAGGGAAGCAGCCACCCTCAACTGGACCCAAATGCCTCCAAGGCCATTTTGTCCTGCTGTGGCTCCAGCCCTGGCTGAACCCTGGCGGGCGTCAGGGACAGGCAGAGCAGGGACGCCGGCTTCCCCAGCCCCGCCTGGGCCAGGTGCCTCCAGGGCCAGGGGTTTAACATGGGAGGAGCCGAGCTGTGCTTACCCGACTCCCAGGGTCTCCCTTGCAGCCAGGAGGTCCGATGCGCCCCAGCTTGCCCTGAAGGAGAACAGGGAGCAGAAGTGCGTCAAGAGCGAGATGTGGGGATGACGCGCACCAGTGACCGGTGTGAACGGCAGGCACACTCCATGCTGCTCTGCGTGCACCGGGCACACAGCGTGTGATCCTGTCTTTTAATGGCTGGACTGTCATGGCGACACCTCTGTGGAGGTGGGAGAGAGTCCCTGGCTGCGGCTGGGAGCATGAGTGTCCAAAGCGCCCCCCACATGTGTGCATGTGTGTGTGCATGCGATGTATGTGTGCACATGCAGGCATGTGCACATGTGATGTGTGTGCATGTGATGTATGTGTGCATGTGTGATGTGTGTGCACGTGTGATGTGCATGTGCACGTGTGATGTGCATGTGCATGTGTGTGCACTGCCAGTCAGGCACAGCTGGGTTATGCAGGACAGGCTGGTAAGTTCTTGCAAGGCTGGGCCGTAGTTCTCAGAAGGAAATGTCCATACCTGCTCTTGCAATGTCCTTATTTGTCCTGTGTCCCCTGGACAAGTGCAAACTGGGGCTGCCCAAGCCACAGGTTGTGGGCAGTAGCCAGTGGGCCCAGAGGCCAGCCTCAGGGAAGGGCCTGAGCATCTGAGGAGGTTCTGCTCACTCCTGTAGCACCTGAGATGCTGTATACGACCTTCCTGCCCAGCCCGTGACACGCCCGAGGGCACTCTACCTTCTGTCCGTCAGTCCCGTTCTTGCCAGCTAAGCCAGAGGCGCCCTGAGGGAGAAGGAAGAGGGGATGCCATCAGCCCCAATTGCCACCCCCTTGGAGCAGCCAGAAGGTGGGGTGCCCAGCC
>NW_017732095.1:483778-488925 GCF_001890085.2 Hipposideros armiger | reverse complement strand
TGGCTGTGTGGGCAGGTGCCACCACACCTGGCTTTAAGGCGAGAGGGGCTAGTCCTGGCATAGTTAGAGGTGAACAAGACATGCCCTGTTTCCTTCAACATGGGGTCACGGTTGGGACAAGAGGCTATGATGCTGCGACTAACAGCTGTGACCCTGTAAGCAGTGACAGTTGTTGAGATCAAAGCAAGCTCAGTGGGCGCGCCAGGGGCTCCAGGAGGTTTTCCTGCAGGTGACAGATGTGTCCAACTGAGGACACTGGCCAAAGGAAGGACGCGCCTGGATGAGCAGAGGCTGGTTCCAGGGTGAGGGCTGGGGGCAGCACTTGGTTGAGATGGGGGCTGAGGAGGTGGGGTGAGAGGCAGACCAGGGTGTGATGAACCTGGAAACCATGAGGGAGTCGGGCTGTCATAATCAGAGCCGAGTCCCAGGGCCATCAACCACTGTTGATGGCCACCATGGGACCTTAGGGGGACCGGTCAGGGCTGAACACTGGGATGTGGGCACAAGGCCATCCTCCACTACCCGTTATCCTGCTGCTTTTGGTGGGGGGAAGACCCCAGTGGGGGCACCAAGGGTCCCACCCTGTCCTGTCTGCTATGGATGGGGGAGGAGGAAGCTGAGGGGCCCGGGAGACTGTGGTGATTGGCACTGCTCTCCATGAATGTGTGCGCGTGCACAAACACCCCAAACATCACACACACCACATACACACTGCACACACATCACATGCCATACACACCACACACACACACATAATAAATATAAAGACACCCACATAATAAAGTGTACTGGTAGAAAAACTCTCAAATGTAATGAAAAATTCTAAAAATACCGACACAGGAAAAACACAATGACAATAACAAAACAGGAAACACCTAAAGAGAAAAATCATCTGGCATTACTCTAGGCAGCCTCCAGGATGCCCCAAGCATCCTCCCTCCATGCCTCACAAAGTCCTCTCACACACTGAGTCATCGCTGGCCTGTGACAGACAGAATAACATGGAAGTGATGGCGTGTGATTGCCAAGACTGGGTCATAGAAGACATGCGGCCTTTGCCTAGCTCACTGATGGGGAAGCCAGCTGAACAGGAAGACACTCAAGCAGCCTCTGCAGCCCTTGAGGGCTGCGGCCTCCAGCCAAGAGCTGGGGGGTGAGCCACCTGATAGGCAGATCCCCCAGCCCAGTCAAGACTTCAGATGACCATGACCTTGGCCAGTATCATGACTGCACCTCGTGAAGGGCTGACCCTGAGCTAGAACCACCCAGCCAAGCCCCAGCTAAATTTCTGACCCAAATAAATTATGAGGTAGTAAATGCTTATTGTTTTAAATCACTAAGTTTTGAGAGAATTTTCATTACAGCATTACAGACAACTAATAGAGGCATCAAACTTTTCTCCACAGTATTGTAGACAGAAAACAATGAGATAATAACCTTGGAGTTTTGAGGAAAATAAAATGGCCCAACGATGTCTTCCCAGCCAGCTTATCTTTCATGTATAAAAGCTTCCGGTAAAAATGAGCTCAGATCTATGCCACCTATATAACATTGCTAAAAAATTCTGCAAGGAATTTCTGCAGCCAACAGAGAAATGAATACAAATAAATAAAANAGGCTGGTCACTCGGTTTGGGGACGACATTAAAAATATTGAGGTGCTTTACTTCCTTGGGTTGGGGCAGGAAGGGTGGGCTGGGTCAGAGCTATCCTGATGCCATGGGCTGGCCCCACCTAGAGCCAGGCAGCTCTTGGCTTGTCCCCATGTCCCCAGCCACCAGGGCGGGGCTAGGGGCAACTTGCCTTGGGTCCTGGGAATCCGATGGGGCCTTCGATGCCTGGATCTCCCTGTGGAAGAAAAACAGAAGGCCGTGGGTGTAACCTCAGTCTTGGGCACAGGGTCCGCTGGATGGGGCAGGAGGACACTCACCTGTTGCCCCTTCTGTCCAGGCTCTCCGGGCTCACCCATGTTGCCCTTGGCACCCTAAAAGCAGACAACAGAAAAAGGGGTAAATTGAGGTAAGGAGGGGTGGGGTGGGCCACCAGGGACCCTGTCACCAGCTCCTGGGAGGTAGAAGAGTGAGAATCTTGGGGTTAGCATGGACAAGGCTGCTGGTCCTGTCCAGGTGATCATGGCAACGCCACACTGGGATGTCCAAGAGTTGGATCAGCTGCCCTGCACCAGACCAGGGCCTGCTTTGACCCTGTTTCTCTGCGCTCTGACTGACAGCCCAGGGTGGACAGCTGCCGAGGCCTCTCTGCAGTGGCTCCGATTCCCTCCCGGCCTGGGCAGCGCCCACCCTTACACCAAGACACCAACTCCTCCAGACCCAGGGCTGGGGCACCTAAGTGACATGCCCAGATCAGGGCTTTAGAGGTCGAGAGGTTGCGCTCCCTGGAATTAAAGTTGCAAATGCATCTATTTGCTAATATACTTCCAATTTCAGGGCAGAGGAGCAGAGGAAGAAGGGAGGAGAGTGGGGGTGGTCGGAGGAGACGCAGGGGCGGTGAGGGGCAGAAGGAGGAGAGGGAAAGCAAGGAGAGCAGGTGGGCGGGGCGGAGGCTTCGGAAGCTGCTGTGCCTGTTTTGGGGTTCTCTATGTGTGCACCCCATGCTCACTGCCCCTCGGACGCTAACCAGGTGATCCCTGTGGCAGCTGTCAGCGACCCCCACCCAGGAGGACCAAGTCACCGCCCTTAGAGTGGGGGGCACAGTTGCTCAGGTGGCAAATCTATTCCTGGGCTGTGGCAGGTGGCCCTGCCCCAGGACTGGGGAGACCAGAGCGGTTGTGGGAGCACCTGGCCAGCGGCCTTGCACACCTGCATCTGGGTAGCTGTCTTCCGAATTCAGAAAGAAGAAAACACGAAGCTACTTCGCGGTAACTTTCTCTGTAACAGTGTTTCAAATTCTGTCTCATCTCAGAGGCTCTGTTCCCTTGTCTCTTTCTCCATAATGTTCTATATGCATTATGGCGTTTCTGATACTCTGGTATGAATTTTGGAAGAATTTCATTTTATATAGTTCTGTTGTTAGGAAAATGCGGGGCCAAACAGACCCCTTAGGCTTCTCATTTAACAAGTGACCGAAATGAGTGGTCTTTGTATGAATTCACATTGCTAACAGCAATGTCCTCTGCATTTTGTTGACATATTTGACCTTGTTTACTTTTCATATTTTATCAAAAATATAGCTAATATACAATATTATATCAGTTTCAGGGGTACACCATAGTTAGTCAACATTTATATACCTAAGGAAGTGATCACCATAAGTCCAGCAACCGTCTGACACCGTCCCACGTTATCACAATATTACTGACTATATTCCCCATGCTGTACATCACATCACCATGGCTTGTTTTATGCCTGGAAATTTGGACCTCTTATTCCCCTCACCTTTTCCCTCTTTTTAAAATTTTCAATTACAGCTAACATTTGATATTGTTTTGTATTAATTTCAGGTGTATAACATAGTGGTTAGCCATTTATATAATTTAAGAAGTGATCCCCCTGACTAGTCTAGTACCCACCTGGCACCACACATAGTTATTACCACATTACTGACTATACCCTCTATGCTGTACTTTACGTCCCCATGACTATTTTGTAACTATCAATTTGTACTTCTTAATCCCTTCACCTTTTTCACACACCTCCAGTCCCCCTCCTATCTGGCAACCATCAAAATGTTCTCTGTATCTATGAGTGTGTTTCTGTTTCATGTGTTTATTTTGTTCTTTAGATTCTGCCTATAAGTGAAATCACATTGCATCTGTCTTTCTCTGCCTGACATGCTCCACTCAGCACAACACCCTCCAGGTCTATCCATGCCGCCGCAGATGGCAAGAGCCCATTCCCTTCCATGGCCGAGCAGTACTCCACTGTATATATGTACCACCTACTCTTTATCAATTCATCCATCGACGGACACCCAGGCTGCTGCACACCTTGGCCATTGTAAACAATGCTGCACTGAACATATGGACACGTCCCTTACAAGTAGCATTTTGGGTTTCTTCGGATAATTACCCAGAAGTGGGTTACTGGGTGCTTCTTTGTCTCATTATAGCCTTTGTTTTAAAGTCTATTTTGTCCGGTGTAAGTATTGCTGCCATACCTTTTTTTTTTCCATTTCCATTTTCATGAAATAATTTTTCCCATATTTTCACTTTCAGTCTCTGTGTGTGTCTTTCAATCTAAAGAGAGTCTCTAGTAGGCAGCATATGTAAGGGTTTTGTTTTCTTATCCACTCAGCCTTCCTATGTCTTTTGACTGTAACATTTAATCCATTTACATTGAAAGTAATTGTTGATAAATATGCAGTTATTGTCATTTTATTATTCATACTTTTGATCTTTTTTTTCCTTCTCAAAGAAGTCTCTCTAACATTCCTTGTAATGCTGGTTTGGTGGTGATGAACTCCTTTAGCTTTTCTTGTCTGGGAAGTTCTTAATCTCTCCTTCGATTTTAAATGAAAGTTTTGCTGGGTAATCTTGGTTGTATGACCTTGCTTTTAATCACTTTGAATATTTCCTGCCACTCCCTTCTGGCCTGCAAAATTTCTGTTGAGAAATCAGCTGACAGTCTTAGGGGAGCTCCCTTGTAGGTAACTAATTGCTTTTCTCTTGCTTCTTTTAGGATTATCTCTTTGCCTTTAACCTTTGTCATTCTAATTACGATGTGTCTTGGTGTGCGTCTGTTTGGGTTCATCTTGTTTGGGACTCTGTGCTTCCTGGTCTTATATGTCTATTTCCTTCATCAGGGTAGGAAAGTTTTCACTCATTATTTCTTCAAATATGTTTTCAATCCCTTGCTCTCTCTCTTCTCCTTCTGGTACCCCATGATGCAAATGTTGTTACACTTGGTGTTGTCCCAGAGGCCCCTTAAACTCTCCTCATTTTTTAAAAACTCTTTTTTCCTTTTGCTGTTCTGATCGGCTGTTTTCTGCTACCTTTTCTTCTAAATCACTGATTTCTTCCAAATTTCTGTTTCATCTAGTCTGCTGGTGATTCCTTCTAGTGCATTCTTCTTTTTTTTTTAATTAAAGTTTCTTGGGGTGACAATTGTTAGTAAAGTTACATAGGTTTCAGGTGTATAATTCTGTAATACATCATCTATATATCACATTGTGTATTCACCACCCAGAATC
>NW_017732095.1:479652-482678 GCF_001890085.2 Hipposideros armiger | reverse complement strand
CCTGCCGGCTGCACGGGAGGAGACTCCTCACAGGGAAAATGGCAACTGTCCTTTGGGCCTCCCCCTGAAGTCGCATACCTCAGTCTGACCCCCAAATGTCTCCAATGCCCCCCGAGTCACTGTCCCTCCACTGGAGCCCAAAGTGAGTGCCTGTGAGTGAGTGAGTGTGTGTGCAGGCAGTTTAAGAGGATGCCTGGGTTTCCCGCTGCTTTCTGTCCCACCCGGATGGTCAGAATCCCCACTGTTTTCACAGCCAGATGTGGTGGGTGCCCCCTCTTCCCGGCACCAGTACTCTGGGCTGGGAAGCCTGGTGTGAGGCTGGGGTTTCTTGCTCCTCCAGGTGGAACCTCTGTGGCCGACGTATTTCTCCTGATTCTCAACTGCCACACGGAGGTTTGGGGTCAGGCCGCTCTGTGTCTCTGCCCCTCCTACCAGTCTCGGCATGGCTTCTTCTGTATGTCCTTAGTTATAAAACTGCTGTTCAGCCAGACTTCAGATATTTCTCCAAGTTGATTGTTCCATAATTTAGTTGTAACTTTGATGTTTCACGGGATGAGGCAAGCACAGCATGTATCTACTCTGCTGTCTTGGTTCGTTCTCCCTCAAGAAGTATTTTAAAGGCAAATCTTAAAAATAAAAAAGTGTCCCTTCTTTTCCCAAAATGACATTTAAAAGGAAGTACATAAAAACTGAATTTTAGTTTCTCCAGGGTCAGCTGTGCTGAGCCCATGTGGTGTAGTTGACTCTACATCTGTAGTTCAAGAGGGGCCGGGGGCTTCCCGGCAGTGCAGACCGCAGGGCAGTGTGGGTATCTTACCTTCTGTCCACGGTAGCCTTTGAGGCCCAGAGGCCCAGGGATCTCCAGACAGCTCACTTTGTAGCACTGAAACAAGAAGCAAAGGGCAGCGTGAGGCCAGCACAGTGAGTCCCCCCTGGGGGCCGGGGGAAGGAGGATGCTGTCCAGGCCCCTGGCCCACTGGGTAGTGGACCAGCCTGAGCATGGGGACTGGACGAAGGGCTAGGCTCAGGAGGCGCCTGCCAGGGCGCTGGGTCTACACTCGCTCTAGCCAAATGTTAGAAACCGAGGCTGGGCTGATAGCAGCAAAGGCCACGCAGGGGTGGCTGGACACCTTGCACCTGTTGTTAACCCTGTGCTGTGAGCAGCTGTTCTGGGAAAGGCTGTGCTTGTAGGAGCCTAGCAGGGTGGGAAGCACCCCTTCCTGTGAGCCGGTGCGGGGACACACAGGGACAAGGGGAATGTCAGGGACCCAGGCGGCAGATCCCTTGCTGGGTACCCACTTCCTCGTCTCCTCCTCCTGGCCTGGCTCAGGGGGATGGAGCCTGTCAAGTGGGAGACCACGCTCAACCTCGACCCTCATCCACTTGGCGGTGGCTTGGTGGGCGAACCTAAGACCATCTCTAACACCAACGCTAATGCCGACTTCCTGCATTTCAGCAGCACCGTTTGGGTCAGGTGCCCTTCCTCCAAACCCCAGCCGCAGGCCCGACATGGGGCGCAGCGGTCTCGTCCCTGGCCCCCGGGGGAGCACCACGGTGGTGCCAGGTGAGATGTGTAATGTCTGCTGGGTCAGCTCAGAGGCCCCGAAGGTGCATGGCGCGAGCGGGGCTGGCAAGCACGGGGATGCCTCTCACCTCTCCATAGGCCTCGTGTTTCTGCAGGAAAGAGAGAGAAAGCCTGGTTAGCCGGAGCCGGAGCGTCTGGCGGGAACGCAGCACAGAGGAGCAGGCGGGGCCCTGCCGGGGCTTAGCCCCTTCAGGCGCCTCACTCACAACGGGTCAACCGAGGCTGGGGCCGCGGGGCGGGTCCCGGGGCTCCGGCCCCCCCTGCACCCCGGGCCGCGGGGCGGGGGCGGCTCACCATGACCTTGATGATGCGGTTGATGGTGTCCTGGTCGATCTCGGTGGAGTCGGGCCGCATGGTGGCGTAGTTGCTGCGGTAGAGCTCCAGCGGGGTGCTGGCGATGTCGCGCAGGCCCTGCTCGTTCAGGTTCCGGTTGGGGGACACGGCGAAGAGCCGGATGCCCTCCTCGCGCGCCCGCTCGGCCTGCAGCTTGATGCCGCCGCACGGGCTGCCGGTGACGTGGCCGTCGGTGATGACCACCGCGAAGTGGACCGCGCCCTGGGCCCCGTGCTGCCGGACCTCCCTGGTCATGTTGCTCAGCGCGCAGTCGGTGAACGTGCCGCGGCGGAAGGAGCGGATGGCCTGCAGGCTCTTGGTGAAGGACGCCCGGTCGCTGCCCGGAGGGCTGAACACCTCCACCTGGTCGGAGAAGTGCAGGCCGCCGTAGCGCCAGCTGAGGGCCACCTGGTCCAGGTACAGCTCGTCCTGCAGCTGGCTGATGAACTGCGGCACGAACTGCTGCATGTGGTACAGGAGGCTGTCGGTGGGGGACTGCATGGTGACGCTCTCCGACGTGTCCAGCACGAAGTACACGTTGACGGGGCAGTCGGCCTTCTCTGCGGACACAGACCGAGGGCTGCGGGGAGCCGGCCCGCCCGCTGCCGGGCTCCGCCACCCGCTTCGCTCCCCCGCCAGCCCGCAGCCCCCCACCGCCGGTACCTGGGCAGCTGTTTCTCTCGGAGGTGCCGGGTGCGACGGCCTCCTGCTGCTGGGCGCGGAGCGTCCCCAGGAGCCCCCAGAGCAGGAGGGTGGCGCGGGGGCCTCGGAACATCTCGGCAGCACCTGTGCGCCCTGATGTCCTGCAACAGGGAGGAGCAGCCGCTGCAGACAGCGCCCCAGGAACATCAGAGAGCCCCTCGTGTCCCCAGAGCCCCCCCCCACCCAGATGGTGAGGGTGGCGCACACAGCAGGTCAGCCGGCACCTGGGCTCAGTGACCCTGGGTGGGGGCCACAAACATTGAGGCACAGAGACCACGAGCTTTGGGCTGGTTCTGGGTGGGATGAGCGTGTTCGAGGCCATCGCTGCCCTGGAGCCTGGGTCTCTGGGCAGACAGGTGCATTTCCGGGAACTGAAATACCAGTGATGGGCATCGTGAAGATAGAC
>NW_017732095.1:449339-476312 GCF_001890085.2 Hipposideros armiger | reverse complement strand
TCACCCAGGGCACCCAAACACATTCTAGGAGAAGTGAGTAACTGAGTGCAAAGCATGGACCAAAGAATCTTCAAAAAAAGCAGAAAGGATGAAAGGACAATAAAATACCTTCTGTGATGACTCTGCGCCAGACACTAAGCTACATCTCTTCATTAAGACTCACAACAGCCCTCAGACTAATAATACCCATCTCACAGATGGGGAAACTGAGAGTAAGTGTAGGTAATTGGTCCGAGGCACTCAGTTAATAGCTGAGGTCCAAACCCAGGCAGCTTGGTTCCAGGTTCACACTCCTGATAACTGGGCTGCCACGTAGGACTTTCCTTACAGCAAAAGCGACATGAGCAGAGTGAAAACAGACCAGGAGCCAGGAAGCAGTCCTCCCAACGCACAAGCACGATTTCACATTCTTAAGGTTTAAACATTTTGATGGCCCACTGTTATGTATGTAAATGTTTATAATTGTCACATCTTCTTGCTGTGTTGAACCTTTTATTAATATATAATGTCTTTCTTCGTTTCTTGTCACTGGTTTTTATTGAAGTCCATTTTCTCTGATATTAGTACGGCCACCCCTGCATTCTTTTGGTTCCTAGTTGCATGGAATAACCTTTTCCATCCTTTCACCTTCACTTTCAATTTGTGTCTTTGGATCTAAAGTAAATCTCTTATAGACAGCATATAGTTGAATCATGTTTTTAAAAAATTCATTCTCTCAGTCTTTGTCTTTTGACTGGAGGGTTTAATTCATTTACAATTAAAGTAACTACTGATAAGGAGACGCTTACTTCTGTCATTTTACCATTGTTTTCTATATATGAGGTGTGATAAAAAAATACAGTGAATGTTTAAATTAAAAAAAATGTATTACATTTAAAAAAGACACATTGCCATTAATCCTCCTCAAAATACTCCCCCTCACTTTGAACACACTTATCCCATTGTTCTTGCTACTTTCTGAAGCAGCTCTGGAAGTCCTCTTTCGTGAGTGTCTTTAGTTGTGCTGTCGTGGCTGCCTTGATGTCCTTAATCGATTAAAAACATTTACCATTCATGGTCATTTTGACTTTGGGGAAGAGGCAGAAGTCACATGGTGCCAGATCCGTGAATAAGGTGGATGAAGACACACCATAATGTTTTTACTTGACAGAAATTGTGTCTCTTATTGTAATAATTTAAAAAATTTAAACATTCACTGTATCTTTTGATCACACCTTGTTCCTTATATCCTTTTTGTTCCTCATTTCCTGCATCGCTGTATTCTTTTGTGTTTAGTTGATTTTTGTAGTGGAACATTTACATCCCTTGTTCATTTCTGTTTGATTATATACTTGAGGTATTTCCTCTGTGGTTACCATGGGAATTACATTTAATATCCTGAAATTATAACACTCTAATGTGAATTTATACCAGCATTACTTCAATAATATACAAAAACTTTGCTTTTATACAGCTTTATCCCAGCCCTTTCATTTATTGATGTCACAAAATTACATCTTTATATACTGTATGTCCAAAAACATAAGCAAATGTTTTTAATAAATTAGTCCCTTAATTATGTAGAAGACAAAAATTATGTGGAGTTACAAACCAAAGTTACAGTAATACTAGCTTTTGACTAATAATTGTTTTTAAAATATATTCATTTCTTAAATTATGTAGAAAATAAATGTGGAGTTACACACCATTGTTATAATAAGACGAGTTTTTGTAATTGCTCATGTATTTATCTTTACTGAAATCTTTATTTCTACAGCTTCAGGTTACTGTCTAGTGAGTGACCTTTCATGTCACCCTGCAGGACTCTCTTGAGCATTTCTTGCAGGGCAGGTTTAGTGGTGACAAACTCTCTCAGCTTTTATCTATGTGGGATGTTTTAATTTTGCCCTCACTTTTGGAAGACAATTTTGCTGGATGTAGGATTCTTGGGTGACAGTTTTTTGTTTTGTGTTGTTCTGGTTTTTTTGTTTAGTACTTTGAATATATCAGCCCACTGCCTCTGGTTTTCAAAGTTTCTGATTAGAAATCTGCTGATAACCTTATTGAGGATCCCTTGGATATGATGAGTTACTTCTCTCTTGCTAATGTCAAACTTTTGTTGTCTTTTGAAAGTTCGATTATAATGTGTGTCAGTGTGACAGTCTTTTTGAGTTCACTCTACTTGGAGTTCACAGTGTTTCTTGAATGTTGAAATTTGTCATTCATCAAATTTGAGAAGTTTTTGGCCATTATTTCTTCAAATATTTTCTCTGCCCCTTTCTCTCTCTTGTCTTCTTCTGGGACTCTCACAACGTGTATGCAAGACCTGTTCACTTTTTTTTTTTAAGATTTTTATTGGAGAATTTGAGGATGGGAACAGTGCTGGGGAATTGGGGGAAGAGGAACAGACAAGTTGCTGTCCTTTTGTTCTTCAGTCTAGTCATGGAGGACGTTGCTTCACTGGCCCAAGTTGGCACCATCATTGCGCTCTTCCCGGGTGAGGCAGATCAGTCACCGGCTTCTGGACGGCCACTCACAGCAGCTGCTGGCTGGTCATGCTGGCTGCTGACACTGGCTGCTGACTACACACGGTAGCCCATGGCAACCCACTGCAGCAGGGGCTACAGCCTACGCTGTCGCCGGCAACTCACGGCAGCCCAGCTCCAGTTTGAGCTGTTGTTCAGCATCTCAGCTGTAGAGGGCAGTGTCACTGGCCCTCATATGCGGGATCCGAATTGGGGCCCTCTGGCGTCCCAAGCCAGCTCTTAACCAACTGAGCCACTCAGCCGGCCTGAGGTACACTTATTTATTTATTTTTAAGCTGAGCCATCCTGCCACCTGTTGGCAGCTCAGCAGCTGCTCAGCTCAGGCCGGCAATCGAACTGCTGTTGCTCAGAGCTGAAACTCTGGAGCGAGCTTTTAACCAACTGAGCCACTCGGCTGGCCCCCCTGTTCACTTTTTAAAAAATCTTTTTTCTTTCTGTTTCTCAGAACACTGTCCTATCTTCAACTTCAATGATTCTTTCTTTTGTCTGTTCAAATCTACCTTTGAATGAATTCTTTCATTGTAGTTATTGTACTTTCCAGCTCCATTATTTCGTCTTAGGTTCTATCTAGGTTTTCTATCTCTTTATTGATATTTCCATTTTGCTCAGACATTGTTTTCTTGACGTTCTCCATGCCTTCCTAGTTCTTTGAGCATTTTTAAGATGGTTGTGTTAAAGTCTTTGTCTAGTAGATCCACCATCAGGTGTTTTTCAGGGACAGTTTCTGTTGGCTTATATTTTGTCCTTTGAATGGGCAAGACTTTCCTGTTTCTTTGCATGTCTTGTGACTTTTTGGTTGTTGAACACTGGACATTTGAATCTAATAATGCGGTAACTCGGGAAATCAGATTCTTTCCCTTCTCCAGGGTTTGCTATTTTTTGTTTTGATTGTTGTAGGCTTTCTCTGTGTCAACAATCAGCCTGGAATATAAATGTAAGATAGTCTCTGGTCTTTTCTGAGCCTGCATGTTCCCCTGGGCATGTATATGCAGTTGCTTCTGAATGTCCTAGTCTTTATTGTTGGGATCCCAAAAGCAGAAAAAGAAAAATAAATGGGGAAAAAAAGATGCCAACACTTTAAATCCCCTGGAAGTCAATTCAACCAGAGAGGAAGGGGCTTGCTGTGATGGGGGAAAGTGTGAAAACAGTTGCAGTCTCAATAGGTTTAAAAACAAAATATTACACAAAGTATTTTCTCTGATCACAATGGGATAATGTTAGAAGTCAATAACGGAATAAAAATAGGAAAATTCACAGTATTGTGGAAATTAAACAACTCACTCTTAAACAACCAATAGATTGAAGAAGAAACCACAAGAGAAATTAAATACTCAGAGATGAATAAAAATGAAAACAAAATATACCAAAACCTATGGAACACAGTGAAAGCAGTGCTAAAAGGGAAATTTACAGCTATAAACATTTACCAAAAAAAATAATCTCAAATTAATAACCTACCTTTACAACTTCAGGAACAAAAAACAACAAACTAAACTCAGAGCTAGCAGATGGAAGGAGATAATAAAGATTAGAGCAGAAATAAGTAAAATAGACACTAGAAAAATAGTAAAGTCAATGAAACCAAAAGTTGGCTCTTTGAAAAGATCAACAACATTGACAACCTTTAGCTAAATAGACTAAGAAAAAAGAAGAGAAGACTCAAATTACTAAAATGAAATTGGGGACTTTACTACCAATTCTACAGTAATAAAAAAGATTATAATAACCTAGATAAAATGGACAAGTTCCTAGAAACACAAAACTTATAAAGACAAAATCATGAAGAAACAGAAATTCTGAATAGACCTATAAGTAGTAGGGAGAATCAGTAATTAAAAATCTCCTGACAAAGAAAAGCCCTGGATTTCACTGGTGAATTCTACCACACATTTAAAAAATAACTAAAACTAATACTTCTCAAAGTTTTCAATCTCAATTCACCAAACTTCAGTTGAAGAGGAGAGACTACTCCCTAACTCATTCTATGAGACCAGCATCATCCTAATACCAAAGCCAGCAATAACACTACAAGAAAAGAAAACTACAGACCAATAACTCTTATGAACATTGATACAAAAATCCTTAACCAAATATTAGTAAACAGAATTCAACAGGCTAGTAAAAGTATTAAACACCATGACCATGTGGGATTTATTCCTGGAATGCAAAGATGGTTCAACATATAAAAATCTATCAGTGCAACACACCATATTAACAGAATGAAGGAAAAAACCCTCATGATTATCTCAATCGGTGCAGAAAACCTCCTGATAAATTTCAACACCCTTTCATGATAGAAACATTAAAAAAACTAGGAATTGAAGGAAACTACCTCAATATAATAAAAGCCGTATATGAAAATCCCACAACAAACATTATACTCAGTGGTGAGAGGCTGAAAGCTTTTCCTCTAAGATCAAGAACAAAACAAGATGCCCACTTTTGTCCCTTCTATTCAACACAGTATTAGAAGTCCTAGCCAGAGCAATTAGGCAAGAAAAAGAAATAAAAGGCATTCAAATCAGAAGGGAAGAAATGATTGGTTCACAGATGATATGTATATGTAGAAAACTTATATGTAGAAAACCCAAAGATCCCACAACAAGATACTTATGCATAGAATAAATTAATTTAGCAAAGTAGCAGGATATAACGTCAACACTCAAAAATCAGTTGTGTTTTTGTACACTAACAGTGAACAATGCAAAAAGGAAATAAAAAAAAAACAACTCCATTTACATTAGCATCAAAAGAATAAAATACTTAGGAATTACCCTTACCAAGGAAGTGAAACATTTACTTATTCACTGAAAACTAAAACATTTCTGAGAGACATTAAAGACACAAATAATTAGAAAGATATTCCATGTTCATGGGTTATAAGATTTAATATTAAGATGTCAATACTTCCCAAAGTGATTTACAGATTCAATACAATCTCTAACAAAATCCTAATGATAATTTTTACAGAAATAGAAAAATTCATTCTAAAACTCATAAGGAATTTCAAGAGACTGCAAATAGAATAAACAATCCTAAAAGACAAGAACAAAGTTGGAGGACTCACACTTCCTGATTTCAAAACTTACTATAAATCTATAATAATCAAAACAGTGTGGTACTAGCATACTAGCGTAAAGACAGATATATAGACCAATGGAGTAGAATCGAGTCCAAAAATAACACTTGCGTATATAGTGAACTGCCTTTCAACAAGGGTGTCATGATTTAATGGGGAAAAGACAATTTTTCAAAAAATAGTGCTGGAAAAACTGGCTATCCACATGCAAAAGAAAGAAGTTGAAACTTTAACACTATACACAAAAATTAACTTGCAATGGACCTATGACCTAATGGAAGACCTAAATCTATAAAAATTTAGAAGAAGACATGGGACAACATCTTCACAACATTAGCTTTGGGAGTGATTTCTTGGATATGACACCAAGAGCACAAGCAACTAAAGTAAAAATAGACAAATTGGACTTCATAAAAATTTTTTTTTGTGAGTCAAAAGGCAACCTACAGAATGGGAGACAATATTTGCAAATTGTTTTTCTGGTAAGGGATTAATATCCAGATTATAGAGAACTAAAACTCAACAACAACAAAAACAAAAAAACAAACAACCCTATTCAAAAATGGGCAAAGGACTTGCATAGACTTTTGTCTAAAGAAGACATACAAATGGCCAATAAGCACAAGAAAAGATGTTCACCATCACTAATCAGAGAACTGCAAATCAAAATTATTGAGATACCACTTTACACTCATTAGGATGGATACTGTCAAAAAAAACCCAGAAAATAAAAAGTGTTGGAGAGGATGTAGAGAAATTGGAATTGTTTGATGGGAATGGAAAATGGTACAACTGCTGTGGAAAACAGTATGATGGTTCCTTAAAAATATAAAAATAGATTTACCATATGATCTAGCAATTCCACTTCTGGGTATATACTCAGAAGAATTGAGAGCATGGCCTCAAAGAGACATTTGCACACCCATGTTCATATGCACACAATGGAGTATTATTCAGCCTTTAAAAGGAGGGAGATTTGAACATACACACTACAACATGAATGAATCTTAAGGAAATTATGCGAATAAAAGAAGCCAGTCACAAAAGACAAATGCTGTAGGATTCCAATTATATGAGATAATTGGCATCTCAAAAATCACAGAGACAGAAAGTAAAATGGTGGCTGTCAGGGGCTGGGGGAGGGGGAATGGTGAGTTACTGTTTAGTGGGGACAGTTTCAGTTTTGTGAGATGAAAAGCTCTGGAGATGGATGGCGGTGATGGTTGCACAACAATCTGAATGCACTTAAAATACACATAATGTAAAATTTACTATCGTAACCATTTTTAAGCGTACAATTCAGTGGTATTATCACAATTTTTTTTAAAATGGTGGGGGAGAAGCTTACAAATTAGTAAAAAATCAGCAGCCATGAAGAACATGGGGAAATCATAACCAGGCAAGTAACAACACTACAAACTGTCAGTGATCAAAAAATGCTGAACCACAGAAAAACCAAGGACATGCAAACAAACCAGCAAAGGCACCCTCCCTCATCTGTGAAATTGGCAAATGAGAAAAGACAGTGACTCCGCCCACTGTCT
Organism: Hipposideros armiger; assembly: GCF_001890085.2. Lineage (NCBI taxonomy): Eukaryota > Metazoa > Chordata > Mammalia > Chiroptera > Hipposideridae > Hipposideros > Hipposideros armiger. The sequence continues at coordinate 469,164 of NW_017732095.1, read as the reverse complement.
GTTCCTGGTGATGAGCACCAGGGTCCGCCTCCACGTCTCTGGTGGGCATCTGACTCTGACTCTGCTGTCCTGGGAGCACGGGCCTCTCCAAGCTGGGGTCCTCACCCTCATCTGCTTGTTACAGCATCTACAATGGGCCACCATGAGGCTGGTCCACCAGTGTGGCGTAGGGTTTTGACATGTTTTATGTCCTGGCCAAGTCTGCATAGTCTGAGGAAAACGTTGCTTTATGATAAGGCCCAATGCCAACGTGTGTCTCTCGGGTCGGGACTGGGACTCCCAGGGCCTGTTCAGTGAGTAGCCTCCCATGAAGCTTGCTTCTTTGCAGCTGTGCCCCACACCAGGCCCCACCCCGGCTTTGCACAAGTGTGCGAAAGGAGCCACACGAGGCGCCGACCCACTGAAGTGTGGGGCTGTGTTTAAAAGGAAAGAAGCAAACTATTTGTGTTTTTCTTAATAACCACAAGAGCAGTATAAAACGGTTGTGGTTGCAGACGTGGTCTACTTACAGCCCGTGCACCTGAAGACCCCTAGCAGCCCCGGCAGGTTAAGGGCAGACGGATGCCCACACCTAGCTGTATGGATGACAGAGCACAGGCCGGAGAGGAGAGCAAGCGTGGCCGTACCTTTGCTGAGGCCCCAGGAACAGCCTGGGGGCCCAGAGCCTTCTCCCAGGCACTGGCATCTCCTTCCGCCTTGGCCACCCGGGGAACTGTCTGAAGGCAGCCCTGCTGCCCACGGTTCCCCACGACACCCAAGGGACTGTAGGTGGGCCCTGCACAACAGAGCCGTCTGTGCCGTCGTGGGTGTGCACTGCCCAGTGCAGGGGCCCACACCCCACCCAACCAGGTGGTCCAGGGGATGTAGCCTGACGTTCCCCCTGGACGTTGCCACCCGTGTGGCTTCCACTGCAGACGTGCCCAACAACTTCCCCGACCTGCTGCGGTCTTCGCAGGCCTCCCAGGTCACTTTCACCAGCACAGCTTCAAAGTGGCTGGAGTGGCCCAGTGGCCTAGCGAGACCTGTGTCCTGCCAAGGGGACACGCCTGGGCCCCAGGTCCCCAGCCCCTCCAGTCTGACCAGGAGATTCCGAGTCACTTATACTCCAGGGCCCAGGCCCTCTCCACAGCCCCACTCTCCTGCACCCCAGTGACGGGAGGAAGACAGACAGCTTCCTTCCGGGAGCCCCAGATGCCTAGAGGCCTCTGGGCCCGGCTTCTTAAGCAAATGTGAGATGGCCTCCTGGCCAGACTCCTCTACTGGGAGGAAAAAACGGGGAAATCTGTGGCTCTCAAGCCTCCTTTTTGGACATCCATCTAAAATTGAAGATCGTCTCCTGGGGACAGCTGGGTAGATGGAGAATGGGTGGGTGTGGGCATAGGAGCCTGAGGCGTCCTCCTTGGGCACAGGGGCCATATTCCAGGTGGGCACTGGGCAGGATGGCCTGGCTGCCCTGTTGTTTTGAGTGTTGTTACAATGTTACTAGGATCAGTAAGCCTCTAGCGGGCGACACCCCCACACCCTGGGGATGCTGAGCCCCGGGCTCTGCTGGGCCTGGTGAGGAGTCCTGGGCAGGGTGGGGCCCAGCCCTGCAAGGGAGCCGCCAGGCGAGGTCCGCTGGGCTCGCACCTCGCTCCCTGTGAGAGCCACTCGGCCCCTGCTGGAGGTCCGTGGGGGGGTGGGTGTATGTGTGGGGGACAGGCTGGGCTGTTGCTGATTCCCAAGGTAGGGGGTATGTGACCTGTGCTCTCCCCTCTCCCGGCCCCATCCCCTTTCTCTGGGTGTCAGAGACACCCCTCCTCCCTTGCTGTCCCCAGGAGCTCATTCTAGCCCCCACCTCTCTTTCCAGAAGGAGGAGGACCCTCTCCCTGGAGCCCAGCGGAGAGGGGCCAGCATAACTGGAGACTCTGTACCCAGCTCCACCTAAAAGGGGGGGTCTCCCCAGGGGGTGACTTGGGCCCTCAACCCCCCTCCAGGGCAGAGATGACACCAAACCTCCCAGGACCTGGCACTGGTCTGACGAGAAGCTGAGCCCTTCCAGTTCTTGGTGAGTTGGGGTGGGTGGCACGTTCCAGCCCAGAGCCAGAACCGCTGCATCTCAGCACAGAGCCCGGGAACAGGGAGGAAACCCCCTAACTGCCCCAGAAGAGGCCAAGGGGGACAGCACACAATGAACTCTGCGCCCCCTGGTCCCAACGTGCGAGGCGCCTCAGGCGTGGACGTGAGGAGCCTGGACCCAGGGCCAAGTGGTTGAAGTGGGGCCAGAAGGCCAGTGTGGCCCCCCCGGCCCCCCGTCGGGAGATTCGTTACCGTGGGGAGAACCAGTCAGGGCGCCGGCTGGGGGAGCCCCCACCCGGGGCCTCCGCGCTCCTGCATTGTCCGGTCCCGCAGGACTTGCCAACCAGCGGGACGCGGCTCCAGGCCGGCTGCCCGGGTCCCAGGGCCGGACTCCAGGTCCCCACGCGGGGGTCCCGGTCCTGGGCCCGAGGGGCGCTTACCTGGCTTCTAGTGCGCGCGGGGCGCCCTTGCCGGACACGTCCCGGGGAGGCTCCGGGTCCAGACGGCGAGAGCAGGAGGCGAGTGGGCAGGAGGGAGGGGACCGCGGGAGGGGCCGCCGTCTTATACCCACCCCGCCCCCTCCCAGCCCGCCCCCCCCACGCGCGGCCGCCGGGGGGCGCTGCGGCTCCGCGGATGGGCCGGTGGGGGGACAGAGGGGGCGGGGAGTCGGAGGGCAGAAGAGAGTGGGGGGCTGCGGGAAGTGAGTCCCCACGGGACACACGGCGAGGGTGGGGCGCTGCCGCCTCCCCAGAATCAGCCCTGGGCGAAGTCACAGCCCCTCCCCGCTTTGCGGGCCGCGTCCCCTCGGGGCCTGGGGTTGAGGACGGCGCCCCGCACCAAGGGCCCACGAGGGGGCGTCCCGCACTCCCTCTGCAAGGAGCTGAGCTTGGCGGCGCGGCAGCACCCTCCTGCCGGCAGTCCCTAGCTCAGTGCCCCCTGCCCGGTGCCCCCTGTCCGGTGTCCCCTCCCCAGTGTCCCCTGCCTAGTGTCCCCCTGTGCCCTGCGCTCTGGGCGTGACAGGGGCACAGCCAGAGAGCGAGGGCCGGCTGGGGAGGGCGAGGGCAGCAGGCCAGGCTAGCCTGAGCCTCGGGTGCTCTAGGTGAGGAGCAAGGACCCTCTTTCTCACAAGAACCCCACAGGTGCACTTTCGGTGCTGGGCCCTGGGGCCACTGTGCTGTCCTTACCTGAGCGGAATGTGGAAGAGGGCGGCAGGGGGCCCCCACTCCTAAGACTGGAGCAGCCGCCTCCCAGGACCAGAACACCTCCTCGAGGTGGTGTGCAGGCAGGCCTGGAGGCCAGGCCAGACACTGCCATCCTGGGGGGCTCCAGCCTCAGATGAGCAGCTTTGCGAATCTCTGGTTTAGCCCCCTCCCGGCAAGAGAAGAGCTCCCTGGCCCCCTGTGCGCCCGGGGGTCTCTGTGTGCATGCCCTGTGGTCTTCCTGACACTCCTCTCCATCTGTGCCCTGGCCAGACGGTAAGGCGCCAGGGGCAGGGGGCTGTGGAGGCAGCTGTGTTCTCAGTGAGCCAGCAGCAGTGACTGTTCAAGCAGAGGGGGCACGACTTCCCGTGTGAAGAGGGACAGGCTGCCCCTGCTCTGCATTCCAAAGACCCACAAGTTTGCCCTGCCCCCCCCCCCCCGCAGGCGTCCCACCTACTCCTGGCCCCAGATCCCCCTCAGGCTGGACACCCATTGTGGCCCACACTGCCTTCCACTGCACCCCTCCCCAGGCAGTGCCAGTCACTGCTGTCCTCGGCCACAGCTCTTTCCTGTGGGCAGTGGGTGCCTGGAGCCAGGAGTACTGGAGAGGTGTGTGTGTGTGTGTGTGTGTGTGTGTGCGCACGTGTGCGTGTGCGAGCATCTGTGTGTCTGTGTGTAGGTGTGCATGAGTGTGCTGGCCTTGTGGTGGCCACGAGCAAAGCTCAGTTTCTGCTTTAGGATCCCGCTGGCTGACGTCCACGTGCTGGCCTCTGCGTCCACCTGCCTCCCACTAGGCTGAGCCTCCCATGGGGCTGCTCCCTGGGGTCCCGACACAGGCCCACCCCTTTAATTAGGAGTTACTTTGGCTCCAGGTGCCCCCATCAGCCTTCCACTGCTCCCCCCGTGCCCCCTGCCTGTCCTTCACAGGAGTCTCACCTGCAGGCCCGGTCGTCTTCCGCCCCTCCCTGGATCCTTCGTAGCTGTTGCCCCATGGATCTCGGATCACATCCTCAGAGGACCCCAGGGTACACAAGGAGTGCAGGAGGGGGTCCTGCTGGCCCACCGCTGGCAGGAGGACGGGCCACTGTCCTGGTTGGCGTGAGAGGTACAGGTGTTTTCTGGCACAAGAGGCTGGCCCAATTGCTAGATTTCACCTGGGCTGACCTGGGAAACCGCCCAGGGGAAAGGAGCACCTTGCAGGTACACGGACTCGGGTGTTTGGAGGCGTGGTGGGTGGGCTGCTGAGTGCACTGATGACCTTGTAGAGGGATGATGGGACCGAGAGGCTGACCAGTGAGAGGCGGAGTGACAACCAGAGGCCTCTTTGGTCTGAAGAGAAATTCCATCTGCCAGATGTGCTGTCCTTGTCACAGCAGATTAATAAGGCCATCGATGGGCGATCACATTCTTTTCCATCCTAATTAGAAAAGAAACCAGAACAGTTTGCATTCACATGGGAGGGACAATGCATGGTGCTCGTTTGTGGTTGGCCCCAGGGCCCAGCTAACGCCCACGCTGTCCTAATATAGTCCAGGAGACCTGGGCCACTCAGCCATCCCCCAGGACACCAGACGCATCCTAACAGTGACAACCTCATGCTGACGGGGCAGGAGGGACCAAGGAGGGGGGCCATGTGTGCTGGAGGACAGGGTACGTGAGCCCTGAGGCAGGGGTGACCCTGTGCAAATCCAGAGTTCTGCACTCGGGAGTTCCTAGGGATCCAGTGGATGGGGCATGACGGGGTACCCCCAAAGTAAAGGACTCATTGAGGCATCTTGCACCCCCACTTCAAAGGAGGAAACGCCAGGCCTGGGGGGCCTTTTTAGGCTCTGAAGGCAAGACAGTCCACTCTTGTGGACACTGCTCTGGCCCATACCTCAGTGACACTGCAGTAGCCAACTTAGAAGGGTCAGGAGCGGGGACATCTGTGCTGTAGGAGGCAGCAATGTGGGGCGAGGCGCCCTGCGGAGCTCAGGCTGAGCCCTGGGGTCTGCAGCAGCAGGCCTGCACATGCAGAGACCAGCGCCTCTGCCCTTGGGGACGCCAGGCTCTGGCTTGGGGCCGGACCATCGGGGAGGCTGGGCCCTTGCTCTGTGGCCTTGCTGGGGTGCTGCTGTTCCATCCCCTGCCTTCTGTGGAGGGGTCCCGCTGTAACGGCTGCCAGCCCATGGCCCTGTGCAGGGTTTCTGTTTGCTTCTCCAGCTGGTGACAACAGTACCACAGCTTCATGCCTCACGAAAAGCGTGCCCCGCACAGGACGCTGTGTGTGCAGCTCACGCACCCCTGCCCTGTCCTGACTGTCCTGACTGTAGGGGAAACAGGTGGAGAGCTGAGTGACCTTCACAAGATCACACAGCCGGTACAAGGTCAGGTCCACGGCAAGGACGCGCCTTATGTGCCCTCCTGTCTGCAAGGCACTCGGGGACCAGGGCCCTGATATCGTCCTCTGGGTTCAAGCAGCGGTACACCCCACCCTTGGCTGGGGGCGACTGTGGGCTCTGTGAGGTGTGGGACTGACCTCAAACTGCAGCAGTGACACCAGCCCCACATTTCCATGAAAACCAACAGTGTCGCCTGCAGCGGCTTTGTCAAGATAGCTCTGGAGGGACGGGACTCCCGCCTTACTGTCTCTTATCGGCACTTGTCTATCCTAGGTTTGTTTTCCTTACTGTGCCAAGAGGCCGGCTCATTCTGACTGTCTAGAATTGCAGGTGAGCTTGGTCTACTTCCTCCTCCTCACGCCTCTCTCAGCAGCCATGTTTGCCCACCCACAATCACACCAGTAGCTGCACTGTCCCCTGTTTCTGCAGGAAGAGGCAGGACAGTTCAGGAGCTGGAGGGGCAGACGGATGGAGAGGCACCCAGGTCAGCTCTGCTTCCACCGGGTGTCCCTCCTGGTGGGCACGGGCAGGCTTTGAGCAGGCTGCTGTCTCGTGAAGGGCCCTCCCCCTGAGGAAGGCCGCCTGATGCCCAGCGAGGTCACATGCCTGTGCCTTTCCGCTGCTCTCTTTCGAACATGTTTGTGGGGAGACGGTGTGCAGGTGTGTAACACAGACACGCGTGAGGCTTCGGACACTAACTGATGCCTCAGGAGGACACATGTGAGCTCCATTAGGGACGGAGCGCTGTCTCGGGGCTGCCAGCCAGGGAGAACTGAGTCATGCCGGTTCCGCTGCCCCCACGGTCTCTGGCGTGTACTTAGGATGCCCTAAGTACTTCCGTGTGGACGAGCCCTCATGACTTTCTCATGCTCAGCACATCTTGTGGGACCGTTCTGCGTGGCAGGGTGTTGCCTTAGAAACGCGTATAAGAAGACGTTTCCGAAGATGACGGTGTTCTCATATTTTCCTTTGCTTTCTCGTGGGGTTGAGAGTACTTTTCTCCTCCCCCAACCCCAACCGTTCTCAACTTTCCGCCGGGACAGCTCAGGAATGACAAAACCCGCCATTACCGGGCAATGGGCTGCTGTCACAGTGCATGTTCCAAGTCGGTAGTAGAGCAGCGGGCTTTGTTTTTTAAACCAAAACTAAATCACCAGCCTCAACAATCTTACCTGGTCTTGGGTGGCAGGACGCTAGTGTTTTGCTCTTCTGATTGGTGACGGCACCTGCACGCTGTGAGATGGTTTGCATCTCCAGTGGCAGCCAGGACAGGGGCTGGCTCATGGGTCGGGCGAGTTTCACCCGGTGACAGGAAGGTTGAGGGATTCATGCTGGTGGGCATGAGCTTCCCCTGGATGGAAAGGGGCCGTGTGCGCCCAGAGGACTCTGTCCAGCATGGCGAGGCTCCCGCATATCAGCCTTGGGGACAAGGCCATCGATCGAAAATGAAGGCAGTCTGAGGGTAGCAGCACTCCATCGTGGTGTCCGCAGAGTTCCCCGCACACAGCTGGTCTGACTGGATCCTGCGTCAGGTGCATCTCATAGGAGACGGAGGCTCACGAGGAGGGCAGGTGGGGGAAGAAAAGCTCGGGTCTCAGAACTTCTTCTTTGCCACCACCTCTGAGTGTATCTAAACTACGGGAAATGAGACTACAAAGTTTTCTAGTATTTGTACCTCATGAGAAGCTTGTCTTTATCAGCTGTGCTGTGCCAAACTGGAAGGGTCACCAGGATGTTGTGCAGGTCATTTCTCTGCTGGCTCAGCAAGACCGCAAGGACAAACGCTGCAGGGGCTGGCCTGGCCCGTGGGGTGCGAGAGTGCCAGGTGACCACACCGTGGACTGCTCGCTGGGGTCTGCCTCAGGGGCAGGATCACCGAGCCCCAGAGTCTAAGCAAAATTTTGCCTACATGCGTTTTCCTGGGGAGAGGGCCCATGGGTCTCACTGGGTTCCTAAAGGTATAAGTGACTCTAAAGGAAGTGCATATTTTCAAAGAACTGGGACAAAGAAATACACAAGAACCATATTGAACTAAGTTTAATCTTTCTCTGATGCCTTAGGAGGTCCAAGTCATGGCATCACCAACATCATCACCCCCACTACTGTCACTCCCATCATCACCATCACAACCATGTTTATCACCATCATTACCTGAATCGGTTACCTATTTCTCCATAACAAACCATCCTAATGCTTTACGGCTTAAAACAACCATTTTGTTGCTCCTGTTTGGGTTGGGCTCAGCTGGGCCATCCACCTGGTGGTTTACCTGAGTGCAGTCAGGTGGTAAACAGCTTGGAGCAGTTGGGTAATCCAGGATGGCGTTGCTGTAGGCTTTGTAGGACCGGCTATTGGTCAGGGTCTTGGTCCTCTGTCCTGCTGCTGTTTTGGAAGGGTAACCCAGACCTGCTTTTGCGGTGGCAGCATTGCAACCAGGTGAGAGCAGCGCTGACTCAGAAGTCCTGCCTCGTGACTTTGCCACATTTGGTTGGTCAAAGCAAGACACAAAAAAATGAACTCACTGCAGCTCTGAGTGGGCTGTGACCATAATGGGTCTCTACCACCTCCTCTCATAGCCTCCATCCGTCACCTTCCTCTATCTTCACCATCCTCTCCCACATGCAGGCTCTGACGCTTTCAGGGGCTTGGATCTTAGAAAGATATGGCCTCTGTTCTCAAAGGTGACAATATGAGATACATTCACGATGGATAAATAATGGTTCTGGGGTGCTCACGATATTTGCCTCAGTTATACATGCAAACTGTCCAAGGAGAAAGGTCTGGGGTTCTCCTATCTTGGGGCAGCAGATGGGCCCTCTGTCTGGTGTGGAGAGCAGTGTGCCCACCTGCAGGAGTGTCCTCTGTGTCAGCTGTGTTTAGTTACTTCTCCTTGCCTTTTCAATTTTACTAACGATTGACATTAAACTTTTATAATATTATTTATTTATTTCGGAGCAGATAATGCATGTTCATTGCATGAAATTCAGCAAGTGCAACAGGGCATGGTGTAAAAAAGCAGCCTCCTGTCCAGCCCTTCCTGGAAGGCCTGATGGGGAGAATCACTTCCAAGCTCACTCGCGTGGCCTCAGCGCCTGTTGGCAGGAGGCATGAGCTTCTCATCACAGTTCCCCATGCACAGCATGGCAGCTTGATTCCCCCAGAGTGGGGGCTGAGAGAAAGGGAGAAAGGCATAGAGGGACAGAGAGAGAGAGAGAGGGAGGGAGAAGGAGATAGCAGAGGAGGCGCCAACATCTTTTTGTAACCTAATCTCAGGATTGACATCTGCTGTCCCCACTAAGTTTCAGCAGTGATAAGGCCTGGTGAGGTGTGTGAGTTGGGTGAGGCCGAGTCCCAGTGAGTCAGCAGGGCAGAGCTGTGGAGCTCACCAGGCCAATCAGATTCAGATTTGGCCGTAAGCGTAGCAGGCGGGCTCAACACAGGAAAGATGGCGCCCGCCTGCCGGCTGCACTGGAGCAGAGACCCAATCAGGGAAAGTGGGGACTGCTTCTCCGGTCCTCGCCCTGAGGTTACACAACTCTGTCTCTCCCCATATGTCACCGATGCTTCGAGAGTCACTGTCCCTCCATTGGAGCCCCAGGCAAGTGCCTGCGAGTGAATGAGTCTGTGCGCAGGCCCTTTAAGAGGACGCCTGGGTTTTCCTCCGTCTTCCATCCCACCTGGATGGTCAGAATTCCCACTGTTTTTCACAGCCAGATGTTGTGGGGCACCTCTTCCCGGCACCAGTGAGGAGCCTGGAGTGGGGTTGGGGTCCTTTGCTTCTCTGTGGGAAACCTCTGCTGCCGAGATATTTCTCCTGATTTTCAGCTGCCACATGGAGGTTTGGGGCCATCCCGTTTCGTGTCTCCGCCCCTCCTACCAGTATTGACGTGGCTTCTTCTTTATATTCTTAGTTATAAAACTTCTGTTCAGACGGACTTCAGATGGTTCTGCAGGTTGATTGTTCTACAATTTAGTTGTAATTTTGATGTGTTCACGGGAGGAGGCGAGCACAGCGTGTACTTCCTCCGTCATCTTGGATCTCTCATGACGTTCTTTATTAAGCTGAGAAAGTTACCTTCAATACTTGCTTTCTTAGAGTACTTTCATAAATGGGTGTTGTATTTTGTCAAATATATTTCCTGCATTTATTGAGGAAATCAAATGTTTCATCACTTTTATTCTGTTAATGTGGTGAATTATATTGTTTGATTTTTAAAAACCTTAAACCAAAATTGCATTTTGGGGATAAGCCCACTTGGTCATGGTCATTATCTTTTTTATAAATTGGTAGGTTCAACTTTCTAATGTTTTATTAAGGATTTTTATGTCCAGATTCATGAGGGATGTTGTACTTTTTAAAATTTTAATATCTTGACTGGTTTTGGTATCAGGGTGATTCTGGTCTCATAAATGAGTTATAAAATATTCCCTTCTCTGTATTTTAAAACTTTACTTAGGATTGGTTTTACTTCTTTCTTAAATGTTTGATAGAATTCTCCAGTGAAGACCTCTCAGATAATGAATTCAATTTCATTAATAAATATAGAACTATTTCTTCTTGAGTTAGTTTACAAAATTTGTATATTTTAAGAAATTTGTTTATTTAATATAAGTTGTCTAAATTAATTGGCATGAAGTTGGTCATCAGATTCCTTTTCTTCTCGTTTTGAAAATGAAGTACACAGAGACTTCTCTACATTATTGTTTAAGAACCAGGAATAAAACAAGTCTTCAATCTGTAAGCCCAGGGTTCTTTTGAGAATATTCTTATTGTGTTAACAGTTTTCTGAGGATTTTGCTGATGCTTCTTTTTTCTCTTAGCAACTAAATATGTAATCATCCAATTTCTTTATTGTCCTTCTAACGTCTATTATCTATAGTGATGTCTTCTCTTTCATTCCTGGTATGTATTAATAATTTGTGTGTTTTTTTCTTTTGAAAAATCAGTATATCTGGGCCGGCCGAGTGGCACGATGGTTAAGAACTGGCTTGAGATGCCAGAGGGCCCCAGTTCGGATCCCACATATGAGGGCCAGTGACACTGCCCTCTACAGCTAAGATGCTGAACAACAGCTCAACCTGGAGCTGGGCTGCCGTGAGTTGCTGGCGACGGCGTAGGCTGCAGCCCCTGCTGCAGTGGGTTGCCATGGGCTACTGTATGTAGCCAGCAGCCAGCGTGAGCGGCCAGCAGCTGCCGTGAGCAGCCATCCAGAAGCCGGCAACTGATCTGCCTCGCCCGGGAAGAGTGCAATGATGGTGCCAGCTTGGGCCAGTGAAGCAACATCCTCCACAACTAGACTGAAGAACAAAATGACAGCAACTTGTCTGTTCCCATCCCCCAATTCCCCAATAAAAATCTTAAAAAAAAAATCAGTATATCTGGAGTTTTATTAAGTTTATTGTTCTTTTCAGAGTCAGATTTTTTTGTTTTTTTGTTTTTTTTCTCATTTGTCTGTTCCACTTCAGTGTTGATGTATCTTAGCCTGATGTCCCTGTGCGGCTGGGCCTGTCTCTCTATCTGGGATGATGAAGAGGCACAAGCCGTCTAGGCCATTCTGCTTGGGGAGGCCAGTGTCTCGGGCTGGTCCATGATGACAGGTCAGGGTGATGAGGCCAGTGCACACAAGTGACCAGTGACGAAGGGCACGACTCCAGAATCACACGTGAGCCCTGCCCTGCTGGCCAGGCAAGGAGCCGCCAGAGCCTGGCTCCTCCTCTGTCAGAGGGGGCTGTTTGTAGCACCACTGTCAGGTGAGCTGCCCTGTGCACGTAACTTTGCCAACATAGGTTTCTGTCCTGAACCCTTGGGCATCTTGCCCAGCTGACTGGGCGGTGCCAGCAGCTCGGTGCATGTGTGTGTCAGCTGGGGGAGCATATCTGTGTCCCATATGAAAGAAGAGGAGAAAAACTTACCGTTGGCTTAAGAGAGGCCAGCGATGCATTTAGCCACACACAGCATCCGGTTCTGATGAAGCTCATTCTCACATGATTAGAGAAAGCTGGGTGGGACGCATTCCCATATGTTCCCCATTTTTCCAGCTCCCGCCCTGCATGGTGACTTGTTCCCACCAAACTCACCTCTGCTCCTCTCACTGTGTCCCTGCTGTGTCCCTGCTGTGTCACTGTGTCAGCCACATAGCTCAGCGCCTTGTCTGGTTGGCAGCTGCCGTGTGCCCGCATGCTCCCCTCCTCCAGCCTGTCCCCCAGGATGGCAGGAGTGGGGACTGCTGGGAACACAGGAGTAGTGTCCCCGACCCCACAAGAAGTCCCAGGGTGGGGAGGGCAGAGGTGACTGATGGTGACCACAGGGCCGGGAGGGCTGAGCTGGTCACACATTGCGTGTGAGGGGAGGGGAGCCAAGGACATCTTCGCTTTGTTCTAATCTTGGAGGGAACAGGACGTCAGGAGCTTGGGACAGGGCCCTGGGTCCTCCCCTGGAGCTGGAGCGACAGGCTGGGGGCCAAAGCTGACCTGGGGTGATTATTTAGACCCAGTAACTGGACCCTGAGTCTCAAAGTCAGGCTGCTGATGCCACTTAGGTCCCCACTGCCCGATATGGAGCAGGAGTCGGGGAGCAGAGGGCTCCCTGTGGCCTGGAGCAGGCGCATGGCCAAGTGTTCCCTGGAAACTGGGAACGCTGCCTGATAGGGACCCTTGTGGTCACGTGGAGTGGCACCCATTTCACAGACCCCGCCCCCCAGCTCCTCCCTCAGGGCAGGGCTCAGGGACCGTGTGTCGGCCCTCACCCACGGAGACTGTGACACTCCCTGAAGTCTGGAAGGGCAGGAGGCTGTGACAGAGCCAGTTTTGTGCCCAGCGGGGTTTCCTGGGGACACTTGCACAGACCCCTCCCCTGGTTTGCACCCTCACGAACCTCGGGCCCCCACGCCCCGTGGGCTGACTGTGGGAGGAGCACCCAGTGACACCAGCCGCAGAGAAGGCTTACTTCTCTTTGATGGAGCCACTCTTCCGCAGGAAAAAAAATTTTGTATTGTCTGACAAACCAAGCCCTAAGCAGAACCAGCTTGTCTGAGGATTAATGGCCCTGAGACCCAAACAAACGAGCAGCTGACTTCCCACAGATCCACATTTGGGGGTGAGCTGCGCAGTGGGCGGTGATGGGAATGTATTTGTGAGTTGGAAGCGACTTCAAGGGTTCCGGGATGTTCTGAAATGCTTCAAGGGCCCTGCGATTTCCCCTCAGGATCCGGGACACCCAGGCCAGGAGGGGCTCCGGCTGCCACCGCCACCGCAAAACCCAGAGCCTCCACTGTGTGGCCCTCACTGCACAGGCCCTCCATGGTCCCAAGCGCAGGGCCACTGTGGACGAGGTGAGGCGAGGCAAGCAGCGTGCCCGCCGTGCTCCCTTACCTCACTCAGATGTCCACACACGTAACCCGCCCATGTGTAGATGTGGCGACAGGTGCAAGAGGGACCCTGGCTGTCACTGCTTCCCTCTGTGTGGGAGGTGGCACCATCCAGGGTCTCATGGGTGAGCGACCTCACATGGAGACCATGTTTCTGCAGAGAGGTCTCCCGCCACCTGGGACCTGTGAAGCAGCCTAGGTCCTGCTGGTGGGGAGTTTAAGGAGGCTGCCAGGTAGAGGACCCTGCCGGGGTGCTCCTCAGACCCACAGCAAGTCTTGGCTCGGGGCCTGGCCTTCCCCGCCAAGAACAAGGTCCCCTGGGCTGGGAGTCAGATGGGGACCGGAGGGGCAGGCAGTTGTTGGTGGCCCTGGAGGGCACAGCAGTTCCTGGAGGACAATGTGTGAGTGGGTGAAGGGCCAGAGCCTCTGCCTGGCCTGTGCTCCACACGCTCCACAACTGAGCCCGAGCGAGGCCTCCTAGGGGCCCCGCCATGGTGGCCTCACCTTCTGATCCTTGTCTATCTGAGCCGTGGCTGACGCAGGGTGAATGGCTGTCAGGGTGGGTGACCAGACTTGTGCACCCAGAAAGCCTTTCCTGAAGCAAAGCCACCGAGGTCCCACCTGCAGGCCCTCCTGCCACACCCTCTCAGTGGACCTAAGGAGGGAGCTGCCCTCCTGTGGGTGGGCTCTTGCAGTGCTCGTGCCGGGTGCTCCCGGTCAGCTTGTCCTAGCCACATTGCTGCAGGATGACGGAAGGACAGTGTCACGCTGGACCTCAGGCTCTGGGCCCCTGCCCAGTGGGTGGGGAGGTCCATCCACCTGTCAGAGACCCCCATTCCACGTCTCCAGATTCCAGTCTTGGTGCCTGTGCCCTCTGGTCTCTGCCCACACACAGCACCAGTGGGGCAGCCAGGAGCCTGGAGCCCCTGCTCGTCTGCTGCACAACCCGAGGCCACCTCAGTCTCCCCACCAGTAAAATGGGCGTATGGGTCATGTGAGACCGAGCAGGTGCTTCTGGCTGTGAGCTGTGGCTCCCCTATCCCTGTGTAAGGGGACTCGGCCACAAGAACCAGTAAACGACTGGTGAAGGTGAGGGGACATCCAGTTCTGTTTGCTGCCAGGGGGAAATTGGATTGTGAACCTGATCAGTTTGTCCTGATGATATTGGTCAGCCCTCGAGGCCAGGGTGTGCCTGCTCTCCCTGCCCTCCCCGGGTAGGGGCCCCTGCCGGCCACACAGGACCCGCGGCAGTGTCCTCAGGGTCACTTCTCTGTCTTGCTCCACATGTGCACCCACTGTGGACCCCCGACAGTGACTGTCCCCACAGCTGTCCCAGATGTCAGGGCTCTGTGTGCCACTTGCTGTCATGTGCATCCTGCTGGGAGGGTGACAAGGCTATAGTCCCCTCATGGGGGCCAACTGAACGGGCCACAGTGATTGCTGTAATGATACGCTTTTCAGCCCTGGGCCATTGAGCTGTATTCCTCACTCAAAGAAAATGTGGCAAAGGTGCTGGGGGCCAGGTGACATGTCACAGCTAATTTATCAGGAAGGAATGTGGTGTTTGTGAGTCATTCTGAAAACAAAAGCTCAGTTTTCTGCAAACCAGGCTTCCATGGACACGGTGAGGGGAAGATGTGTCACTTGTGCCTTTGCATCTCCTCCTGGCGATGTCACTTTGTGCCCACGAGGCCTGTGGGGGCCACCAGGGTCTGTGCTGGCTCACACCACTCCAGCGCCCACCCTTCCTGGTGCCCAGCTCAGTGTCCAGCTTGCGTCTGTGGTGGCAGAGTTCTGAGGTGGCCCTTGGGGACAGGCCTGTGACTGCCATGCCCGTTTGCAGGTGCCATTAAGGTGGCCAACCAGTTGGCCTTAGGATGGGAGACACCTGGGTGAGCCTGACCTGACTGCAGAGCCCCGGGGACTCAGTGTGCAGGAGGGGTCTCTGTTCTGGAGGCAGGAGCCACGCGAGGGGCTGAGGGACACCCTGGCAGTGGCCAGGAGACCTAGTCCTCCAGCCGCAGGGGGCTGAGTTCGGCCAACAACCCAAATGAGCCTGGAAAAGGGCTGTCCTCAGGGCCTCCGGTCGGACCCCAGCCCAGCTGTCGCCTTGATGTCAGCGTGTGAGGACCAGCCAATTCCCGGACTTGTCACCTGCAGACTGTGGGCTGAGAGTGGGTGCCACTCAAGATGCAGTTTGTGGAAAACTGACTCACCCCAGGGTGCCTTGCCTAGGGAGCTGTCCTGCATGACCCTGCTGGATGGCACCCTGGGACCACCCCAGCTCACCAGCTCCATCCACCTGACACTCACTGAATGTGCTCTCAGCTCCCAGTAAGCTCATGTTCCAAAGAGGACACACAGAAGGCCAACAGATGTATGAAAAGACACTCAGCATCACTCATCATCAAGGAAACGCAATCAAAACCACAATGAGATACCACCTCACATCTGTCAGAATGGCATCACCAATAAATCAACCAACAAGTGCTAGCAAGGATGCAGAGAAAGGGGACCCCTTGTGCACTGTTGGTGGGATTGCAGATTGGTGCAGCCACTATGGAAAACAGTGTGGAGGGTCCTCAAAAAATTAAAAATAAAACTACCTTATGACCCAGCAATTCCACTCCTGGGTATTTATCTGAAGAAATTCAAAACACTAACTCAAAAAGATATCTGCACCCCTATGGTTACTGCAGCATTATTCACAACAGCCAAGATAGGAAACAACCTGGGTGTCCACTGATGAATGAATGGATACAGAAAATAGGATACATGTATATAGTTCAGCCATAAAAAGAGTGAAATCTTGTCATTTGTGACAACATGGATGGACCCCTTGAGGGTATTATACTGAGTGAAGTAAGCCAGATGGAGAAAGACAAATACTGTATGATCTCACTTTTATATGAAATCCCCAAAACAGAAATAAACAAAAAACCAACTGAGCTCATGGATACAGAAAATGGATTGGTGGTCACCAGAGGCATGGGTGGTGGGCGGGGTGGGGTGTGGCGTGGGGTGGGGTGTGGGGTGAGGTGTGGAGTGGGGGATAGGGTGAGGAGTGAAGAGTGGAGTGTGGATTGTGGGGCAGTATGTGAAATGAGGGGGGGTCAAAAGGTACAAAGTTCAGGTTATAAAATAAATAAGTCATGGGTATATAATTTATGGCATGGTGATGGTATAGAGTATTTCAAAGTTGCTAAAACAGCAGATCTTAAAAGTTCTCATCTCAAGGAAAACATTTTCAGTAACTGTGTGGTGATGCCAAGGAGACTTACTGTGGTGACTGTTTCACAACCTATACAAATGTCAAATCATGACATTGTCCACCTGAAGCTAGTATAATGTTATACGCATATGTCAATTCTACTTCAGTAAATGAAAATAATAATAGCAGCAGTTTTCTTGTGGTCACCTGGCAGTGGGTTCTAGAGCTGGGAAGCCAGAGTCAGGTAGAAGGGCCGTCCACCTGGACCACTTGGACTGAGAGTAGGTAAAACAAGGATGAAGGATGTAAAGGGGCTGGGACTGATGGTCAAGTTTGGGAGCAAGTGGTATGTGTCCTCCATCAGGGGTGCAGGATAGGGCACACCCTGGTGGACACCTCCCCATGGTGCACATACCTCTCCATGGTACACTCACACCTCCCCAGGATGCACTCACCTCTCCATGGTGCACACACTTCCCCATGGTGCACTCACACTTCCCCGTGGTACACTCACACCTCCCCAAGGTGCACTCACACCTCCCCATGGTGCACTCACACCTCCCCAAGGTGCACTCACACCTCCCCATGGTGCACTCACACCTCCCCATGGTGCACACACCTCCCCATGGTGCACTCACACCTTTCCATGGTGCACACAGCTCCCCATGGTGCACTCACCTCCCCATGGTGCACTCATATCTTCCCATGGTGCACTCACACCTCCCCGTGGTGCACACACCTCCCATGGTGTTCACACCTCCCAATGGTCACACACCCCATGTTGTATTTCCACAGAGCAGGGGCTGATTTGCTGTGAGTTGAAGGCTTCTTTTCAACAGGGGATGAGAAAAAGTCTTGTGGTGGGGGGAGGGACTTGGTGCTCTTCATATCCTCATGGTGGATAGCTTGTCTCTGCTACATTTTTCCAAAACAGAGCCTCTTTGCTTTGGGAACCCAAGACGCGGTGGTGGAAGCCCTTAGTGGTCACTTCAGTGTGCTGGGATCCCACGTCCTCGCAAGCATGAGGAGCTGGTGGAATGTGCTGTGCATATATGTATATATAGGCATGTACATGTATGTGTATTTGTATGCAGGCATGTGCTTGCATGTGTACGTGTATGTATGTGTGCATGCATGCATGCCCTACACATGTGCACATATGTACACATACACATGCATGTGTATGTGTGTACACCTACACACACGTTTTGCATGTGTGCACGTGCTTGCATCTGTGTGTGCACACCTGTGCATGCATGTTGATGCATGTGCGTTACTGTGTACACACATATGTGTATGCATGTACACACCTCTGTGTATTGTGCATGTATGTAGGTGCATGCATGCAGCCAGGTGCCCTTGGTGGGGATGAGGAACTGTGATATCCAGTCTCCAAGTCAGGGTGGACGTGCATGGGAGCAGAGTGTTCTAGAACGCCCCAGCTGGATGAGATCAGCTGTGTGGCCCACACATGTCAGCCAGACTGAGCCAGGGGCTCACAGGAAGTAAACCCCCTTGTTAAAAAGCCTGTGTGGGGGTGGGAGGCGCCAGCTTCCTCTGAGTCACACATGGGGTCTGTTTCCAATTACATGTCCCGCTGGCAGAGAACGGCCTGTGGGAGGTTGGTCAGCCACGCACAGGCTTGTGAACTCCTCAGGCCCTGGCATGCCAGGCCACCGGGAGCTCCTGACCAGGGCCCATTTGACAGCAGCTGCGTGTCAGCACTTACAACCCCCATCTGGGACCACGTGGCCTGGATCCATGTTTGTTACGTTTTAAAAATTTTGTAATTCTTTTATTATTAGTGAAGCAGAATTTTTTTTCATATGTATGACCATCTATATTTAAGTTTTGTAACTTGCACATATATGTGCTGTGCTTTTTCTTACTGATTTGTAGGAGGAGTTTTTTGGCAATCTAATGAATACTTTTATTACATTTTTCAGGCTTTTCTTTGGGGTTTTAGTTCTATTGACATTTTAAATCACCATTATAAAAAGTGTTGATCTGGTTTTTCATCCGAATCCTTGGATTTTTTGGACGGGCAAGCAGCTGGGTGGGCCTGGAGTGCCTCCCAAGAGCTTGTCCAGCCTGGGGAGGCCTGGCCCTCTCTGAGGCACCCTGTGGCCGGCCCTTTGCAGCCCACACTCTGCGGTGACAGGACACCATGTTCTTTATTTTCTTGTAGCTCAGCTCAGTGGCTAGTCAAGTCTGTGCCCCTGGGACCATGGCTGTTCCGTCTCCATCACTGGGAACTTTCGGACCCTTCCCTAGAGAATCCAGGAAGCCCCTGTGGCGTGAAGCACGGGCGTGGGCAGTGAGGGCCTCTGTCTGGGCTGGAGCCAGGAGCATCTGCCGGCCAGCAGGGTCCTCAGTGCCTCAGTCCCAGGCCCCAGCGGTCACCTCACATTCTCTGGTCAGCCCCCTCAGGGACTGGGGATGTCCCCTGTTGGGTGGGGGAATTCCAGGAGGCTGCTGGCCAGGTCATCCCCATCCTGGAGGCTACTTCCTCTGCCAAGGTCGCCTTCCCCAGGCTCAGCTTGCAATGCGGGATCTTTCCGGGAACTTCCACCCTGAGTTCCTTCTAATCTCCTCAGGGGCTAAGATTTTGAAACATGAAAGTTGGACCAGGCCTGTGTTCACTGCTTCCTGTGTTAGCTGGGGTCAGGAGGGCTGGGAGGTGCACAGAGAAGCCATTGGTGCACCATCCAGGGCAGCATCACAGGCCACACAGGGAGGTCTGGTGGCTGCCAGGGTCGTCAGTGAGGAGGAAGGTGCAGGGCCGTGATAGGGCCCGGGAAGAACCAGAAGGATGTAGAGGGCTTGTTCTTCAGGCTGTGGGACCGCGGCAAAGGCGTGTCAGTGTTCTCCTGAGACATGGAACCAGTGAGGTCTATGTGTATATCTGCGTGTATGGATCTGTAGGACGTATTTGTATCTTTCTGTATAGATACCAGGCTGACAGTTAAATTTGTGAACTTGTTGCAACGATGTTGCTGACCTTTTCTGATATCAGAGGCATTATTCATTATGAATTTGTACCAACCGGGCACACAGTGAACCAAATTTACTATTTGGAAGTGCTGAAAAGGCTACGAGAAAAAGTCAGACGACCTGAACTTTTCACCAATTCATGGCTCTTGCATCACGACAATGCACCAGCTGAAACGGCACTGTCTGTGAGGGAGTTTTTAGCCAGGAAACAAATCACTGTATTGAAACACCCTCCCTACTCATCTGACCTGGCCCCCAATGACTTCTTTGTTTACCTGAAGATAAAGGAAATATTGAAAGGAAGACATTTTGATGATATTCAGGACATCAAGGGTGATACAACGACAGCTCTGATGGCCATCCCAGAAAAAGAGTTCCAGAATTGCTTTGAAGGGTAGACTAGGCGCTGGCATCAGTGTGTAGCTTCCCAAGGGGAGGACTTTGAAGGTGACCTAGTGATATTCAGCAGTGAGGTATGTAACACTTTTTCTAGGATGAGTTCATGCACTTAAGTGTCAGACCTCATATACGTAAGGAGATTTACTATAAGAATTGGCTTGGGCCAGCCGAGTGGCGCGATGGTTAAGAACTGGCTTGGGACGCCAGAGGGCCCCA
>NW_017732095.1:446161-447174 GCF_001890085.2 Hipposideros armiger | reverse complement strand
AGGTTACCTGGTTAACGTGAGGCAGTGGAAAGGTGTGTCATCCCATGCAGAGAACAGATGTACTGTTCTCAGTGCTTCAGGCCCCAGGAGGGAGTCACAATCAGGACGGAGGGTTTGGGGCATGTGACAGGGCAGTTGGCCTTTTGTTGGATAGCAGAGCCCAGTCTGAGGCCTGGTTGGCCTGCACAGCCCTGGCACCTTCTTACACCCAAACCTACAGCCCTTTAATGAAATGCAAACTCATCTGGTCCTCAGTGTTAGCTTTCCACCAATAGCTGTATCTTAAAGAGGAGGGACGAAGCCAACCTGAGGAGATGTGACCACAAACAGCCCATCTGAAAGGTGACGGAGACTCTACTTTCAAAGAAGTTGGCGGTGAATGAACTAGCCATGGGCGACACAGCAATGCTGGGGACTTCCAGGTGACCCGCTCACAGAGGGGCCAGGGGCAGCCCGTGCTCTGCATGTTCACAGGACGACCCTTAGCACGGGCTCTGGGTCAGACCCCATGTTGGGCCCTGGAGACGGTTCAGCGAACAGTGTGCACCTGACCCCTGTCGGCTAAGCTCACCGGTAACTTCCTTGACCTTCTGTCCCCACTGCCTGTCCTGAGGACGCCGTGCTTTCTTAGCCACCTCCATTGGTGCCTTTGGTTGCAATGACAGCCTCACTAGTCATTGAGATAGTGTCAGCCTGGCCCTGGTGGTCAGGTGCTGCCATCTGGCCTGTTATTTGGGGGCCTCGGGATCCCATGGATATAAACACATCCAGTTCTGTGACCATGTGTCCTAGCCTGGCCTACAGATGGCAGCCACCATGGACTCTCCGAGGGATGCCAGCGCCCCGGCCATCAGCGCGTTTATGATGGGCTTGGCGGGCGTCATGTCCTTGGGTCATCCTGTGGAGCATAATCCTCTGGTCGATTTTCTGGGTAAACTTGTGTCTCACAGGGTTCAGGTTAACAGTCCTAAGACTGCTTTGCATGTGCATTAGGGCTGAACAAATACGTAAGT
>NW_017732095.1:445221-446147 GCF_001890085.2 Hipposideros armiger | reverse complement strand
CTGTTCCCATCCCCCCAATTCCCTAATAAAAATCTTTAAAAATAAAAGAACTGGCTTATTTGCTGTGGAGGCCAAGAAGTCCACACTCTGATGTCTGCAGGCTGGGGACCCAGGAGAGCCAGCATTTTCCTTTCTTCAAATGCCTCATGTCCCATGAACTGTAACGAACTTACGGTGCTGGGCCTCCATGCCCCCCTCCCATCACTCGGGCCACTGCTGTTATAAATTTTACTTACACTACACCCAAAGGACATTGTTGTTATTTTTGCTTTAAACAATCAGTTATCTTATAATTTTATACTTACCCACCATCCTCAGCATTATTTTACGTAGATCTGAATTCCCATCTGGCCTAATTTCCTTTCCTTTTCAAGAACCTCCATTATCATTTCTCGTAGGTGCTATTCTGTGAGTGAAGGGTTCTCTCAGCTCTTGTTTGAAATGTCTTTATTCTGCTTTCATTGTTGAAGATGAGTTTGCTGACTACAGAAGTCTGAGTTAGTGGGCTTTCCCTGTCACTGCTCTAGCTATGTGGTCCTACTGTGTGTGGCTTGCATGGCTGCTGTCAAGAAGCCTGTTTCCTACCTGTAATATATCTCCCCAGCCTCCACGCAGGACTGGTCTCTTTTCCCAGGACCGCTTTAGATTTCTCTTGACCACCGCCCTTACGCAACTTCACAATCAGAAGGCCTAGTGTTTATTTTCTTTGCTTGTACTATTTGGTGTTTGTTGAGTTTCTTGTACCTGTAGATTCCTAGTTCTCATCAACTCTGAAAAAGTTCATCAACTATTTTCCTGATGCTGTCCTCCCAGGATTCTAATTACAGCCATGTCTGATCGGTTGACATTGTCCCTTAGCTTTCCGATACTCTGGTCTTTATTTTATTACTTTTTCCCTCTGTGGGAAGTTTCCATTGCTTATTCTT
>NW_017732095.1:436358-439226 GCF_001890085.2 Hipposideros armiger | reverse complement strand
GGAAGTCTGTCTAAGTGGTTCGTTGCTTATAGTCATGTCAGAGCTGAGATGGGCCCTGCCGGAGCCTGAAGTATGCCCCCTGGGGGACCTCCAGAGCCAGAAGAAGGGAGAAAGACTGACTCTGAGTGTATGTGTGCAGTTTGTGACCTGGCATCAGTGGGGAAGGCCGTGGTAGCCGAGTGGCAAACAGTTCTGCAGGGAGCTGAAACTGCCAGTGAGGGCTGCTAGTCCGGGAACAGGCCAGGTCTCCCCAGCCACTGATGTGACCCAGACGCTGCCGCCTCTCAGCAAAGACAAGAGAGTCTGAGTGTCTCCGTCCCCCGACAGTCCCAGGCCTGCCCTCCCTCTGGCCCTGTGTCCTGGGTCTGGGTAACTCGCAGGAGGACAGCCATGGCCAGCCGGCCTCACTGGTCCTGACGGCGTCTCGCTCGCACAGAGGCACCAGCCCCACCCTGCCTGAGCGTCTAGCCTGCACACATGTTTGAG
Source organism: Hipposideros armiger (assembly GCF_001890085.2). Lineage (NCBI taxonomy): Eukaryota > Metazoa > Chordata > Mammalia > Chiroptera > Hipposideridae > Hipposideros > Hipposideros armiger. The sequence continues at coordinate 438,740 of NW_017732095.1, read as the reverse complement.
AGGGGTGGGGGCATTTCCAGCATGGATATTTTTATAGTGCTCCTATAAAAATATTGGGAAAGTTAGATGTTGATTTTCAAATTACTAGTTTGCTGGAAATTCTCTGCCCAAACGGTAAGCTGCAAGGCACCATAAAACTACAGTCACTTGTCTTTGTGTGTATTCTTGTTGAAGGAAAAGTAGGTGCTCAGCAGGGTCACATTCAGCAAACAGAAGGAGGATGATCTGAGAGTCTTCTGCTGTCACCCGATCCGACCGGCCTACAGGTGACACAGGCAAAGGAGGCTGGGAGAAACGATTGCAGTGAGGATGTCAAGCCACTTGGCACTTTTGGAACTGGTTTAACATTTTCTTTTCTTCGAGTAGGAGTAATAATGTAAGTGTTAAATTGTTTGCCCTCGTAAAATCCTGCAGAGGGAAGCACATTTCATGCAGGTCTGTGCTGGCATCCGTGGTCACATGGCACTGTCACCACCCATGTGTGTCTGATGCACTGCAGGGGACTGGGAGCCCCATGAGCTCCTGAGAGCAGAGCTGGCCTTAGCCACGGGCATGCCCAGCACACAGTGCTGGGCTCATGGCAGGTGTTCAATAGCCATTTGGTGAATTAATGAGTAAAAGGGGCCATTTGACTGATGTGCTAAGTATGTGTCAGAAATATTTCTGTATTGTCAGAGTACATATTTGAGATTCAAAACTGGGTAGAAATTTGAAATCCCTTATTTAAGACAAAAATAAGACAAGTCAGCAAAAACAGAATTGGTGGAGCAGCCCGGGGCCTTGGGGCCGTTCCAGACCGCCTTCTGTCCGGGGGGCCCAGCCACCCGGTGTGCAGGGTGAGCTGGGATGCAGGGATCAGGGCTCCTCTTCCTGGCTGTGCCACTAGTTTGAGGTGTAGCCACCCCTGCTCTTCAGCGGCTTCACTTCACAATAAAATAATTGGAATAAAGGAACAAAATTTCCCTGGTAGCCAAATTCTGTGATTTCTAGACAAGGGATCGTCAGGACACACATAGCCTGTCCCACCATCAAAAGAAAGTTCTAGTTGTTAGAAAGAGAGGAGGCAAATGCTATGAACTTTTATTGAAATCATGAGCGGGGTGGGTGACACAGGCGCAGAGCTCCCTGCACGGGCCTGGGGGAAGCCTGACCCGTGTGGAGAAAAGAGCAGCTGGGCCCTTTGTCCTCGGTGCCCAGAACCAGGGCGTCCACCAGCCGGCTCTGGTCGGGGTGTGGCACAGTGAGAAGGGAGAGAAGGAGTTAGGGAGAGGTAGCTTGGGTTTCTGGAGACCACATCCTGTGAGTTTCCAACCCTAGGTGTCTGCTGGAAAAATGTAGCTGGGAGCCGGTGACACAGCTGTGTGTGTTTGTTTTTTGATGTTACCAGAGAAACAAGACGGAGGAATAAAAAATGAAGTTTCCACAAAACTCCACACTGACTTCCAAAACGTCTGTGTGCATGGGAAAAGGAGGGACGCAGCCCATGCGCCAATAACGGCGCTCTCTGTCCCGCCCTCCCACTCCCAAGTGCACACACGTTCACTCATACACAGAAGCGGAAGAGCAAGTTGGTTTTTCCATGTGGGAACGGGCTGCCCCTCAGTGTCAGTGCCAGGAGCAGTGCTACCACATGAAGTATCACTCAGCCAGGCTCAGGAGAAACACACTGCACCAACTGTTACATTAGATTACTCAGCGGGTGAAATAAAGCCGCCCAACCACAGAGACACACTGGTCTGCATTATTCTGTGGCTATAAATAGGAGGGGAGGGGCTGCTATTAGCCCATTAAGCATCAGAATTCAGGGGACCGGAAAGGAGGAGGCCTGATCTCTTCTGACTTAAAGAAAAGGCAGAGAGCCAAATGCAACAGGCCAGAGGGGTTGTCATTCATCCCACAGGACCTGACATGGCCCTTTTACAGAGCGGACGAGCTGCCAGGCCCTGCCCACGCCCTCTCCAAGGCATGGAATGGGGTGGGACCAAACTTCTTCTCATCAGGCCCCAGGGAAAAGGGCAGCACGTGCAGGGTGCCAAGCAAGCATGCCAACGGGTGGGTCTCAGCTCTGCTGCCAGCTGGTCACTCTGGGCAGTCACTGGGCTCTCGCCCACCTGCAGAGCGGCTTGTCGCCCCCTCCAGGCTCAGCATGGACATTTCTATCACTTTGGCATAACTCTCAGCACCATCACTGATGCCCCCAAGGGAGCGCCTCCAAAGGTGAAGACACAGTGCCTGGCCTCAAGGCACTTATCACGGAGACAGTCTGCTTAGGCCCCTTCTTCCCTCCCTCCCTCCCTCCCTTTCATCCTTCCCTCCTTTGTCCCTCCCTTCCTGTCTCTCTTCCTTCTGAGGTGGCAACACTGAGAGGATGGGTGCCCTCCT
>NW_017732095.1:429194-435448 GCF_001890085.2 Hipposideros armiger | reverse complement strand
CTACCCCGTTTCCTGTGTGAGGGCAGCAGAGATGGAGAGGTGCTGCTGTTTACTCTGGACAAGCTCCGGGCAGGGCTGGCGCAACACTCAGGAACCACGGCAGCCTCCACCGCTGGAGCCGGACCGGGGCTCCACACCTACAGGGCTTCCTGGGGCGTCCGGTCCGGTCCACGTGATTCCCGTTGGGGGCGGGACTCCCTCCTGCGGGGCCCCTGTGACCTGCGCAGGCTTTGAGCGTCTGAGTTTCTGGTGAGAAGATGTGGGCGTCGCTCGATGCGGGGGGGCCCCGCCTGGGCGCCCATCTTGAGCACACGGGGGGCCGGAGGTCCCCTGGACAGCTGCGGGGACGCGTGGCCATGCGGCGGGGCGCCCCTGCTCCCCGAGCTCCGGGCCCTGGTTCTCGGCGCAGGCGGCTGGCTGTGCGGGGTAGTGCGGGCTCGCGGCGCAGGGACAGCGGGGAGGCCTCGAGGCCGCAGCCGTGCGGGCAGCGCCTGTCCCGCGGGGCCGAGCGGACAGCCCGACACGGCCGGCGGGACGTGGCTGCAGGGCCTGAGGGCGCAGCCCGAGGACTCGGACCCTGGCTCCGGAGACTCAGGGCGGGTCTGGGCGCCTGGCTGTCCCTGGACTCTCATCGCAGTGCGGCCAGGGGTACGTTTCACAAACCGGTGGAGCGTTCCCACTGGGACAGGCCGTCCCATTCTTGGTCTGAAGCAGAGACTTCCCCCTGGAAGTTCCCAGCTGACCCAGGCAGCCCGCGGCGGGGGTGTGTGTGCTGTCCCCCATCCAGAGTGACGCACTGTGGTCACCCTGTGACCCATTTTCCACTGTGAGCTTTGGCTGAGTGAATTCTCATGTTACTTATTTTTCACTACAGTCACCTCCTCACTGAAATAGCAGGGCAAAAACGAAGCAAGTCAGAGCTGGAAATGCTCAGTTTCACAATGACGCTTTTAAGGGTGACAACGGGAACTGGAAGGGAAGGGCAGGTAGGTCCCTCAGTACTGTGATATTGTGTGGACGGCATGTCCTGTGACAAATGGGCAAAGCAGGCTGGGTGGCTGGGTTTACACTTGGGCTGACCAGTGACCAGTCTGCCCCTCCCCAAAGTGAGCAGGGTGGTTCCTGCCCCAGTGAGACTTGTAGTCTCATGGGGGTGAAACATGAAATAAACATGGAACAAACTAGGCAATGAAACGGAGTGTACCAAGGCCAGTCATGGCCCTGACTTCCCCGGGCTTGTGTTCCTTATATGATGAGAGCCGGTTAAGTGTGCCAGGGAGGGTGTAGCAATGGTGTAGACTTCCTGCAGACGCGGCCACTGCTGTCCTGCTGTGGGCTGCCCAGTCACAGCTGCAGGGGAGCCCCCTTTCGCCACCAGCCCCCAAGCTCCCACTCCGGCGGCTCCTGAGAGAAGCTCTTGATGCTGTCTGATCACTTAAGCTTTCCCATCTGTGGGACCGAGCTGGGAAGAACATTCTAACCATACATGGAAACATTTGGAAGGGGCTGCGGACAACTGCCAAATGACTTGGGAGATGACTAAGCAGCCAAGGGAAGGAAAGACAAAGCCTACGTGGTCTCGAGGTGCCAGGCCCTGTCTCGGAAGGCTGTCGGGACAGGGCACCAAGGACAGGGTGTGAAACCCCGTGAACACGATGCCAGCAGCAGCAACAATGACTCACCCAGTTTTCTCAGAGTGCCTTCTAGTAAAGGGCTAAACTGGAAGACTCTCAGTTGGGAAAAGGCAATTTCAAGTTTGACTTCCTTAAACTCAGTTGAAAGTTAATGAAAAAGGATTTGGTTCTTCAAAGTGAGGACTGAGTGATGTTGGCAAAAACCAAAGTTAAGCTATTTCCACATAGACTTACACATGGTATGTTTGTACACACAACAACCAAGTGTCAACAAATTGGGTCAATTTAATGAAAAACGGGCAAGAAAGACACTTATTTAATGCTTATTTTTTAAAAAATTTTAATCTATTGCTATGTGAATCCAGTTTTTTAGTTTCAAATGGCATTTTATTATTATTTTTGTTTCCCATTTGTCCCAATTCTCTGCCGAGATTCTACAATGCCTCAGCACAGCACTGCTGTGGGCGGTCGTGGTTGGGCAAAATGAAGGGTGAGGGAGGAACCGCCAGACAGAGCAGATGTGGGGGTTCACAGGGAGGCACATCTGACCCCTGACACAATGGCCAGACCTTCTGGGCTTCTCCCGTTGGATGGCCATCAGGCAGGTGGGCGTTGAGTGGGGGGGCTCCCCATGGCCCTTAGGAACTAGCGGGGAGGACCTGGAGCTCACCTTGACCGTGAGCTGCGGCCCCGCCTCCATGTCACTGAGCTGTCTGAGAGCATCCAGCCTATCAGGGAACCAAAGTAAAGACAGGAAGGGACAGAGTGCCCTTAGCGCTCGCCCTCCCCGTTCACAAGGAGATCTCACCCCGGGCAGCTTGTGCCAAGCTACCCAGGACACGAGTGGTAGGTGGGAGACTTGAACTGAGGCCTGCTGTGTTGTCACACACATCTGGGGTACACAGCTACACCCCATTTTCCAGCCTCCTTCTGGTTCGATGGAGCCACGTGGTGGGATCTTGGCTGTGGATCGCAGGTGCAAGTGATGGTGCCACATCCAGGCCTGGCCCATGAGCCACCTCTGTACAATCCTCCATACTTCCTTTTTCCTGTCACTTGCCTGGGTGCAGAGGGCTCCAGTGACGGACCCCATCAATGGAAGGATCCTGACACCCTGAATGGCCACATGGCTTGAAGCACCCCTGTCCTGCCAACTCGCTGTGACGCATGGCAGGAGCAGAGATAAGCCTGTGCAAGCTGAGCTGCTGAGGTACTAGTGACGCCTCACAGCGCTGAGCTCGCCAGCTCCTGTGAGAGCGCCTTCCTCTAGCACATACTGTCGTCTGGGCTCCGAACTCAGGTGGGTCCTGAGCTCTGGCCTGGGGAGGTCCTGTGCTGCAGGGGACTCATAAGAGGATGTTAAATTCAAAGTTTTGACTGAGGGACCAAGATGCAATAGGTGGAAACTCAGGCGAAGGTCTAGATCACCAAGCAGAAGCCACTCGCTGGGTGACAGACCCAGTTAGGAAGCACATGCTCACAATCTGTCTACGAACAGGCCCAGCATAGAGGGTGGAGGGTTTGTGAAGCTGTTTCTTGGGAGGCAGCTGTCGCTGGGGCCATCACTTCTGGGCTCCGTGGTGGGGACCAGCTGGACCCCTCAGCCTGAGGGGTTTCTCTGTTGTTGGTGAGTGTCAGGGAGCTGAGCCTGCCTGGGGCCTGTAGGATGGTGAGGAGGACACGCGAGGCAGAAAGGAGGCAAGAGCTGGGCTGGGGACAAACCATGTTCCATCCAGAGAAGGGAGGGTGGGGAGGAGAGCTTGTGTTTGGCCAGATGTGGGCCATGTGGGAGAGGAAGATGACGGGTCCCTCTGAAGTCCTGCCAGAGAGGTGCCTGGGATGGGAGAAGACTCTAGCAGAGACTGACTGTGGGGGCAGACTGACCTCTGAGGCTCTGGGGAATGGGGTTCCAGAGGGAAAGTGGGTCAGCACATCACAGGCTGCAGGTCAGAGGGCCTTGGGCTGTGCACTGGCCCACTGCCTCTGTAGCCCTTCTCCACCATCCCGCTGGTCTGCTCATTTCAGTCTGCGAGAGGCCAGTCTGATATGGGAATCTAACTGAATTTCTACACTCGGGCAATGAAAAATTAAAAACCTTATTTACAACAGTATCAGATAATACGTCTTACTTAGGAGTAAATCTAAGAAAGTAGGTGCAAGACCAATACCCTGAAAACTGAAAATCACGGCTGAGAAGAAAAAAGACTTATAAGTAGAGAAATATACCATATTCATAGATGGGAAGACGTGATATATTTAAGCTCAGAATTTTCCCAAACTGATTTTTTTTAAGGTTTTATTGGGGAATTGGGGAGGGGAACAGCATTAGGGAATTAGGGAAGGGGAACAGACAAGTTGCTGTCCTTTTGTTCTTCAGTCTAGTTGTGGAGGACGTCGCTTCACTGGCCCATGTTGGTATTATCATTGCGCTCTTNGACAAATGACCTTGTGTCTGAAACTTCCCATCCTGAGGCACAGTTAGCTGTTGGACTCACCATGTCCTAAGGCCACATGGGTTCAGCAGCAGTCTTTCAAAGCGTGGTCACGAGGGTACGCATCAGCGGCACGAGCAGGTGCCCTGACTGCCGTGTCACCACAACAACGACACCAGCGTCGTTCCCCAGCTCACATGTATGGCTGTGTGGGGGGCTCTGTATGACCAGATGAAGAAGGAAGAAGAGGTGTGGGCCAGCGTTATAGATGGGGCAGCTTGTTATGGGAGTGAGCTGGAGACGGATGGCAGCTGCCGTGCAGCCACAGGCAAGGGCTGAAGACGATGGAGAGTGAAGCTGCCCAGTGAGCAGAGCTTCGAGCAGCGGGTCGCCCACTCTGTGGAAGGAAGAGTGGCTGGGATGAGAATAGGTGCCGATTTCTGGGCGGTGTGCAGTGGGCCCCAGAAGGACAAGGCTGTAGGCTCAGGGATGAGGAATTCTGAGGCGAGGCACGTGAGTGGGCACTTGGGAGTAGACGTGGTGGTGTGTGAAGGAAATCTTGGTCATGGAAGAGGCGCTGAACCATGAAACAGACACTGCCGAGGCCAGTGCACATGCCCAGTCGTCACTGTCAGTCACCCAGGACCAATGTGATGGGCACGTGGACGGGGTGGCCATGGCGGTGGGGACGTAGACCCAATAACATCAGCTCCTACTTCTGAGGCAGATCCAGCTATGTCTGAGTGTCCAAGTTCTCAGCAACAGAGGACAGTCTTGGACCCCTGTCCTTCCTCAGGGAGACCAGCCAGCTACCTGGTGGCAGGCCAGCTCCCCCGGGCTCCCCCCCCCCCGTCATGCCGGGCCTGGTGAGAAGGACTCCAGGCCCACCTTGCTCACAAGCCTCAGCCCAAGTAGAGAGTGCCTGACCCATGGGCACGGGCTCTCACAGCGTAACATGCGAGTGGGGCCACGTCAAGGTGAAGGAGTGTGGGAGTGGGCTCATACCCAGGGTGTCTGTGCCACCCTGCGTCGGCCGTCCTCACAGAGGCCTAGGAAGGCTTTCTGGGGCAAAGCTGAGGAAACAGTGAGGTGGCAACACTGAGAGGATGGGTGCCCTCCTCAGGACGCAGTGTCGCAGACACTTACTTATATGGTGCTCTGTCCCCAACAGGAAGGCTATAGGGACCCAGGAACAAAGGGAACATGCGGAAGTAGCCCCACCGACCACCACCCTCACTAGCTTCCTGTCCCTGCAACTCTGGGCTCTGTAGGCTTGAAGGTCTGGTCCCCAAAGAGTCCCTTGGGCCACCAGGGCACTTTGGACTCCTGATGTCCAGGGTCCAACAAATGAGAAGAAGTGTCGCCAGCTTGGCGGGGTAACTGGCTGTGATCAACAAGACGTAGAATGCTTTCATGTTACTGGGGCTGGAAGGATACCCGTGAAACCCAAATGGTTTACTGGGGTGTCTGCAAGCACGCCCTTTCCCCATCGTAACTGTGAATGGACACGAGCAGCCATTGACCCAGAGTGAAGGTTGGAGTTGTACCTCCAGGGAAGCCATAGGGACCCCTCTCGGTGATGGCTTACCAGCATGAGGGGGTTCAGAACAGGGGGGAAGGTGGTGGAGGACAGAGAAAATGGGTGTTGTGGCCCTAAGACCTACCGCTGTGATGGGGTTCACCCTGCTGCCCTCCCTCCTCTAAGTCCCCCTAAAAGAGAGGCCCCTGGGAATCCCGGAGGAACCGCTCCAGCCCTGAGTAAAGTGGATCCTTGCAGTGCAAAGCGTGCGGCCACGCAGTGTGAGCCTGGGCACAGAGGTGACTGAGCCCCGTGGGGCCCTCTTCACCAGGACTTTTCACCGGGCACCCAGGACACACTTCAAGGGGAGGCTCCTGCCCAATGACTCAGCTTGTGGGGATACTAACACGTGTCATGCCTGTGACACACCGGACCCCATGAAAGGGGGGAATTGGGCTCCAGAACCCCCCACCTCCTGCCTGAGCCTGTCCAGCCTGTGTGGCAGCCCCAGGCGTCCTGCCCCGTCCTGCTCCCCTCCCCCATGCCTGGCCCAGCTCCTCCTCCTTTAACCTTCACAGATGTTCCCCCAAGACATCGTCTGCTAATCCCAGCTTGGCTTCTGCCCGTGAAGGACATGAACCAGCACTTCTTTCTCTTTTCTGAATGGTA
>NW_017732095.1:406031-421854 GCF_001890085.2 Hipposideros armiger | reverse complement strand
GCAGCATCACTGGCCCTCATGTGGGATCCGAACCAGGGTCTTGCTGCTCAGAGCTGGCGTCCCAAGCCAACTCTTAACCAATGCGCTACTCAGCTGGCTCCAAAATTGATTTTTAGATGTAATGTGATCTCAATGGATTCCACCAGGCTTGTTTGTAGACATTGAAAAGCTGATTCTAAAATTTATATGGAAATACAAAGGGCTTTGAATAGACAAAATAATCTTTAAAAGAAAAACAAAGTCAGCGGTTTTAAATCACTTTAAGACTTTCTATCAAGCTACAATGATTAAGACTGTGGATATATTAACAAATTTTAATATTATGTATTACAATAAAGTTATTGTAAGTAGTTAATTTAATATAAATTAAAACCATGATGAGACACCACTATACTCCCACTACACTGTCTACAGTTGAGAAAACTGACAGTACTACTGAGTGTTCGTAAGGTCACAGAGCAACTGGAACTCACATGCTCACAGTGGGGGTTTAAAGTGGTACAACCACTTGGAAACTGGCAATTTTGTATGAAGTTAAATTTACACTTACCTGATGATCCAGCCATTGCACGCCCGAGGATTTCCTCAAGACAGATGAAAACATATTTCCACACAAAGACTTGTACAAGGATGCTCACAGGAGATTTTTTGTAACAGAAAGTGGGACGACCCCAAGTCCATTAAGAGAGAGGCCAGTGTGTTCCATTACATGATGGGTCACAGCTCAGCTGCTGACACACACAGAAGCCCAGGGACCTTAAAACACGTTGCTGAGGGAAAGAAGTTATTCCGTTCTCATGAGACTCTAGAGCAGACCAAAGTCATGTTCAGTGCCGGGGAGCAGGTAGGTGGTGACCAGCTGGGGCGGGGGTGGGGAGGTGATCCGCAAAATTCACAGGCACAGAGCGAGGCTCGCGGTCTGTACTTGGGTGTGCTGGTTACACGCTCTGTGCATCATCAGACTACATGCTTAAAATACGTACTGTTTCTTTTACGTGAGCTGCACCTCAGTAAAATTGATTCTGCAAGTTATAAGAAAGGTACCACTGTTTGTCAAGTCCAAGTGAGGTCCGTGTGCTCTTGGCTGTAGCAAGGGCTGTGGGGAACCCAGCTACTCAAGGCCACTGATCCTGCAGCCTCCTGGAGGGATTCGAGGGGGAGGCAAGTCGTCGTCACCATGGTCTCGTCTCTTTCACCAGCTACACACTACGTTTTCCCATCAGGATGTGGGCTGAAGACAGAGAAGCCATGGAGACGGGAGGAAGGGGCTGGCGTAGGAAGAGGGGTCAGGGCATGAGGCTGAGAAAATGACTGGATGTCATGCCTCTTTGGGGGACAAGGGAGGCATTTTCTATTGGAAAGTGATGTGCGCAAGACCTGGAAGCTCCCTCGTCTGGGAGCCTTTGTCCTGTGTGTCCTGTGTGCAGGGGTCCTGGACCCAGGTGCCCCATATTGTGGGGCCACCACCCTGGGACAGTGACTGAAGGCCTGGGACCTTGGCCGGGCAGGCCAGCAGTTCTCATTCTGGTGTCACAACCCCGCTCCATCCAGGCAGGCTGTGGGAGCTGCACAGAACTGTTTGTACAGGTCACATCTGTCAGTAGTTGCAGGTTAACAAGGATAAGTCCATTAGATATGAACATAAATAACATATTTTAACAAACAGATTATTTTCTTCCAAAAACACAAGCCTATGAGGGATGGAGGGCTGTAACTTTTTGTAGATCTTTAATGGTGAGAAGGGGGCTGTGTTCTCAGGTCTGCGCTCAAACTCTTCTGATATGTCATTTGTGGTGAAGTCCGTGAAGGAAACCTGGCCTTGGACAGGCAACTAGTTGGAGGGAAGAGTATTTTGAAGGTCTGTAAAGATAACTGTGGATATTCTTTGGTCAGACACCAAAACCTCACAAAAGGTCATTTCTTTTTATTTATTTTTTTTAAAGGATTTTACTGAGGAACAGTGTGTTTTTCCAGGACCCATCAGCTCCAAGTCGAGTAGTTGTTTCAATCTAGTTGTGGAGGGCGCAGCTCCTTGGCCCATGTGGGGATTGAATCAGCAACCTTGGTGTTATGAGCCTGCGCTCTAACCAACTGAGCTAACCGGCCACCTCACAAAAGGTCATTTCTTAAAGGTGTGTTGCGATGTGTGATCTGAAACCAAATCTGCGGATTTTGTTGTGCTCTGTACATTGGTGAGAGAATGACAGTGAAGCAGGCAAACAATATTTTAGTTTTTTATGAAAACATGTTTGGCTTCACAGACCCCTGAAAGGAACACAAGTTCCTGTGAGGGATTTCCTCACAGAAACCCCTACGGTCCCCAGGCCACACTTTGAGAACCGCTGTGCTGTCATCAGGGGGGTGGGAACGTCCTCTGAGCAGACAGGACCTGCTGGAGCTCTGGGTGGAGCTTGGGGTGGATATTTCTACACACCGCCCGGGTGAGCCTTGTGGTCAGCGGGCCTCAGGGCCCCCTGCTGGGGGGAGCAGGCAGCCAGAGCTGGGGAGAGAGGAAAGCTGAGTGTCCCAGTGAGGCCCCAGAGGGCTCAGCCTCCCCACAGCCAAGGGGGTCGCGCTCTACCTCACAGCTCTGCAGCCTCATTCGCTCGCCATGGTGTGTCCCCGCCAAGTCCGAAATGGCACTCAGCATGTTTCCTGACAGTGAGACCCTGGCAGTGACCAGGCCTCACCGTGTCTACTCCCTCACATAGCAGTGTGGGTGCTCCTAAGCACCGTCCTGTCTTCCTGCTCTGTCACCCTCAGTGAGGCAGTCACCTCAGGGACTGTGATGACTGCTGGGGCTGCTGCCCTCACTTCGGCATCCCAGGAGGACAGGAAGCAACATCAGGGAGGGACCAGAGGGAGCTCTCAGTAGAAGAGTCAGCTTCCTCCCAGTGGCCTCCCCAGACGTCCCCTCACTTCCACTTACAGCTTATGTGCCATGCGTAGCTGCAAGAGAGGCTGGTACGTGTTGTCTTCTAGGTGGCGCTTGTTGCCCTTAACGCCAGGCAGGAAGAGGAAGGTAATAGGTGTGGGGTGAGCACCAGCCGACTCACCCCTCCTCCATTCGTCCTATTAGATGAGGAGGCCCTAACGCCCCCTTCCCAGCCCTTCCACAGTCCCGTGGTGTGGGCAGCCCGGAGGGGTTTCCACTTTAAACCCCTGAGGCCCTGGCTTTCCTGCCCTCTCTGTATATTTTGAAGTTCAGTCAGCCAGGTCTGCCATGTCCCCAGACTCCCCCCCCCCGCCCCATAGCACCCCACAGCCGAAGGCAGGCCCCTGAGCTCCATTTTTTGGGTGAAAAAGAGGAGAGGGAGAAAGAGGGCGAGGCACCGGGAAACCACCCCGTCTTGTCTTGAGGGCTGGCGGCCAACCAGCCCTGCAGCACGATCTCCACGGAGCCTGTGTGCCAGCGGTCCGGCAGGCCTAAGGGGTTCCAGATGTGCGTCTCCACGTGACTCACAGAGGCTGCTGGGCTGCATTAGGCTGTCCCCAAGGACCCTCTGTGCCGCTGAAGGATGGCAGCCCTGCCGCCCCTCTGGCATCCCCTGTGCGTGGAGTCACAGCTCTGAGCAGCACAGTCTCTGAGGTGCCCCCCAGGCTGCGTGCCCCAGCCAGCTCCCGAGTGGGTCCCCCTCCAAGCCAGCACAGCATGCCTGGGGGAGGGGAAGGAGGGGGCTCTCAGGGCCCAGGGCAGACGCAGCCGGAGGGACCGCAGGGGAGGCCGCAGAGGCACTTCTGCAGGGTTGGGGGCTAAGGACACCAGCCTTGGTGAGCCCCGTACACCACAGAGACTGTGAGGGCGAAGACCAAGGGGACTCAGACTCTCCCCCGGGAGGGCCGCTTGGCCTGGAAGACTCAGTTTACAGTGGGATTGGGCGTGTGTGTGGCCACAGAGGCCCTTTGTCCAAACTCACTTCTGTCCACGGCTGTGGGCTCGCCAGGCCTCTGCGAGAGTGCTGCTTCTTCATCCTGAGCCTTCTGCACCCTCGCACCCTCTTTTCCAGGTTGGACCCCCAGTGCATGTTGCCTGAAAGCCTTGAGGGAGAGCTCCCCAACCTGAAGTCACCAAGTCCTGAGAGCTGGAGTCACGGTGGGCACATTCTGTGGGGAGTACCAGGAGGGCTAGGGATGTGTCCTGCCCAGAGGAAGGGAGGGGTTTCAACTCCTTGGCCTGTCCCCCGACCCCTGGTTGTAGGACTATAAACACTTGTTTAAAAATATAACATGATCACCCATTAAAAACTGCTGCGCGCCAAGCAAAACCAACATCTCTTCCTTGGGGACAGGTAGTCTCCAAGTATGCATCTCGAGTTAATGTTTTTCTGGCTGAAAAAAAACTAACATTTAAAAATAAGAGAACACCTATGAACAACAGACCTATAGGAAGAGAAAAAGAATAAATCCTCTCCCCAGTGGGAGGGAGCAATGGACTATTGTGCAAAGAACAAATCTGATAAAGTGTTTTTGGAAGAGATAGGTAAAATTCGTAATCAACTGTGTAACTGTCCACTGGAGCTCCATGTCTAGCTTTCTCCCCAACCCCCTGATAAATAGCTGCAAACTGACTCGGTGGGAAGGGAGGGAGGCAGAGCAGCTCTCATCTTCTCTCTGTGATCCCGCCTCCAAATCCTTGCAGCATTTGCCTGAATTTCCTCTGAACTTTGGATTCACAGATGTCTGGTTGTGCAAGACTCTTTCCCATTTTTGGCAAAGGAAGTTACTCAAGGGGGCTTTGAAATGAGCTTCTTTTGGCTGCCGGCCAGCTGGGCTGGGGTGAAGGCCCTGGGCGCCCCAGCTCCTGGTCTCCTGGGGACATGAATGAGGAAGGACCCATTGCTGGTTTGGGAATGCCTCTCCCTGGGAATGTCTCTTTGGAGCCAGAAAGCCTTTTAAGAAGCTCCCAGCAGATTCCTCCCTCACCTCCTTGCCAGATGTGGGTCACATGCTCTCTGGAGCACAGCCTCGCGGGGAGGACCTAGCTGTGCTCCCTGGAGCTGAGCCATGCGGGGGAGGGTGGACAAGGGAATGACACAGGAACCAGTCACAAGGAAAGAGGAGGCGTGGATGGGGGTGGACAGGCAGGAGTGTTCCTGTAGCAGCTCTCAGGATGGCTCTCAGACCGTCCTTGCTCTGGGGTCTCAAGGGCAAGTCGCAAAATCATAGGCAATTGCCACCGGACTGTAATAATAGTTGTCAGAGTAGTAGTTATTCATGGGGGAATGTCACCTCATGGGGGCATTTAGAAATGTAGGAGAGGCTTTTAAAAATCAGAGACAGTGAGGTACCATGTGTATTGTATGCAGATATACATACAATAAGATGCATCCATTTTAAGTGTAAAGTTGATACATCTTGCAAATTTATATAACTGTAACCATTAGCATCATCAAATGGAGAATGTGCCCATCTTTGCAAAAGGAACCCTCATACCCTTCTGAACAAAGGGCCCCCCATACATTCACTGACTGGCATTTGTAAATTGTGATTCATTCTCCCTGGTAATTTCATATGCTTGGAATAAGACAATATCTGTTCTTCTGGCTTCTGCATAAATGCTTTGAGATGTATTCAGACTTAACTGCTGAGTACTTCATCATGTGGATATACCACACTTTGCTTATCCATTCACCAGTTTAGGGACGTTTCCAGTCCATCATCTGGTTTCCAGTTTGGAGCCATTAAAATAGAGCAGCTCTAAATGCTCATGATCTAGCCTTTGCAAGGATGTGTCTTTTCATCCTTCGTGGCTAAACCTGTGGAATGGACAGCTGCGTCATCCTTAACTTTCTAAGAACCTGCCAAAGTGGCTGCACCATTTTACATCCTCACCAGTGGTGTATGAGAGTTCCAGTTCCTCCACATTCTCAGCAGACATTTGTTGTTGTCAGTCTTGTAAAACTGAGCCGCTGTTGTGGGTGCATAATGCTATCCAATCGCAATTTGAATTTGCATTTCTGGTGACTAGTGATGTTGAATGCTGTTTCATGAACTCACTGGTCAGTTGTCTGTCTTCATTTGTGAAGTGTCTGTTCTAATCATTTGCCTTCCTTTTTAAAAAAACAACTCTTTATTTTGAAATAAGCTTAGACTCACAGAGAGGTAGCAAATATTAGAGTTCCCATGTACCCTTTGCCCAGTTTCCCCAGTGATATCATCCTACATAACATCATCAAAATCAAAGCATATCACACCAGGAAACTGAACTGATACCAAACTGTTAATTGGACCACAGAACTTGTTTGGATTTCACCGGTTCTCTCTTTCTGTCTGTCTGTCCTCCCTCCCTCCCTTTTTTGGTATAGAGTTGACAAATTTATAGATTTGTGTAACCATGACCATAATCAAGATACAGAGCTTTTTTTGTCACCCCCCCAAAAAAAACTCCCTCATGCTATCCCCTAGTAGTCAGTCATACGCTCCCTCAGACCCTAACCCCTGACAAACACTAGTCTGTTCTCTACCTATATAGTAATTCATTTTTTTCAGGAATGTTATATAAATAAAATCATACAGTCTTTGATCTGCTGAGATTGACTTTTCTCCATCAGTATAATGCATTTGAGGTCCATCCAAGTTGTCACATGCATCAACAGTTTGGTCCTCGTTGTTGCTGGACAGTGTTCCATGATGTGGACATGCCACTACCAGTTTGCCAGTCAAGGGAATTTCTGCAATCACCCTCACGTGGTCCTAGTTTATCGTTCTTTTTATACATTGCTGTATCTTATTTGCTAACGCCATGCTGATGAGTTTTGCATTTTTGTTCATGGATAACAAAAGAGGTTGTAGCTTCCTTTTTTTGGTGCTGTCCTTATCTAATTTTGAAATCAGGGTAATGCTGGCCTCATGCAATCACTTGGGAAGTGTTCTCTCCTGTTTTCTGGAAGGATTAGGTAGAATTGGTGCTATTTCTTCTTTAAATGTTTGGTAGAATAATCTGGGCCTCAATATTAATTTTTTGGAAAATTTTGAACTACAAATCAATTTCTTTAAGACTTATAGAACTATTCAGATTATCTATTTCATCTTGGGTGAGTTTTGGTAGTTTGTACTTTTTAAGAAATTGGTTCACTTCATCTAAGTTGTTGCTTTTATGTGTGCAGGGTTGTTTGTATTGCTCGCCACTTTTCCTTCCAATGTCTTCAAGGTCTGCAATTTTGATATTCTTCTTTCATTCCCAATACTGGTTGTGTCTTGTCTCTATTTTTGTCAGTTTTGCCAAAGGTTTCTTGCTCCTAATTGACTCAAAGAATTAGCTTCTGTTTCCATTGCTTTTCCCCACTGAGTTTGGTTTTGAATTTCATTGACCCCTTCTCTATTTTTTTACCTTCCTTCTACTTGATTCGGATTAATTTTGCTCTTTTAAATTAGTTTATTTTATTTTTTTAGATTTTTTATTGGGGAATTGGGGGATGGGAACAGCGCTGGGGAATCGGGGAAGGGGAGCAGACAAGTTGCTGTCCTTTTGTTCTTCAGTCTACTTGTGGAGGATGTCGCTTCACTGACCCATGTTGGTATTAACATTGTGCTCTTCCCCGGTGAGGCAGATCGGCTGCCAGCCACTGGATGGCCGCTCACGGCGGCTCACGGCGGCTCACACCAGCTGCCCTGGCTGCTCACACTGGCTGCCAGCCACTCACAGTAGCTCACGGCAGCCCACTGCAGCCCTACTTCAGCCTACGCCGTCTCTGGCGACTCACAGCAGCCCAGCTCCAGGTTGGGCTGTTGTTCACCATCTTAGCTGTAGAGGGCGCAGTGTCACTGGCCCTCATGTGGGATCCAAACCGGTGGCCCTGCTGCTCAGAGCTGGTGTCCCAAGCCAACTCTTAACCAACAAGCCAGACAGCTGGCACCTAAATTAGCTTCTTGAGGTGAAAGCTTGGATTATTGAGATCTTTCTTCTTTTTTAATATAAACATTTAGTGTTAGAAAATTTCCTCTAATCACTGTTTTAGCTGCATACCACAGATTTTTATATATTTTCATTTTCATTCAATTAAATATAATATTTAATTTCTCTTGAGATTCTCTTTGTCCACAGGTTACTTAGAAGTATGTTGTTTAATTTTTACACATTTAGAGATATTCCTGTTAACTTTCTATTATTGATATGAAGTTGATTTTATTATGGTAAAATCAATGTAATGTCCTTTACAGCCTCATCCTCATTCATTGATTCATTGATTCATTCAGTTTTCATCAGCTCCCTTCCAAGCGCCCACTGGGCGCCCTTCCCTCTGGGAGCGTGAACGTGCACACTCTGGGGCAGGACTCAAGTCCTCACTAAGGCCTCTCGGCCATCAGTGGCCAGTACTCTGGAAGCTGATGGCCATGGGAGCCTTAAAACAATGTCTGTGTCACCCTCAAAAGGTCACAAAATAGCCCCACTGTGGATTCTGGTTACATCTCTATTTGTTGTACGCACTTAAAAACAGCGGTTTTAAGACGTAATGTCCTTTTTTTGTACATTTAGCAACGTCTTTGTGATCAGTATATAAAATCCTGCACACATTATCTTTGTAGTAATTCGAATCGGACCACTCTGGGTTGAGTCCTGGCTCCTCTGTGACGGTCTGTGAGTTTGGGCAAGTTTTTAGCCATTGTGACAGCAAGTGGGGGACAATGCTTGCCCAGAGTTGTTATACGAGTGAATGTGAACAAAGAAGAAAGCACCTGGGAGGAACTGATTGGTGCACGGTGACAACGGGAGTTAATTCTTCAACTAGAGGACATCCTCCAGCATATGATTTCCTGGGTGTGGATGTGCTCTGTTCCAGGGCAGGTGGGTGACCGCTCTGGACACCCTGGGACACCTCCTTCCCTGGAAGAAGGAAACTGTGGGGTCTGTTCAACCAGCAGGACTATGCCTGTCCATCTCCCTGTGGACCGAGGGCACCCCCTCCTGGAGGCAGGGCAGTACCCGGGTTGTGGTGCCCGGGGGCTGGCTGCTGGGCTCCACTCAGGCCCCCTTCTGTGGACAGGGCCCCCCAGCTGGTCGCTGTCACTGGAGAGGAATCCCCTCACGGTTTGTAATTCTTCGTTTGGGGATTATCTGGTTGACACCCATCACCCCTCTGGATGGCAAGCTGCAGGAGGCAGTTGGGGTGCAGCCTCTCGGTGGTGGGAGAGGGGTTCCTTTCCCCTGGCGCAGCAGCCCTGCTCTGGCTGTCTCCCTCGTTCTCTGCTCTCCCTCCCATTTGCATGTTTTGGATTATTTTTCCCTCTTTCGTTGCTTCTCTCCCCAGGCCCCCCTCCCCCCCACCGTCTGTCCTGCCAGCCTTCTTTCCTGGGCAAACCCCGAATCCTCAGATAGCCCTGTTTCAGAGCTGATGCCTGGGTCTCGTCCTCCAGGGAGCCATGGAGAGGTGGATGGAGGTCAGCTGGGACCTCAGCCTGGCCAGGAGACCGCCTCCCTGACCTCAGTTTCTGGGGAAGTTGAAGGCTCCATAGGACGACTCCCAGAGCTGGCTGTGGTTTGGAAGCTGGAGTGTGGCGGGCAGGATGATTCCAGAGCCCAGCAACTGAGCTTGACCCTCTGAAGGCCCTAGGCTTGCTCAAAGCCCAGAGCTGAGGGCAGCCTGCAGAGACCGGGAACCTGCCCCAGGGGCACCACAGAAGGGCACCAAGACCGGGCCAGTGGTGGGCCAGGCCGGGCCAGCATCCACCCCATCTCCCAGCACCGGTGGTCACTTCAGAGTGACTTCCTAGGTGCCATTCCTCACCAGCTGCCCCACTGCCCACAAAACTTCCCACAGGCTCACCTGTCTTTCCCTCTGGCTCTTTGCAACAGCCTCTCCCCTCCCCTCCCCCTGCTGGAATCCTGCCCCTAAGACCACTCACTTGGTTGGTCCTTCCAGTGCCCACGCTCCCGCCTGTCCTTGCTGTCTGGACCACTGCCCCTCCCGCCACACCCTTCGCAGGGGGACCAGCCTCCCTCAGCCCCAGACTGGCTCATCCTGGGCCCCAGTTTTCTGATTTATCATCTTGCGGGGGCAGGCACACCAACAGTGAAGAAACTATACAAGCTGACAACCATAAGCTCACCACAAACTGATTTGTTCCTGTGAACTCAGGACAAAATTCCTACCTGCACCCATGCCCAGACCTCACTGGGGGGCAAGGCTAGGGACGTGGGCCACACCCAGGACAGATGCTGCGGGGCGCCCACCTGTGTGCAGGGCCTCTGCCCAAGCTCTCTCAGGCCAACCCTCACCACAGAAAACCCAAAGTCCCTTTGGTGGGAATCTTCACAAACACGTTCATGTGAGATCATGCTCAAAATGCCAAGGACACCCCTTGCTCTGGGTGGGTGGCCACTCAGCACGTCTGGTGTCCCCAGATGGTCCTCACCTCCCGAGGTAGCTGGACCCTCTCTGTGCAGCTTACTGGTCTTTAAATTAGATTTCTTTTCTATTGTGGTTTTTAAAAATTTATTTAAAAATTTCCGTGCAGTCACAAATGCCTAAAGCTGTCACCCCACCACAATCAGAACACGGAGGCACTCCGTCACCTACACGCCCCTTTCTGGGGTGCCCAGAGTACATTCCGTCCACCTTTGGCCTGGCGTCTCTCAGGCCCATCCAGCTGCTGGGTGTGCCCACACCTCCCCTACACTCTTCACCCCATGCTGTGCCAGAGCCTGTGACTGCTGGGGGGCAGCTGGGTTCCCCAGCCTGGGTGCTTATGAATCAGGCAGCTGCACGCATTCTTCCCGTGGACATGGGTTTTCCTTTCTCGGGACAACTCCCAGGCGTGGGTGTGAGGGCGGGTCAGTGTGTGGTGACAGAGACGCCACACTCCTCCTGTCTGCTCCCCAACAAGGGCAACACCTGCCCCCTCTTGGGGGCTTTGTTTTTTAAACTGTAGCTGTTCTAACAGGTGTGCAGTAGGGTCCCATGTAAGTTTAATTTTCATCTCCCTAAGTCAGTGATACTGGACTCCTTTCCACATACTTACCTGTCGTCATACATATTCTTTGCTGACACAGTTTTGTAAACTACTTGTTTTTAAAAATTGTTTGCTTTTCACCTTATTGTTGCATTTTGAGGATTCTGTGGATGCTATGCAGCTGTCCTTGGTCAGATCTGAGGCTCAGCGCTGTTTTTCCCCGTCGGTGACTTGTCTTTTTAGTCCTTCAATGGTGTCTCCAAGAAAGCAAAGTTTTTAACTTTGATGAAGCACAATTTTTCTAGTCTTTCTTTTATTGACCGTGCTTCTGGTGGCGTTTCTAAGGCTCATTGCCTAACGTAGGTCCCAAAGATCTTGTCCTGTTTTCTTCTCAAAGTTATGTAGCTTGCAGCTGTACGTTTGGGCGTGTGGTCCGCTTTGAGTTTCTCTGTACGGGTGTGAGAGGAGCTTGCCTTCCTGTGGAGGGAGGACCACGGCTCCAGCACCATTTACGGGGAAGAGCATCCTTCTTCCATGGCCTTGCATTTCCATCCTCATCGATGGTTCCGATTTTCCAAGCAGAGATGGAGGCCTGAGTACAGCTCCGTGGGGCTTCTGGGAGGGCCACGTCCAGGCCCAGTCCTTCGACTCCCTCCTGGGTCAGCAGAGGGCTGTCCTACCCTCCATACGCTTCAGGAATGAGTGGGGGTGGGAGGGGCTGGGCCCCCTCCTTCCCACGTTGGGGCCGCCTGCCTTGCGCCCCTCCCTGCAGCACCTCTGAGCTGCCGTCTGTCTCCCAGCTCCACTGTCCTCAGCCCACCCCGCCTGGTTGGGGTCCTTCTGCCTCCGCACCCAGGCCGCAAGCCCTTCTGCCTGGAAGCTTCCCCAAACCCGCCTGAGCCAATCCACACCCGGCCTCGCCCCAGCCTGTGGCAGCGTGGCCGGCCGTGCCTCCTGCACCACTGGGGGGTCCCCACCATTCGCGACGCACCTCCACCTGCGTGAAGGCTGGGGTCCCGAATGTCCTCCCCCAGCAGGGCGGTGGGAGCGGGGCGGCAGCCCGAAGCTCCGTGCCAGCCTGACTCTCGGCACAGCCTCCGTCCTGACGTGGGTTTCCTGTAATGTTGGACATTTACATTGCCTCCAAAATGTGAGTAAATATTTACATTTCAGACCAATTCGTTGGTAAATATTCCTAAAAAGAGTTTCTGGTTTCTAGAGGAATGACCTTTTCTGAGAATGTTTGTGCCTATTTTTAAACTGAGACCTAATTTCCAACATGAGAAGATGCCCTTACGAGACCGCACAGCTCCGAGTGCTCCCCGCTGTGCCGAGTGCCCCCCAGGCCGCGCCCGCGGCCCCTCTTCTCAGCGCCTGCCCCCCGCCACGCACCGCCGCCCCCCTCCTGTGGCCGTGCGTTCCCGGGGCCCGTCCCAGAACGTCACACAAGCACCCACACTTTGTGTCCGGAGCCCCACGCTCAGTGTCGTGGTTTTGACACGCACGTCCGTTTACGCTGTTCAGTCGTAGTCCACGGCACGGCCACGTTCATGACGTGCAGGCTGTTCTCAGGGTCCGGCCACGCGAGAACCACGGCGCCGGGAACGCAGGTTTCTGCGTCATTGCGCGGACGTGGGCGTGGACGTGGGCGCGGACGTGAGCGTGACGTGGGCGCGGACGTGAGAGTGGATGTGGACGTGGGCGCGGACGTGAGCGCGACGTGAGAGTGGGCTTCTGTTGCCCAGATACCGTAGCGTGGGCGCCGGGAGCGGCCGGACGACGTGGGGACGCAGCGGCCGCGCCCCGTCCTGCGACGCGCTGGTTCCGTCGTTCCCGTGCGCTGAGCGCTACCTCGCCGTGGTTTTCGTGTCCGGTTTCCCGGCACGTAAGTGTAAGAAGCACGTTCACGCGGGTGCGAGCCTTTTGCATATGTTCCTTGGTGGCTTAAGACAACGCAAATCTGTTCCCGCGGTTCTGCAAGTTGGAAGCCCAGCGTGGGCCGAAGCCACGGTGTGGCGAGCGGCGCCGCTCCGAGGCCCCCGGGCCCGGCCTCCGTCCTCCCACGTCGCTTGGCGCTGCCCGCTTCCGGCTCCCATCGTGAGGACCCTCGTGATTCCACTGGGCCTGGGGACAGTCGGGGACACCCTCCCCCTCTTAGGCCAGCTGACGAGCCACCTTCGTTCCACGTTCAGCCTGCATTCCTCCTTGCCGCCTGACCCGCGTATTCACAGGGCTCCGAGGTGGACGTCTTTGGAGAGCTGGGCGTTTTCACCGAGTGTAGAATTCTAGCCTGACGGCATTTGCTTTTTCTTTCATCACTTTGGAGATGTCATTCCACTGTCCTCTGCTTGCATTGTTTCTGACAAGAGATCCGTGTCAAGTCTCATCGTCGTTCCCCTGTGTGTCTTTTTTCCCTGGCTGCTTTTCTTACGTTTCCTTTATGTCACTGATTTTTAGCAAATCAAAAATGTTCGGCAAATTTTTATATCACTGATTTGATGATGATGGACCTTGAGTGGTTTTCTTTGTGTGTATCCTGTTGGAGGTTTGTTGGATTTTCTTCATCTGCAAGTTTATAGTTTTTATGAAATTTTGGGATAAATTAATCCATTATTTATTAAAATGATTTTTCAGAATTATTTTCTCTCCGCTTTTGGAGGTTTGATTACATATGTATTAGACCCCTCGATATTGTCTCAAAGGTAACTGACTCACTTCATTATTTTTTTTATTCCATTTAAAAAATATATCTCTCTGCTTCAGTTTGCATAGTTTCTTTTACTGTATCTTCTGGTTTGGTGATCTTTTATTCAGTGTGTGATATGTTATTCCACCCATTCAGTGAATTTTTCATTTTGAATATTGTATTTTTAGCTCTGGAAATTCCATTTGACCCTTAAGTGTCTTCCATGTCTCTCATTGTGTTCATGTTTTCCTTTAAAAAGGCGGCTTACAAGCCACCCAGCAGTTCTTTGCCCTGCTTCGTGGAGACTTGTGGTACTCATACGCAACTTAGCATACAACTACAGATTCAGAGCTTTCTCAGTGTTCTGGAGTTTTGTCATTGCAGAGCAAATTCTTCTCTGGAATTCTGCCCTGCAAATTCTTGCTGTGTCAGTCTTCCTAAACTCTGATGTGGTCAGGTCTAGAATTCCCATTTGGTTCTCTTTTTAAAGTTTGAATTTCTCTGCTGAAGTTTTCCATCTTCTTACCTATTTTATTTTTTCCCCTAAAAGTATTTTACTTGTAGTAGTTATTTTAAAGTCCTTGCCTGGCCATTCCAACATCTTTGTCATCTGAGAGTTGACAATCCTCTGTTGACTTATTTTTTGGCTTGATTATGGGTCACATTTCCCTGTGTCATCACATATCTCATAGTTTTAGATTGCATGATTTATATTTTGTATAGAAGAACCATGGAGACAGAAGTAGATGATATTGTTCCTCAGAAAGAGTCCCTTAGAGGGAGGGGATAAACTCTCACATTACTAAGGAGTTGGGGCGGGTTTGCATTTGGCTGCCTCTTTACTTAGTCTCAGATCTCATATGGTTTTGAGTGTCTGGTGGTGAGCTCTGTCCCCTGTGACTCTATCTAGCAGGACCTTGATCTCTGAGCCCCAAGAGATTACAAAGGTATTCCTGCCTTATTTTCATCCCATACCACAGCCTCTCAGACCACATCCTCAGCACAGCTCCTTCTCTGGAAACCTGCCCTGCAAATTCTTGCTGCCTCAGCCTTCCTGAACTCTGATATGACTCCTCAGCTCAGTGGGACCAGCGTTTTTTGCTTGGCTTTTCTCTCCGCCCTGGAGTTCAGAAAGGCCCCAGGCAGTTGGGAGAACTAGATTTGTGTTTGAGAATCCTTCAGATTCTAATTCTCATGCCAGCACACTCAGCTGTTTGAAGGTTTGGGGTTTCTCTGTACCCCAGTAGAGCCCTTCTGCCTTGAGAGACCTGATTTCCATTTGCCTGGGTTCAGATTTGAAAATGTGCTCAGGGAGAGGAGGGGCCGTGCTCCCTTCCCCCAGCGAGGGCCCACCCCTCTCTGGAATTTCGTTCATTTTGATCTCTTGTCTCCACAGCTCTACTACGTTTTTACGTTTTGGCTTCCTAATGTGTCTAGTGTTTTCTGTTGTTCTAGAGGAGGTATGATCTGCCGTGACCGTCTACATTCTAACTGGAAGCAGAACACTTGGCATACGCTTTTAAAATATCTCGATACAGTTTTTTTTTATTATTATGAAATACACATTTTTTAGAATTAGTTTCTGCTGTACAACACAGTGCAATAGTTATACTTCGATACAGTTTTTAATTGCTTCCAGCAAGATTGAACTAATGGATAGTCCCAACAGCAGTGCGCATGTGCATGTATGTGTACATTCACCCGTCTTACAGATTTTTTGCAAGCACTGGTATTCTTCACTGTTCTGTTTTTGACTAACAATAGGTTTCATTTTTTTCACATATTTAGTATGCATTTTTATTTTCTCTTAGTGCCTTTATTTACTTTTTGGGATCATTATGCCTTTATTATTAGTTTGCAGGCTCTCTATGTTTTGGATGTTAATTTTATCTTTAAAAATTGCACATGTTATATATGAACACATAGTTATTGAAGAATGATAAAACTCTGAGAGTTCTTTTTCTTGTACCCTATTCTTTTTCTCAGAGGTAACATCTTTTAACAATTTGACATGTATCTTTTCTATTTTGTTTTAATGCATTTATTTATATGTAAATAGATCCAATATGTTGATATTCAATTACTTTTGTCCTATGAAAACAGTATTTTCATATGATTCAATCAATCTAATGGCCCATTGGAACTTTAAAATCATAAATTCTCATCCACTGCATATGGACAGTTCTCTGGCCTTTTATTATTTTGTATTGGTGATTTTTCTTTGTTATATATAAGTATATATATATA
>NW_017732095.1:398721-402311 GCF_001890085.2 Hipposideros armiger | reverse complement strand
GTACAGACCCAGCACTTCATATCTTCATTTTTCATGAACTGGGAGGATTAAAATGTTGTCAAAACAGAAAAAGAACCCAAGTAATATTAGTCACAGGATAAGGCCCAACTGTGAGGGTGTCCTGGGAGAAGGGTTTTGAAAGAGCCCCAATTCACCAGCAGGAGAGAGAATCTAAATATTTACGAGGTCTCAGCAGCCTCAGCTGGCCTGCAGCTTCCCGGGCACCCCATGTAGAGAGCTGTGTCCTCTCAGGGACCTCGGTCACCCCAGGGGCTCAGCCGGGAGATGGGGCTGTGTGCGAGGCAGGCCTGAGGCGCCTCGGCAGGTCGGGCGCCTGTTGCAGCCGTGCATGTGTGCGTGCAGACCTGTAAGACAGACGCCGGGCAGAGGGAACCACTGAGGCAGAGGGACAGACGGGAGGTGGGTGATGCCCCTGCAGGCGAGACCTGCCTCCTCGCTTGGCCTGCGCAGCTCGGGGGGTGCGGTCATCTGGGGCCACAGGGAACTGACCCCTGCATGCTCACACAGCACAGCATATATATATATATATATATACATATACATACATGTATGTATATGTATATGTATATGTATATGTATATGTATATGTATATAAGGCTGAGCCTGTGGGGACCCTGCAGCCCTTGATGCCTGGAGATGCCACAACAGCAGGGTGGTAGGACACGGTTTGGATCGAAGGCATAGGCTCCAAGGCCTAATCTAGCTTGTCATCTAGGCCCCACGTTGGGATGGAGCACGGCAGCTCCCAGTAAGTCCCACCGTCAGCCAGGGGTACTCCCTTGCTGTACGCCTCAGTTTCCTGTCTGTAAGGAGGGGACAAGGACAGCATCCCGTCTCCTACATCCCCTTCAGGAGCCAAGTGAGTTGTGGCAGGTCGGGGTTCAGAACTGGCCCTCGCAGCTCCCACCCTATGTCCACGGTGTAACTATTACTCCCGTGGTCACCAGGCCGGGTGTCAGGACTGTGGTCACTGCTCAGGGGTCACGGAGTCCTGGAAAGCCCCTGACAGCACCTCGGCTCTGCTCTTCTGGGTCCCTGGCCCGGCCTTGAGCCCTGATCCCTGGATCTGACCTCGGTGGTTTGGGGAGGCATGTGCTCACCCATCCTGGGGACCAAGGCCCCAGCAAACCCTGGACACAAGCCGGCCAGCTGGGCGCACCCAGGCCACAGAGCTGCTTCCGGGAAGCAGGGGGTTCTTATCTGGGACATCTGGATGGCCATGGCCCGAGGGGGTGGGCAGGCCACCTCCTGGGGGGCCTCGCTGACAGCACAGGGTGGGGGCGGGGGCCTTGAGATCCTGGGCGCAGCAGCCAGGACTAGAGCAGCTGGGACGCAGGAGCCCCTCCCGCCGCCTACGCCCCCTCAGAGGCCCCATTTCGGATTCAGAAGAAATCTTTGTCCAGATGTGTTCTCCTCTGCGTGTTTGTTTAGAGTCAAGTGACATGTTACAGGGAAGGGCGGTGACTCCNATATATACACATATATATATACATATATATAATCTCCATTGTACCACCAAATATTTTTAATTAAATCTCTTCCTTTTTGAATATATTTATGTTGTTTAGACATTTTTGCTACTATAAACAATGACAACATAGTCTTCTTTGTGCATATATATAATTCTTCTCTAGACGATACATTTGCTAATGGGATTATAGTCACATTATGCTCTTTTAATTTCTGTACTTTTGTATGTTTTGATAGTTGAGAGAGTAAGTTCTGTTTCAGAATTTTTCTGGCACTTGTTTTCTGTTTTCTCAATGAAATAAAGTTGAGAATTAGCTTGTTAGTTTGCTATTACATCAGATTTATAGATTTAAATTTGATTAAGAACTGACATTTTTATAATGTTGAGTCTTCTCAACCAGGAAAGGTATGTTTCTTTATTTAGCTAGGTCTTTTATATTCATCAATAAAATTTGTAGGCCTTATACTTTTAAAATTAGATCTTGTTAGTTATTTTATTTATTTATTTGCTATTGCAAATGGGATCCTTTTTTTCCATTATATTTTCTAATATTGCATTTGTAATTTTCTACATAGTTATCCAATTTGTCCATGACTTTGGTGTAGGTAATAGTTTCTTAAATATGCCACCAAAAGCATGAGTTACAAAACAAAAAATAGATAAATTAGACTTCATCAAAATTAAAAATGTGCTTCAAAGGACACATTAAGGAAATTAAAACAACTCACTGAATGCGAGAAAACCTTTTAAAATCATTTATCTAGAATATTTAAATAACTCTTACAACTCATAATAAAAAGACAAATAACCCAATTAAAAAGCGGACCAAAGATTTGAATAGATATTTCTCCAAAGAAGTCGTACAAATCACCAATAAGTACATGAAAAATAACTCACCATTGCTAGTCACATGGAAATGTAAATCAGAACTGCACTGAGACCGCCTTATGCCCACTAAGATGGCTGGAAGGAAAGACATGCATATTCTTAAGCGTTGGCAAAGATGCAGAGCAGTGAAATGCTTCATACATTGTTGGTGAGAAATGGTGCAGCCATTTTGGAGAACAGTCTGGCAGTTCTTCAAGAAGTTAAACATAGAGTTGCCATATGCCTCAGCAATTCCACTGCTAGGTATATACCCAAGAGAATTTAAAACAATGTACACAGAAAAACTTGCACATAAATGTTTATAGCAGCATTACTCATAATAGCCAAAGAATGGAAAAAACCTAAATGTCCATCAGTGGATGAATGGATAAACAAAAGGCGGTCTATCCACACAGTGGAATATTATTCAGCCATAAATTCATACGACAGTGTTCATACAACACGGATGAACCCTGAGAACATTATACTAAGTGAGTGAAGCCAGACACAGAGGACCACATATTGTATGAGTCCATGTACATGACATGTCCAGACTAGGCAACAACGGGAAGGAGAACCGGGAGTGACTGCTAATGGATATAGGGTTCTTTTATGGAGTGGTGAAAATGTTCTGGAATTAGATAGTGGTGATAGTTGGTACACATCTCTGAATATACTAAAAACCATTGAATTGTACAGCTTAAAATGAATTTTATGGTATGTGAATTATATCACAAAAAAGTTACTACAGTCCTGATTTTAAAAAAGAAAGGAAAAGAAAAAAAGAATTTGCATATGTCCCCCAAGAAAACGTAGAAGAGTCTACAAAACAATATAAAAAATTAATTAGAAACCACCAGAAGCCCACCCACCACCCCATCATATCCACTTGTAGTGTTTTTGTGTATATCCTTCCCTAATACTTCTGTGCATGCATTCATCCATATATTGCTTTTAAAAATGCACTACCCTGTGGGTATCTGTTTGGAACTTGCTTTTTCCCATAAAATAATATAAAACTCTTTATATATAATATAAACCCTTTCACTTCAATAAATATATCTTGCTGTTTAAAAAAATAGACTACCGTGAGCACTGTGCGAGGACTCAGCCCTCAGCCCACAGCAGTGAGAAGGTGGCCCTCCTGGCTTGGGGGGTGTGTGTGGTGTGTGTGTGGTGTGTGTGTGGTGTGTGTGTGTGTGTGTGTGTGTGTGTGGTGTGTGGTGTGTGT
>NW_017732095.1:392688-393611 GCF_001890085.2 Hipposideros armiger | reverse complement strand
CTCACGTGGGGACGTGAGCCGTGCACCACAGCCACCCTGATTTTCCACAGGGAGAGCAGAGCCGGCCACGCCAAGTCTCCGAGGAGGGGGCTGGATGACCCCACCCCTGGGACTGGCCTCTCAGGTGCTCACGACCTCTGTACTAATCTGCTCAGGTGATGCAGCGTGGCCTGGGTCTTGGCTCCCATCCCACGGCTCTCCCCGCCAAGCTGGGACCCTGTGCTCAGGCTGAAGCTCAGAGATGAGCCGGCCAGCTCCCTGGGCAGAGGCTGCACCCACACTCCCCTGTGAAAGGGAGTGGGGACGCCCTTCTCCTGGACACGTCCTCTGCTCTGGGAGGGCCGCCTGGGGCAGCTCTGCGGCTGTGCACAGTCCTCTGCTTTGGAGGTGAGGGTTTCTGCTGTCCAGGGAGGGCCACGGCTCCCATGCTCGCCTGCTTGCCAAGGGGAGAGGTCCTGGAGTCTCTCCAGGGTGTGGAGAGAGGGTCGAGACAGAGGACAGTGAAAGTACAAGCCTGGGCCGTCACCAGAGCCACTGGTCAGATGCTTGGAGATAGTTCTGGGCAGGAGCTGGAGAGAACCCACCATTGCAGAAGCTCAGTGTTAAAGGGAGTGGACAGCATGGCCCCTTCCGGACTGAAGAAGCTTGAGACACAGCCTGGGTCTCCAGCCCCCTCCTCCTGGTTCCCCTTTCTCTGGGGAACCTGGGGACCAGAAAGCAGCTTTGGCCATTGATGCCTCAGGCCACGGGTCACTTCCCACCTGGGACATGGGCCTCCAGCTGCTGACGCCCCATAAAGCTGCCCCCCCAGCTGTGTGCTCTCTCCGAGGAGGCAGAATTTCTTGTCCTCCATTTAAATAGGTTCCCTTTCTTAGGGAAACCGTCTTCCCTGGACTGTGTTCATAGTCAAATCCATTCTCCCA
>NW_017732095.1:345032-391173 GCF_001890085.2 Hipposideros armiger | reverse complement strand
TGGTATAAGTGTTGCTACCACAGGTTTTGTGTTTTTGTTTTTGTTTTTTCTTCATTTTCATGAAACATCTTTTCCCCATCACTTTATTTTCAGTCTTTGTGTGTCTTTCAATCTGAAGTGAGTCTCTTGTAGGCAGCATAGGTAAGAGTCTTGTTTTCTTATCCATTCAATCACCTTATGGGTTTGTTTATTTTTGTTTTGTTTTGTTTTAAGTTTTATTGGGGAATTGGGGAAGGGGAACATTGTGTTTTTCCAGGACCCATAAGCTCCAAGTTGTTGTCCTTCAATCTTAATTGTGGATGGTACAAGCTCTCAGCTCCAAGTCCAGTCACTGCTTTCAATCTAGTTGAGGGGGAGGCTGCAGCCCACCATCCCATGCAGGAGTTGAACAGCCTTGTTAAGAGCATGTGCTCTCACCAGCTGAACCAGCTGGCCATCTGTTAGCAGCTCAGTGGCAGCTCAGCTTGGGTGCAGCTCACTGGCCCATGTGGTAATCAAACCGGTGACCCTGTTGCTCAGAGCTCACACTCTAACCAACTGAGCCACCTGGCTGGCCCACCTTATGTTTTTGATTGGAGCATTTAAACCATTTACATTGAAAGTAATTGTTAATAGATATGTAGTTATTGCCATTTTATTATTCAAAGCTTTTATCTTTTTTCCCCTGTCTTAAAGGAGTCCCTCTAACATTCTTTAATACTGGTTTAATACTTTATGTATTAATACTTTAACATTCTTATAAAACTGGTGTGGTGGTGATGACCTTCTTTAGCTTTTCCTTGTCTGGGAAGCACTTTATCTGTCCTTCGATTTTAAATGACAGCTTTGCTGGGTAGAGGACTCTTGGTTGTAGATCCTTTTCATCACTTTGAATATTTTCTGCCACTCCCTTCCGGCCTGCAAAGTTTCTGTTCAGAAATCAGCTGACAGTCTTAGGGGAGCTCCGTTGTAGGTAACTAACTGCTTTTCTCTTGCTGCTTTTAGGATACTCTTCATCTATAACCTTTGGCATTTTAATTATGATGTGTCTCGGTGTGGGCCTGTGTGCGTTCATCTTGTTTGAGACTCTGTGCTTCCTCGGCTTGTATGTCTATTTCCTTTGCCACACTGTAAAATTTTCAGTCATTATTTCTTCAAAAAGGTTCTCAATCCCTTGCTTTCTCTCTTCTCCTTCTGGTACCTCTTTGACACAAATGTTGTAACACTTGATGTTGTCCCAAGGACCCCTTAAACTATCCTCATTTCTTTGGATTCGTTTTGCTTTTTGCTGTTCCAATTGGGTGTTTCCTGCTGCCTTGTCTTCCAAATTGCTGATTCAATCCTCTGCTTCATCTGGTCTCTGGTAATTCCTTCTAGTGCATTCTTCATTTCAGTTACTGTATTCTTCACTTCTGACTGGTTCTTTTTTACAGTTTCTGTGCCCTTTTTTATGCTTGATATCTCTTTGTTGAAGTTCTCACTAAGTGCCTTGAGCATCCTTATAACCATTGTTTTGAACTCTGTCTCTGGTAGGTTGTTTAGTTCTTTTTCTGGAGTTTTCTCCTGTTCTTTCATTTTGGACATATTTCTTTGTTTCCTCATTTTGGCTGCCTCTCTGTGTTTGTTTCTACGTATTAAGTAGGGCTGTTGTGTCTTCAAGTTTTGCCTGGTGACCTTATGTAGTAGGTGCCTTGTGGGGTCCTGGCACAATCTCTTTGGTCACCTGAGCCAGGTGCTCCAGGAATGTCCCTTGTGTGGATTGTGTGTGCCCTCTTGTTGTAGTTGAGCCTTGATTATTATTGGCACATCAGTGGGTGGGGTTGACCCTCTGGCTGATTGGCTATGGGGTTTAGCCATGTTCACAGCTTGTGAGCTGCTGTGTGGAGGGCTTACCCCTCTGAGTGGGACTCACCCCAGCGGGCTCTGTTGCCTGTTGAGACAGCCCTTTGTATATTGCCACTTGTGGGGCTAATTGCATGGTGCTCTGCTGTGGTCTGAAGCCAACTTCCTAGCATGTTGGTTCTTGGGCCTCTTGGGAGGGGCTCTGGTGAAGGTCCAGGTCAGACACTGCCTGTGACCCATAGGGGAGTGCCTGGGAGGAGCTACAAGGTGATCCGTAGTTGGTTGCTGCCTGTGCTGTACTTAGAGACACATGGGAGAGGCTATGCTGTGACCCAAGGTTGGCTGCCACCAGTACCAGGCCTGGAGTAGCTTTGCAAAAAGCCAGGACACTCTGAGGCCTGCTGCCAGCTTCCGTAAGGTGGAGCTGCTGATAAAGCCTCCTTCGGTCCACAAGTTGGGTGGGGTGGGGTCTCACTGCGTCAGCAGGGCGGTGCCCCAGAGCTCACCAAACCAATCAGATTCAGATTTGGCCATAAATGTAGGGGGCGGGCTCAACACAGGAAAGATTGTGCCTGCCTGCTGGCTGCATGGGAGCAGAGCACAAATCAGGGAAAATGGGGACTGCCCTGTAGTCTTTGCCCTGAAGTTACACAACTTGGTCTCTCCCCACATGCCTCTGATGCCTCCCGAGTCACTGTCCCTCTGCCAGAGCCCAGGGTGAGTGTCTGTGAGTGAGTCTGTGTGCAGGTCCTTTAAGAGGACCTCTTGGTTTCCCGCAGCTTCTGTCCCACCTGGACGGTTGGAATTCCCATTGTTTTTCACAGCCAGATGTTGTGGGGGCTCCTCTTCCCGGTACCAGTACTCTGGGCTGGGGATCCTGGTGAAGGCTGGGGTCCCTCACTCCTCCATGGGGAAACTTTGTGGCCAAGATGTCTCTCCCGATTTTCAACCACCACAGGTAGGTGTGGGACCAGCCCATTTCATATCTCCACCCCTCCTACAAGTCTTGACGTGGCTTCTTCTTTATATCCTTAGTTATAAAACTTCTGTTCAGCCAGACTTCAGATGGTTCTCCAGGTTGATTGTTCTATAATTTAGTTGTAATTTTGATGCGTTCATGGGAGGAGGCGAGCACAGCGTGTATCTACTCTGTCATCTTGGATCGTGTCCTGTGTGATCACTGTTCTTGAGTTTATATTTTTTATTTATTCCTCCACCAGTTAAAACCAATGTCTAACTATCCAACTGTGTGTGTGTGTGTGTGTGTGTGTGTGTGTGTGTGTGTTTATAAGAGGTAAGGAAGAATCTTTTATGTAAGATATTTTGGCTCTGTTCTCTCTACATCTTCATTTTTCTCTCCTAGTTTTTCACTTTATATTCTCTTCTGTATCCTAGGTAATTTTCTTAAGTTTTTTTTTTTAATGATCTGGTTTTCTGTAAAATCCAACTGCTTTTCATTCTTTGCATTTAAAAAATGGTGAAGTATGTCAAAGAAAAAGAATACAGAAACAATGTTATCACATTCATGGAGCCACCACTTAGGCTTAACATATTTTTTATGTATGTGCTTTCTTTAAGAAACAAAACATTGTAAATGCAATCAAGACTTTGTGTGTTCTTTGCCAGTTGCAAAAGACACTGGTCCCTTAGAAAAGCAATAATGATCCTGTTCAACAATAGAAGAATAGTAACTCATGGTACCACAAGAGTAAATTAGAGAGAAAATCCACACAGTGAGGATGATGACAGATGCAAAAACAGCATTTAATAAAATTCAATACTTACTCAAAACATAAAATAATAGCAAGTAGAAATAGAAAGAAGTGTTCTTAAACTGAGGGAGGATATTTGTCAAAAATTTAGAGTTAGCATCGAACTTAGTAGTGAAACTAGAAAGTGTCCATTGCAGTCACGAGCAAGACGAAGTTGTCCACCCAGGCTGGGGTACTTCCCAGGGGCCACAAGGCTTCCATCCCACCTGTTTGCAAACAGTAACCCCCAAGTGAAGGTCTGTGGTTACCTGGGAGTGAGAGAGGGTGGGATTGTTCTGTCCTTTCTCATCCCTGGTAATTAAAAAAATGCTATTTTGACAAATATTAATATAGACAAATTTTTTGTTTAGTGTTTACTTAATCTGTATTTTTCTTCCTTTCAGTTTTAGCTCAGTGTGGTTTATTTTAGGAATGTCTCATGTAAGCAGCACTAATATTATTTCATTTTATTTTCATATAGTCTATTGATTACCCTTTAAGTGAGTTTAATCCATTTACAGTTACAATAATTACAGACATATTTAAACATTTTTTTCTACCAACTTAGTTTTGTGTTTTCTATTCACTAGGGTTTTTTTCCTACTTTTTTTCTTTTTTTCCTGACTTCTGATGGATTTTTTAAAAGATTTTTATTGGAGAATTGGGGGATGGGAACAGTGCTGGGGAATTGGGGGAAGGGGAACAGACAAGTTGCTGTCCTTTTTGTTCTTCAGTCTAGTTGTGGAGGACGTTGCTTCACTGGCCCAAGTTGACACCATCATTGCGCTCTTCCCGGGCGAGGCAGATCAGTAGCCGGCTTCTGGACAGCCGCTCACGGAGGCTGCTGGTCACTCACGGTAGCCCATGGCAACCCATTGCAGCGGAGGCTGCAGCCTACGCGTTGCTGGCGACTCACGGCAGCCCAGCTCCAGGTTGAGCTGTTGTTCAGCATCTTAGCTGTAGAGGGCAGTGTCACTGGCCCTCATATGTGGAATCCAAACCAGGGCCCTCTGGCGTCCCAAGCCAGCTCTTAACCAATGCGCCACTCGGCCAGCCCAGATTTTTTTTAAAGATTTTATTGGGGAATTGGAGGAGGGGAAAAGCGTTGGGGAATTGGGGAAGGGAAACAGATAAGTTGCTGTCTTTTTGTTCTTCAGTCTAGTTGTGGAGGATATGGCTTCACTAGCCCATGTTGGTATTATCATTGTGCTCTTCCCGGGTGAGGCAGTCGCTCGCCGGCCACTGGACGCCACTCACGGTGTCTCTTGGCAGCTCACGCTGGCTGCCGGCCACTCACAGTAGCTTACAGCAGCATACTGCAGCCCCGCTGCAGCCTATGCCATCGCCGGTGATTCATGGCCACCCAGCTTCAGGTTGAGCTGTTGTTCACCATCTTAGCTATAGAGGGCACAGTGTCACTAGCCCTAATGTGGGACTTGAACTGGGGCCCTGCTACTCAGAGCTGGCATCCCAAGCCAACTCCTAACCAACACGCCACTTGGCCAGCCCAGTGACGGATTTTTTTTTAAATTATTTTCTTCTTTCTCTGCTAGTTTGGATTTCTATTCTTTCAGAGGTTACCTTAAAATTTTATAGGGCCAGCTGAGTGGCTCATTGGTTAAGAGTTGGCTTGGGACACCAGCTCTGAGCAGCAGGGCCCCGGTTCAGATCCCACATGAGGGCCAGTGATGCTGCGCCATTTATGGCTAAGATGGTGAACAACAGCTCAACCTGGAGCTGGGCTGCCGTGAATCACCAGCGAAAGCGTAGGCAGCAGTAGGGCTGCAGTGGGCTGCCGTAAGCTACTGTGAGTGGCCAGCAGCCAGTGTGAGCGGCCAGCAGCTGGCAAGAGCTGCCGTGAACCACTGTAAACAGCCGTCCAATGGCCGGCGACTGATCTGCCTCACCAGGGAAGAGCACAATGATCACAATACCAACATGGGCCAGTAAAGCGACATCCTCCACAACTAGACTGAAGAACAAATTCCCCAACGGTGTTCCCTCCCCCAATTCCCCAATAAAATCTAAAAAAAAAAAATTATTACACATTATACATTAGAAATTTTCTAAGAAAGTCTAAAGTTACTCAGTATTTCTGTCTTTCTCCAGAACATGAAAACTTAGCATGTTTTAACTATTCATTGAACTGTGCCCTACCATATTATTATTGTCTGTTAGATTTACCTTTTTAATAAACTAAACTTTTCAAACAGTAATTTATTATAGATGCCACAATTTAAGCATTTTTCTTATAACTCATGCCATCTTTTCAAATTTCTTTTCCTTTGGTTGAAGTACTTCCTTTCATCTTTCCTTTCATGAGGACCTTTAGATAGTAAGTTTCCTCAGTTTTTGTTCTCGTTTTCCATTGCTTCTTAACAAACCATGATGAAGTGAGATGGTGTATTATGCTCCCAGATTCTGTAGGTTAGGAATTCAGACAGGGTACAGCAGGAATGGCTTGTTCCTGTCCCATGATATCTGGGGCCTCTGCTGAAAAGACTCAACGTGCTGAGGGCTGGAATCACCTGGAAGCTTCTTTACTCATATGCCTGGTATGTGAGCTGGGGTGACTCAGATAATGGTCTCAACTGGACATGTTGACTGGGGCACCTACACATGGGCTCTCCGTGTGGTTTGGGTTTCCTCACAAGATGGCAGTCTTAAGATAGTATTCTCGCATGGTGACCAAAGCAAACGTTCTGCTCCAAGGCAGAAGCTGCATAGCCTCTTATAAGGTCCAGCCTTGGAGGTCACGTGGTATCATTCCCACTGTACTCTATCAGTGGAAAAGGTCACAAGCTCACTCGGACTCAGACGAGAGGGTCATGGACTGCCACCTTGGATGGAAGACGTGCCAAAGAATTTGCATCCATGTTTTAAAACTGCGACAGCCTCTCTCTAGACAAAAGTTATTTATATTCCCCCCCTAAGCAAAATATATTCATTTCCTCCCAAGACTTCCCCAAATAGTTTTATACTATTATGGTTTCAGGCACATACTCAAAGTCAAGGATCTTGTTCTCTAATCAAGTCCAGGTGTGAATAAAACTCCTCAGGGTTGGGTCTTTGGGAAAAGTTCCTCTTGTTATTAAAAAAAGAGACAAGCTGTCTTCCCCCTGCATACTCAGTATGCAATGGTGGACAGGGACAGGGTCGTCCACTCCTGCCAAAGAGGAATAAAATGGGAGGCACACAGCAGTGGCTGGTTCATAGCGAGTCTGAAGTTGGCTGGGCACTATCAGGGCTCCACCCTCTTCTTGTGAGAGACTCCACCCTCTTAGATCTGTTCTCTGCACTCTTGACCCCCAGTCATCCTTCACTTTACATAAGAAATGACCAATGTCTGCAGCTGAGTATTTCTTGGCCTGCTTCTTTTCTGTAGAAGTTCAGGAGTCCAAGGCCTCTTCTAACTTTGTACTACTCAGTTCCCTTCAGGCCAAGATGATACTGTAACATTCCCTTAAAAACACTGTGGGGTTCAATTCATATAAACTGTATCAGAAAAAAAGCCACACGTAAATGCAGATCCTCCTCTCTCTCAGGCCCCTGTGAGGCTAGTGGGACAGTAACCTTAAAGTTCTTAGATCTTTACTGGTTAACGTGGAAGGTCTGGAAGGCATACCTAAAGACCCTTAGCTGTTTGTTTATTTGAAATGGTCTTTGAGACACTGCTTTTAATATTTCTGAGACCTTAACTAGGCATTTTACAGTCACACCCTTGGTTTCATCTTTACTCTGAGACCACATTTTCTGAACTGTGACCTGGATTGGACCTTTATTTTTAAGATCTATATACTTTGAGAGTCATTTTCTAGCAAGGAAGACTGTCCTTCTATAATTCTTCTAAATTTTACTTGAAAAATGAAAAGTTTATTTTCAGTTCATCTCTTTCCTGTTGCATTTTTTTAATAGGCATC
Source organism: Hipposideros armiger (assembly GCF_001890085.2). Taxonomy (NCBI): domain Eukaryota; kingdom Metazoa; phylum Chordata; class Mammalia; order Chiroptera; family Hipposideridae; genus Hipposideros; species Hipposideros armiger. The sequence continues at coordinate 383,681 of NW_017732095.1, read as the reverse complement.
TAGAAGAATCCAGGTAGATCCTTTAACAAACCATTTCCCAGAAATCTCCTTACCTAGATCATAATGTTTATTAGGAACACACCTTATATTCCAGGTTACTACAGATGAGCATTGCCAAACTTTCTATGCTATATAACAAGTTCCCTTTCTTCCAGCTTCTAAGGACATTTTTATTGCCTTCTTTGAATCCCTAACCAATAGTTTTCTTGAGGGTCATAAGGTTTCTGCCTGATATCTACTCCCCAAGTTAACAAACCTTTAGTCTTGTCACAGCAACACCCAACTTCCACCTATGAAAATCTTAACAAGGCATTTTGCTGATACACCCTCGGTTTCATCTTTATCCTTTCAGGCTGTTCCCTGCAATGCCCTGGGTGTTAACTTTGCCCCCAAGGCCCTTTGTTGCTTTGAGAGTTCTTTGCTGCCTGGAAAGATTGTCCTGAGCACTCTTTTCTCTAAATTCTGCCTGAAAACTGAGCAGTTCCTTCTCTTAGTTAATGTCTCTACACCTAATTGCTTTTGTTATACTCTCACTCTTGAATAAAATCTTAGCTGGGTATAAAATCCTAGATTGTTAGTTGGAGCTGTTTCTCCATTATTTTCTTGATTCCATTAATCTTGGTGAGAAGTCTGCTGTTAGCCTCTTCCTTTGCAGTTATTCTCTCTATTCCTGAGGTTCTATAATAATTATACTATGGTGTGTCTGGGGTGAGTAGACATTTTCTCTGCTTGAAATTTGGCCTTTGCTTTATATCTGAAGCAAGGGGAGGGAGTGAGTCCCTTGAGACCACATAGAAGTTGTCACCTGAGCCAGAATGAGAACCCAGGACTCTGGATTCCCCAGGAAGTGGTTTTCCAGTCCTGCCTTCTTCCCATGTAAGTGTAGTCTGCCCTCTGCATCTATGGCTGTCTTAGGTAATGTGGAAGAGCAAGCAACCAGGAGCTCGCTTCCATGATGATGTTCTTTCTTTCCTAGTTGGAAGTACCTTCATTGAGGGCAGGGATTCTCTTTTCCTTTCTTCTTATCCTTGTTCACAATGCAGTGTCATGGGGTATGTAGGCTCATTTGGAAGAGAACAGACTTTGGAACTGGGCAGACCTTGGTTGGAATCCAAACTTACACTGATAACTGTGTGCTCTTGGATGAATTGTTATTATCTCAGAGGCTTAATCTTCTCATTTGTAAATTGAAGGTGTCATCTACCTTATAAGGCATTTGGAGGTGTTTGGCAGGTGCTCAGTACCAGCCTGCTGAACAGGTGGTTGAGGCTAGTGTTGGGGGACTGTAAGCAACAAACCTTAGAGCCACCCAGACACCACATTGTCAGGAGGAGGGAGAATGGGCTACAGATAAGAGGAGAGAGATGTGTTCTCCCTTGTCCCCATGAGTATTTGCAGGCTTGAGGGCACCTCTAGTTAGGGGATGAGTCAGCTTCTCTTTGCACCGCCGGGTAGATGGTTTTGCTGTTTTTGGCTACCACCATCTTTATTTTTCTGAGAGCGAAGGAGATTTATAGAAGGAAGAAAGCCAGATCCCCAATCCCTGGCTTACTCTGTGAGTTCATTCCAGAGCCTCCCAGTAATGTTCCCCAGAAGTCTCTAAGCAAGTGCTAAAGAAGGGGGCTGACGTCTTAGTATTTAGTGTGCATTTGTTGGAGGTTGGCTAGTTTCCCCCAGCACTGGGTGAATGGCAGTCTTCAAATAGATTTAGGTCCCTGTTATGAATTATGGTTGTTAGCTTTGTAATTGCTTAAAATCAGGGTGCTGCCCAAATGGATTAAAAAAAACATTTTGAATCTTTTTCTTTCTTTTCTTTCTTTTTTTTCAGGACAAAGCCTGTGCATTGAAGGGCTCTGAAAAGACAAATTAATTCCCTTAAAATACAATGACTTAACCATTTTGGTGTGAGTGTTTCAGGTGGGCTGTTGGAGTAGGCAGTTCTCTGTAATGCTGTGCTGTGACCCTCCTGAGGTTAATGACAACAAAGCTGAAGAAAGCATGTGGCTCAGAGCAAAGGAAGAGACTAAATCTCTTCTTATGAAAATCCTGTCATGCCAGACAGTCTCCATCCAGCAGATTTCCCTGAAATGAAAGCTGTTTATAGAAGATGCCAGATCCTGGATCATGCTTTGAGAATGTTGCCTGAGCTCTGTGATAACCTTCCTGGGGTCACATCTGGCCGGGAGGCCACATGCCAAACACTCCATATTTAGGGCTGAATTTGCAAGTTCATAACTGAAGGGAAAAATACAACAATAGTGTGTGCCAAAAATACCTTAGCTAGAGGGAACCTAAGGACACAGAATTTTTTTATCACGAACCTTGTTTATTTCATGGTATCATGGTTGGTCCATGCATGACTAACTCCTCATGTCATCACCAACATTAGGTGTTGTCAGCCTTTTGAATTTTAGCTTTATAGTTAGTATGAAGTGGTATCATATTGTGATTTTAATTGCCATGTTTCTGATGACTAATGATGTTGATTGCCTATCTGTATGATTATTGGATATCTTTGTATTTGTATCTTCTTTTTTCAGAAACAATTCATCAAAGCTTTTGCCTATTTTAATTGGGTTTCCTTTTTATTATTGAGTGGTAGGGGTTCTTTTTATATTATGAATACAAGTCATTTTTCAAATATATGTATTGTAAATGTATTATCCCATTCTGTAGCTTGTTTATTTTTTTATTGTGAAATAAACAATTTTTTAAATTGGGGAATTGGGGGAGGGATACAGTGTTGGGGAATTGGGGAAGGGAAACAGGCAAGTTGCTGTTCTTTTGTTCTTCAGGCTAGTTGTGGAGGACATTGCTTCACTGGCCCATGTTGGTATTATCATTGCGCTTCTCTCAGGTGAGGCAGTCACTCGCCGGCCATTAGACGCCCACTCACGGTGGCTCACAGCAGCTCACTGCAGCCTACACCATCATCGGCAACTCACGGCAGCCCAGCTCCAGGTCGAGCTGTTGTTCACCATCTTAGCTATAGAGGGCGCAGCATCACTGGCCCACATGTGGGACCCGAACCGGGGCCCTGCTGCTCAGAGCTGGCATCCCAAGCCAACTCTTAACCAACGCGCCACTCGGCCAGCCTGAAATAAACATTTTTTTAAATTACTTTCAGCTGTATAACACAGTGCAATAGTTATACTTTTTACCCCTCAAAGTGACAACTCCCTCCCCAATCCACCACCCCACTCCCCCCCATATCACACATATCTATTACAATTCCCTTGACTCCACTCCCATACTATACTCCACATCCCGTGACTATATATATATTCAAATATAGTTGACATACAATATTATGCAACATCAACTTTAGGTATACAGTGCAGTGATCAAGCCTCTACCCCATCCATGATGTGGTCTCCCTAATAAGACATGTGACCATCCGACACCCTACAAAATATTTACAACATTATTAATTATATTCCCTGAACTGTCTTTCATATCCCTGTGGCATTATTGTAGTTACCTATTTATGCTAATCCCTTCCCCTTCTTCATCCCCATCCACTCCCAACTAGCAACCGTCAATTTTTCCTCTATATCTCTTAGACTATTTCTGTTTATTTGCTTGTTCACTCAGTTTTTTAGATTCCACATATAAGTGAGATCATATGGTATTCGTCTTTCTCCAACTGACTTATTTCACTTAACATAATAGTCTCTAGGCCCATCCATATCATCCCAAATGGTACGATTTCATTGTTCTTCATAGTGGAGTAATACTCCATTGTATAAATGTTTCTTAATCCAGTCATTTACCAATGGGCATTTTGCTTGTTTCCAAGTCTTGGCTATTGTGAATAGCGCTGCAATAAACATAGGGGTGAATATATTTTTTTGAATTAGCGTCTTGGGTTTCTCTGGATAGATAACCCAAGAGTGGAATTGCTGGGTCATACGGTAGTTCTATTTCCAGTTTTTTGAGATACCTCCATACTGATTTCCATAATGGCTGCACCAATCTGCAGTCCCACCAATAGTGCACCAGGGTTCCCTTTTCTCCACAGCCTCACCAGGACTTGTTTGTTGATTTATTCACGATAGCCATTCTGACCAGAGTGAGGGATTATCTATTTTTTTTAATTATGGGTTTTGAAAGGCAAAAGTTTGCAATCTTGATAAAGTTAAATTTATTAATTATTTTCTTTCATGGTTAGTGCTTTCTATGTACTGTGTCAGTCCAAAGGTTGCAAAGATATTCTCCATATTTTCTTTCAGAGGCTTTACTGTTTTAGCTTTTATGATTATGTTTTTGATACATCATGAATTAATTTTTATGTTTAGTGTGAAACAGGCATCAAGATTCATATTTGTTCCTTATGGTTAGCCAATTGTTCAAGCACAATTTGTTGAAAAGACTTGCCCCCATTGAGTTGCTTTGGTGACTCGGTTGAAAATAAATTGAGTATATAAGTGGTGGTCTCTTTCTGGACTACATTATGTTCCATTGATCTATTTCTGCCTTTACATCAATACCACACTCTCATAGTTACTTTAGAAAAAAAATATATCTATTTTGTAAGTCTGCTGGGAGTTTTATTGAATCTATATATTAATTGGCATCTTAACAGTATTGACTTGTGCAATCCATGAGCATGATATATATTTTCATTTATTTAGGTTTTCTTGAATTTTCTCAACAGTGTTTGATAGTTTTCTGTGAATAAGTCTTGCACACCTTTCATTAAATTTAATCCTAAATATTTTTTATTTTGGTGTTATTAATGGTATTTTTCATTAATGGTTCATTTTTCTATTGTTTCTTGCTAGTGTATAAAATTAATTTATTATATATTGACTTTGCATCTAATTACCTTGCTTAATTAGCTTATTAATTCTTATCAATTTTTGTTGTTGATCTTAGGGTTTTCTACACACACAATCATATCCTCTAACAACAAAACAGGTTTACATCTACTTTTCCTATGTTTATAATTTTATTTTTATTTATTTATTTTTGCCTTATTGCACTTAGCTAGGAACTCCAGTACAATGCTGAACAGAAGTGGTAAGAGCCAACATCATTGCCTTGTTTTCAAACTTAAGTTGAAAACATTCAGCATTTTACTATAAATTATGATGTTATCTATAAGTTTACAATTGAAGTTCTTTTCTACTCCCTGTAGATAGTTTTAATTATGAATGGGTTTTCAATTCTGTAACATGGTTCTTAATGCATTTATTTAGATGATTTTATGAATTTTATCTTTAATCTGTTAACGTGGTAAATTACATTTATTGACTTTTGAATTGCATTCCTGTAATAAATCTCACTTGGTCATGATGGATTATCACTTCTTTATGTATTTCTGTTTGATTTGATAACATTTTGTTAATTTTTTTCATTGTGCTCATGAAGGATATTTAGTATCAGGAGTATTCTGGCCTCCTAAAATGATTTGGGAAGTATTCCACGCTCCTTTTTTCTGAAAAGTTTTATGAATGATAGGTAATATTTAGCCCTTACATGTTTGATATAATTTACCAATGAAGTCATCTGAACCTGTACTTGTCTTTGTTGGAATGTTTTAAAGTACGTATTATATTTTTATCATTCTTGGATCAGTTTTGGTAAGGTTTGTCTTTTAAGGTTTCTATCCATTTCATGTAAGCTGTTGCATTTATTGATATAAATTGTCATTCATAATATTCCACTAGTTTTAGTAACAGTTTTAATGAGCTATAATTCATTTACCATAAACCCCACTTTTTTAAAGTATATAATTCAGTGGTTTTCAGTATATTCACAAAGTTGTGCAACCATCACCATGATCTAATATCACATTTTATCACCCCAAAAAGAAACCACATACCCATCAGCAGTTACATTCCACCCTTATCCTCCTACCCCCTGGCACTAAGTTACTTTCTGTCTCTGTGGATTTCCCTATTATGGACATTTCATATAGTTGGAATCATACCGTAGTCTTTTGTGACCGGATTTATTTACTTAACATGATGTTTTCAAGTTCATCCATGTTGTAGCATGTATCAGTACTTTATTCCTTTTTATGGCTGAATAATATTCCAACGTGTGGATATACCACTTTATTGACCCATTCATCATTTGATGGGCATTTGGGTTGTTTCCATTTGGGAGCTATTATGAATAATATTGCTGTGAAATTCATGTACAGATTTTGTGTGGACATGTTTTCAATTCTCTTGGTTGTATGCCTAAGTGTGAAATTGCTGAATCATACGATAACTCTATGATTAATATTTTGAAGAATTGCCAAACTATTTTCAAAGTGGCTGCATCATTTTACATTTCCAACACAGTATATGAGGGTTCCAATTTCTCCACATCCTTGCTAACACTTGTTATTTTCTGTTTTTTTATTATAGCCATCCTGTTTTGCCTTCCTTTTTGAAGGATAATTTTGCTGGTTATAGAATTCTAGATTGAAGATTTTCTCTCAACACTTGAAACATGTTTCCCCCATTTTTTTCTTCCTCTCAATGATTCCAATGAAATCAGCCATCTTCAAAAAAAAATCATTATTCTCTCTATTCAATGCATATTTTTTCTCTGTCTGCTTTTAAGATGTTCTCTTTATATTTGGCTTTCAGTAGTTTGATTATGGCTAGGTGTGGATTTCTGTGTATTTATCCTGTTTGAGATTCACTCACTTCTTGGAGATATATGTTGATCTTTTTCATCAGATTGGAATACTTTGGCCATTAATTCTTCAAATATTTTTCTTTCATTATTTATCTCTTTCCTCTTGGATTCCAAAATGCTTGTATCTTGGGTTAATTGATATTGACCCTGCATTTTACAGATAATCTGTCATGTTTTTAAAATCTTTTTTCTCTCTTCTCCAGTTTGATAATTTCCATTTCCTTTTTTTCAATTTCACTGATTCATTCTTCTGCATTATTCAATCTAAGCCCATTTATTGTTTTTTTCTTTCACATAGTCCATTTTTCTACTTTTTAAAAGTGTTTCCACTCATTTCCTAAAATATACCATTTGTTCACTCATGTTTGAAATAGCTGTTTTAGTTTATTCTTATTCCAATAACTGTGCAATCAATGGACTCTTTTAAAGAACATATTTTCTCTTAAGTACAGGTCATATATTTTTTGTTTATTTGTTTGTTTTATAATCACCTTTATTCTATTTTGTATTATGTAGAAAAGGATAAGAAAGACTGATGTATTTTTGTTATGTTATTTGTTTCTTAGAGATTGCAGTCCCTTTCCTTCAAATGTAGTAAAGGTGAGGAGATAAGAACTCAGCTTTATCCTAGTGTGGAGTTGAGCCAGATAAGTTGCAGCTTTCCTCAGGCTGAGTTAACCAGTGATTAACCCAACCTCAAATCCTGAGCTCTAGTCTTTTGGATCTTGTCAGTGCTTGGACTGGGAGCAGGTTGATTCAGTTTCCACTCAGACAGGGGCATAGAATCTATTAACCAAATGAAAATACGGGACTTTGTGCCACTTCTATGGTGAAAGTTGGAGTGGGGGAGGAGGAAAATTATTCTAGTCTAGTGCTCCAGTCTTGTGTTTGGGGCTCTTCTAGACTCCAATTTGTCCCATCAGCCATATTATTGGACCATCCAAAATCCAGCTGATAGTCCTTTGTTCCCACAGAGTTTCTCATCCATGGCAGGCCAACTCTTCCTACACCTCAGTATGGAAGCAGGGAGCTGTCATGTCTCTGCTCACCCATGATTTTTTTGTTTGTTTGTTTCCTGGAATTCAGTTCTCAAGGCTTCTTTCTGGCCTGTCCTCTTCTTACTTTTATAGCAAGCACAATTTTTATTTTGTCTAGGTTTTTCATGTTCTTCCCAAGGGAATGAAGTTCTTTCTCATCCTAATCTGAATCAGAAATCTCCTGTACTTGGTGTTTTGCTACATGCTTTCTCCAGTCAACAGAATATCATGGATATCTTTCTTCTTGAGCACAAAAAATTTTACCTTATCATTTTAGAATTTAAACATTTTTTTCACCAAAATGAATTTGATAAAGTATTATAAGCACACACACAAAATAAAAACAATCTCTAAGTTAATCACTGTTAACTTCTCTTGCCTTCCTTTTTATTGAAGAATAGTTTGCATACAGCAAAGTGCCCAAATCTTAAGTGTAGAACCCAATAAATTTTATGTACATTTATACTTTGTGACCCACCACTCAGATCAGGATGTAATACATTTCCATCATGACTCTTCCCAGTAAATACTACCTTCCAGAGATAACCATTATTTTGATATCTAGCATGATAGTTTGGTTTTGCCTGTTCTTGAGTTTAATTTAATTGGAAGCATATACCATGTACTTTAGTGTGTCTGGCCTCTTTTGCTCAAATAATGTCTATGAGAATCAGCATATTATCATGTGTCTCTGTTGTTTTTTATTGCTATATACTATTCCATTGATGAATTATACCACAATTTATTTATGCATTATTCAGTTGATAGACAACTGAGTTGCTTCCAGTTTTTGGTTTGCTATGAACAAAGCCAACATTGAATGTTCTTGTATGAGGTGTGATCAAACAATATGGTGAATGTTTAAATAAAAAAGTTTATTACAGTAAAAGACACATTGCCATTAATCCCCCTCAAAATACTCCCTCTCGCTTTGAACACACTTATCCCATAGTTCTTGCCACTTTCTGAAGCAGCTCTGGAAGTCCTCTTCCTTGAGTGTTTTTAGTTGTGCTGTTGTGGCTGCCTCGATGTTCTAAATCGATTCAAAACGTTTACCTTTCATGGTCATTTTTATTTTGGGGAGGAGCCAGAAGTTGCCTGGTGCCAGATCCAGTGAATAAGGTGGATGAAGACACACCATAATATTTTTATTTGACAGAAATTACTGTATCAGAAGTGATGTGTGACATGGAGACTTTCCACTGTGATCACAAAATATGGTGAATGCTTCTGCTGAGTGCCATCCAACAGAAAGGCAAGGGTCTTCAATACGGGAAGCGACATGTTGAACCTTAGTAACTGTGTGACAAGTTTTAACTTGTTTGGTGCAGCCAGTTGGGTGTGAGCTATGGTTGAGAGAACGTGTGTTTTAAAGTGTGCCGTAAATCATCCTCCATCATGACAACACTCCGTGTCACACATTGCTTATGGTACAGTAATTTCTGTCAAATAAAAACATTATGGTGTGTTCTCATCCACCTTATTCACCGATATGGCACAGTGCGACTTCTGCCTCTTCCCCAAAGTCAAAATGACCATGTAAAATAAAGTAAATGTTTTTAATTGATTCAGGACATCGAGGCAGCCGTGACAGCGCAACTAAAGACACTCACGAAAGAGGACTTCCAGAACTGCTTCAGAAAGTGGCAAGAATGATGGGATAAGCGTGTTCAAAGTGAGAGGGAGTATTTTGAGGAGAATTAATGGCAATGTGTCTTTTACTATAATAGATTTTTAAAACGTAAACATTCACCATATTGTTCGATCACACCTTGTATGTGTTTTTTCAGTAGATATGTACACTAATTTTTCTAATTTTACCTCAGGTGGAATAGTAATATCAAAGGGACACGAGTATGTGGCTTTAGTAAAAATGGCCAGTTTTCCCAGGTAATGGGATCGTTTTACATTCCAGCAGTTGTTATATCCTCACCAACGTTCTATAGTCTCAGTCTTTTTAGATTTCTGTCATTCTCTTGGGTATATAGTGGAGTTTCATAAAAATTTAACTTGCACTTCCCTGATGCTCTCCCATTCTTTGTAATGGCTGCCTGGTATTCTCCACAACAAATGTTCTAGAACTTATTTAGCCATTTCCTTATTAATGGATATTATCTTTGTTTCCAGCTTTAATTATTTAAAACCTTGTGGCATTACACTCCCTTGACTGACATCTTAAACCCACATGAAGTATTTCTGGGCACAGGCACTTAGCACTGTATCGTAAAGCTCTTGGGAACAAGCCTGTCATGCAAAGCCCGTCCACAAGCCACCTGTCCGCCATTATGCTGCCTGGTCTCACCAGACACGGTAGGGAGGGAGCCCAGGCCGAGTGTGGTCCTGGGGGACGCGGCAGCCCAGCCAAACTATAGAGGAAACATGAGGCCTTCCGTATTCTGAGCTCAAAGCCACGTTGAGCTGTGTTTTCACCTCCTGTTTCTTTTTTTTTTTTTTTTTTCCTACGCCGTCGCCGGCGGCTCACGGCAGCCCAGCTCCAGGTTGAGCTGTTGTTCAGCATCTTAACTGTGGAGGGCAATGTAACTGGCCCTCGTATGTGGGATCCGAACCGGGGCTCTCTGGCATCCCAAGCGAGTTCTTAACCATCGCGCCACTCGGCCGGCCCATCACCTCCTGTTTCTTGAAATGCTCTTTCCTGGGTCCCCATCCCTCCTGACATCAGCAGCTATAGGATACATTTCCCTGGATTTCCCTTCCTGGCTGCTCTTTAAAGGAAGGCATCTCTAAAAAAACGATTTTGCTGCCTGTCACTGCAGCAAAGCGGACGAGCAACAGAAACCCGTTAGAGGAAGTTATCCAGGTTAGAAGTCTCCTGTAGACGTCAGGTCTTGCAATCTCAGTCCTCCGTCCACACTACCTGATGCATGCTGCTAAGATGGAAATTAGAAGCCTTCCTCACCAGGGATGACTTTGCTCCACTCACATCAGGAAAGTCTCCTACATGTAAACCTGGCGGGACTCTTTCCTTTTGTAAGTTCCTGCTATTGAGAGAGCTTTGAGTCCACCCAAACCATGGAAGGTCAGGAGGGACTTGAGATGACCGCGCACGAATGGCACGCCTGGCCCAGGAGCCATCCTGAAACCCACCCTCGACTGTGGCGATGTACTCAGAACTCAAATCTTGGCTCCTCAGCTCTTCAGCCGCGTTTGTGAGTTGGGGTAGGGCTAGCCTTTCCGTGCCTCATTTTCCTCATCTGCTAAACACAGGAAGGAGCAGACATCCCTTCAAAAGATGGCTGCACGGGCGCACTTAGCACAGGGGCAGCCCCAGCCCACAGTTACGCTAATGCAACAACATGGTCGTGATTTTCATCCCTAACTGAATCTCGACTGGGGAGGAAGGTGCTGGCCTCGGGAGAGAGGCTACGCGTGTGACTGAGCACAAGAAGCCATACCAGGGCGCTCACGGCACTGCGGGTGGAGTCAGCAGCAGCACAGGTTTTGGAAGCGGACACACAACGGACTGACTCTCCACGCGTCTATATGGTCACCTCTGCTCCCCCAGTCAGTGGGCCCCTCCGATTTGCCATCAGCCGTGGGCGTGCTACAGCCTGCCACCGTGGGCTGCGGCGGGGTCATACGACCCGACCTACCTGAACCGCTAGGCACGTGCAGCGCGTCGTGGAGCCTCCAGTAAAGGCGACCGCTGCCGCGCCAACTGCAGGAAGTTCAGGAGCCGCGAGCCCGCAAACTCGGAGGCCAGAGCGTTGGGGTCAGAGGCCGGTGACCCGACCAGCCCCTCTTGCTTTCCGAGAGTCCCACGTTGCTCAGACGGTCACCGTCCGCTGCCTGGGTTCAGACCGAGCGGCCTCAGGCAGGGGCCTCAGCACCACGTCAGAACCGAGACCCTCATTTAAAGGGTCCCGAGGTGACTCCCCTTTGGAGCGGGAGCAAGCCACCGAGAAGAGCCAGGGACAGACATTTCCCAGCTTGTGATTGGCTTAGAAACACACACGTGGTGCCTCTCTGGCCAATGAGATGTGAAGGAGTCCCAGGGGCTTCTGGGAAGGGCGTTCCTCCTGATGCTGAGGGAGCAGCGAGCCGCGGGGCTGTTCCTGCCGAGTGGAAGTTCCGAGGTGGGGCTCCCGCGAGGGGAAGGGTCCCCGTGAGGGAAGGGTCCCCGCGAGGGGGTCGTCCCCGTGAGGGAAGGGTCCCCGCGAGGGGAAGGGCCCCCGCGAGGGGGTCCCCGTGAGGGAAGGGTCACAGTGAGGGGCTCCCTCAGGTCGGGGCCCAGGGACACAGCGCAGCGGAAGCCCAGGCCTAGTGCATCGCGCGGGACGCGGCCGCCCGCCGCAGGCCCTGCGTAGGCGGAGCAGCACCGGCGTAGCGGGAAAGCCCTCCTCCCGGGGCCCTGTCGCTGGGCGTCTGGCCGCCCGTGTGGAGCACCCCGTGCCCTGGGCGGCAGCTGAGGACCCCCGTCTCCCGGGATGTGGGTCCCCGAGACGAGGTCACATCCCAGCGTTTCCACCTCCGCCCCCCACCCCAGGAATGCCGGGGTGCAGCCGCGTGCGCTCATCCTCCTCCAGGTGTCGTTTGGGCGAAGTGTCTGTCTGGTGGCCGTGGCCCCAGGAGCACGCAAGGAACGCAGCGCCTCGTCTCCACGGCGGCGGCTGCGCGGTGCGCTCACCCGGGCTCCAGTCCAGAGCGTGGGGGTCGCGCGGGTCGGGCCGGGCCTGGGTGGGGGGGCGTCGGAGCCCGCCCACGCCGGCCGTGTGCGCATGTGCGGTCGGGGCAGACCTGCCCTGAGGCTGGGTGCCGTCGGAGCGGGCGCCTGCGAGGCCCGCGTGCGGACTCCATTCCCGCCCAGCTTGCGCTTTGCGTCTGCGTGCTCCTCTCTGCTCCCCCGTTAGGGGTGTGGCCTGACACACGGAGAGGCCGCTGTGTCTGGGGCTTCTTGCCTGAGTCGGCCCTCTGTTCAGAGCTTGCTGTCCTCGGCGCGGCCATCCCACACGTGCTCTGCCCCAGGGGGAAGTCTGAACAGCACTGCTGCAGCTGCTCCGATGCCTCTCTGGTCACATTTGGGGACCATCTGGGAGAAGTGGAGATCAAACGCAAGCCTGAGAGGAAACCTCATTAGATCCGACTGGCAAAAGATGCACAAATATGCAGAACACAGGGACAGAACCCACAGCAAACCACATGAAGGCAAAAGTAGTGGGACTCTGACCTAGGAACCATGTTCTGCAAAAGGCAAGGCAGCGGACGGCGTGGCTCAGAGGCATCGAGCGCTTCTGGAGCGCGAGTGGCAATTGTGATTCCCTGGTCCCGTCATCTTGCAGCCATGGGGTAGACATTTTATCGGGCTTACAGATTGAATTGAAACACTTCCCATTGTGCTTACCATGCTCTGGGCACTATCCAGGGTCCCGAGGTGCTTTACATCGATCACTCTAATCTTCGGGACAGCAGTCTACTGTGGGTGCCACTGTTGCTCCCACATCAGAGATGAGCAAACGGAGGCACCAACAGCCCAAATCTGTGTCCAAGTGGTTGGCTTCTGAGCCTGTGCTCGTGTCTCAGTTAAAGACTGATCATACTAAATATTGGTGAGAATATGAAGCAACTGGAACTCTCACACACTGCTGGTAGGAGTGTAAAATCGTGCAGCTACTCGGAAACAATTTCTTTCTTAAAAAGTTAACCATATCTACCATATAACCCAGTCATTTCAGTCCCAGGTGTTTACCCGATAGAGATAAAGTTTATGTCCACATAGGACTTAACATACACATCTTCATAACTGATGAATGTGTGGAGAAACGCTGTCAGTAGGACTCCATTTTTGCAAACTTTTTTGGGGGTGGTTTAGCAACATCTATCGTTTTTTTTTCCCGAGAAAAACTTAGTCCCCAGCTTGTGTGAAATTGGCTCTGTGGTTACATTTTGGATTGTTCTGAATATTCAGAAAACAATAGAAATGGAACTGCTATAGAAATACACACTAAAATATGTTAGTTATGTGTTTGTTAGGATTTTCCTTTCAATGCCTGATTTTCCTTGCTTAATTAAGTGGCATTAATAAATCTATTCCAAATGGACTGTTTTTTGAAAACATCTTAATTGCGTGGCTATTAGTATATTTGCAAAAGTTGCTTATTAAAACTCAACAAAAGCTAATTTCATCACTGAGTATAGTTGGTATTATTTTTATCCCTAAATACTTCAGTGTGTATTTCCTAAGAACAAGACCATTCATTCTCTTGCATAACCACAGTGCCATGATCACAATTAGGAAATTTAACCTTGATACAATGCCATCATCTAATCCACAGTCCATATTCAAATTTTGATGATTGTCTCAATAATGTATGTCCTTTATCGCTTTTCCCCTGGTACACGATCCAGTCCTGGATCACCTGTTGCAATTAGTTGTCATGTCTATAGTCTTATTTCATCTGAAGCAGCCCCTTAGGGAAAACATGATAAAACTAAACAAAAAATTTAAATGTCCTTTTGCTTGAATATTTTCAAACTTTGTTTAAAAACTCTGTGTCAAAGGATAACTGCAAACCAATTTCAAAATTGCTAGGAAATGATGATAATGAAAACATATCAGAATCTAGGGCAGATAGCTCAGGTAATGACAGAAACAAACTAACAGCCTTATATTTATATCAATAAAAACAAAAGAAGGAAAATAAATGAATTAATTGTCAACTAAAAAATTTAAAGTAAGAAAACTGAGTAAACTGAAATCCATTAATAAAGCAAAGTCAGAAATTAACAACTTGAAAAACAAAAACAGCAGCATTAACAAGTAAAAACATGCTTCTTTTAAAGCAATCAACAAAATAGATAAATCAGTAGCTAACCTAATCTGGAAAAAAATGTAAAACCATAAATACACGTAACAAAAATCCTAAAAGAAGGAGGAGATGACCATTGAGACAAAATTAAATTTTACGCAATTGCTTAAAACACTTGAAAGCCTGAATGAAAAAATAATTTTCTGTGACTTACCAAAACTAAGTAACTACAGGCTGAGTAAGTAGACACATTCACACAGAAACATTAGAACTGCCCCCTCCCTATCCCATCCCCAAATCACCAGGCTCCAAACAGAGCTAAAAAGAAAGTATATGGTTATCCCCACATATGCAAAAGAATATCTATCCCTCATCTTTTGTGGACATGTAGGAAAAACCGTGCCTTAATGGGGTGCACAAAGTCAGGACCATGACCAGGATACCCACTATCATTAGCTCTACTATTTAATGTCGCTCTGGAAGCATCATCAAATGCAGGACACACACACATACACACATAGGAATTGGAATTGAAAAGGAAAAACTAAAATGATCTCTTGCAGATTGTAGTCTTGTAGTTCTGGTAAAATCAAGGACATCGACTGAGAAACTCTTAAAAGAATGATAACTCATTAATGTAGTAGGATGTAAAAGTAACAGAGAAATCAGTAGTACTCGTAGAGACAATGACCAAACATTAGTAAAAACAGATAACATAGGAATTAATAAATATGCAGCTCTTACATGAAGAAAACCTTAATTTGAAAGACACTGAAGTAGACAAACAAATGAAAATACAAGGCATGTTCTTGGACAAGAAGACTCAGTATCATGATGATGTCATGTCTCCTTAAGTTAATTTATAACTAAAAATACCAAAGCGTTCTTCTGCTCCTCCAGGGCCTAGAAAAATTGACTCTAAAACTCATATGAAAAGAAACAAGGAGAGTCAAGAAAATGCTGGAAAAGATTAGCAGTGGCAGAAGAGATGGGGCCATTCTTAGCAGATGTTAAAAATACTAGAAAGAGTCCAAAATTAAAAGTGTGGTTCTGGTGCATTAATAGACTAGTCAGTGGAACAGACTAGACTACAAGATCCAAAAATAGACCCACATACATACTCGTATGTGGAGTTAAAGGATGATAAAGGCAGCACCTCAATGTGGGGGAAAGATGGAGTTTTTATTAAATGGTATTGGATGATTTGGATGGCCATTTGGAAAAATGAAATTGGATCCATATGTCACACTGTACACTAGAGGGTAAACTCCAAATGGATCAGAGATCTAAATATATAACAAGAAACCATATGCATACTAGAAGAAAATGTGAATTGCTTTATAATTGAGTGTGGGAAAATCTTTTCTAAATACTGTTCAAAATTCAGTATCAATAGAGGAAATAATAAATTCAACTATATTAAAATATAAAATATGCCTGACCCCCCCCAAAAAAAGCAAAAGACCAATGAAAAGTTGAGAACACACACCTGCAAGTTGTCACTAAGTGCTAATCTACTACTTCACGTGAAAAGAATTCCCAGAAATGGAGAAGAAAAAACCATGAACAGTGGCACAATGGGCAAGAGCCATGAATACGCCTTTTCTCGGGAAAAATGGAAGTCGGTGGTCCTCAGCTTATAAGTGCTCAGAGTCATTTATAGAGAGACAAATGCAAATTGGTCCCCTAAAATGCCAGTTCTCAGCCGTCAGGCTGACAGAGCCCCAGAGGTTTGAGTGCTAATTCATCGGCGAGGCTGGGTGGAAGGCGCAGTGGACACAGTTGGCCACTGTGCAAAATGCACAGCTGATGAGGGTGTTGGCTGGGTCTAACCAAGTCACAGATGTGTCTCCCTTGATCTGTCCCGAGGACGCACACATGTGCAAGAACAGGAAACGACATGTGTGTGGGGGTTCTCTCAGCAGTGTAGGACTGGAAGCCACCCAAAGATGGACTGTGAGGTGCTGCTTGAAGCACCCACAAGATGGGAAACCCCAATGCTGTGAGGAACGAAATATGATATGGAGCTTATGTTATTCAGTGAAAATGTAGTGACGGCCTGTGAACATTGTGCAATCTCTTTTGTATAGAAATGGTGTTGCAAAAAGAAACACCGAAAAAACTAACCAAAAATTAATGAAAATGGATGCCTGCAGGGAGCTGACAGGAGTGGGGTCCTGTTTTGACTTTTGACTTTTGAACCAGGTCAATATTTTACACATTTGAACAATTAAATTAAAAAAAACTTCCTGATATTGCAAACAAGCTGACAAAAAGTAAACCTTTCTTCGTATTTTATTGATACATAACCCCATGAAGGAAAAAATCCTCTCAAGTACTTTCAGAACACTATAGCTTCACCTCCCATCCTTAGTGTGATATAGGCCAGAAAGTACTGGAAAGAAGCCATAAACTTCAGTGTTTAGGGGGAAAACAGCTTGTACAAGGCAATTTTGGAAAATTGTGGGAATTTAAATATAGACTAGGCATTAGATGGTGTTTAGGACTATTTTTAGCTTGGCACATTATATTTTGAACTTGATTTGGTAATGGTATTATGCTTATGTAGAAAGCAGCCCTTATGTTTCTAGAGATGAATGATGAAGTATGTGTGTGTCAAATGTCATAATGCCTGTCATTTAAAATATTTCAACCATAAAGTCATGAAAGCAAGTGTGGCAAATGGTGACAATGGTCACCTAGGACATAGGTACAGGGACAGTCACTGCACTGCTCTCTTCAGTGTTTGAAATGGTCCCTGAGTGAAAATAAAAACGATGATTAAAAATGAACGAGAAGGATCTGATTTAGACAAGGGGCTCGTGCGCGTGGTGGGGGCGTTTAAGCTGATCCTTGAAAATGAAGTGAGTGTGGAGGGAGCAAGGGGCTGGGCCGGGTCACAGCAGGAGCAGGGGTTTGGGTCATAAGAAGGCGACACAGCCTCCCAACCCCTTATTTTAGCTTCTTTCCTTATCCTGAAAAAGTATTCCCTCAAAATGCTAGCAAATTATCGAGGCTTCTTCTCCTAAGGAGCCATCTTCTCAACAGCCCAAGTCTGAGCTCAGCCTTCTACATATACCAGATGCTCTCATCTTCAGCTTCTTGAAACCATGATGGATACTTCGGAGACGGTGCAGCTGCTCCTCTCGGCTCCCAGGAGAAGAGGGAAATCTGGGTGTGCCTCTCCTCTGACCCTGAGAAGCGGCCCCCATGGGATCCCAGGCAGGGGAACAGGTGTGAGGGCTCAGACACAGACTATAATGTCCTAGAAACCAGTCACTGGCGGGTCACAGTTCACCTCCATCTCTTTAGTGGAACATAATCTAAGGGCACAACCGATGGGTCGTAGGCCCATGAAGCACGTGTCACTAAGTGGCTAGCCGTGGGTGATGGAGACTTCCTAGGGAGCCGTGTGGTCCCCGAGCTGGGGCCGGGCTGGGGACATGGGGCCCCTCTCAGCCCATCCAAGGGGCTGAGGCCGGGCTTGGGGCAGGTCCCTCAGATAGTTTTGGCTGAGTGTTTTCAGAAGAACCCAGAGTGTTTGGAGTCAAAGTGATATAACATTCAGGATTTGAGGAGCAAAATCAATGTATAAACACATAACTCATCATTTATTGACCAGGCACCATTTTGAACCCTCTGATAGATTTTCACAGGCTCAATCAGAAAAGAGTTTTGAGAGTGTCCAACTCCTGGCTGCGTGGTTGAGGCAAGGTTGAGAGATACGCTGCACTGGACAGTGAGAATGTGTGGCCTCTTGATGCATTAACAAATCACCACATACATGGCCTAAAAAACCACACAATTTGTTTAAAATCATTAAATTTGGTTCTGGAGGTCAGAAGTCCAAAATGGGTCAGTAGGGCCAGTTCCTACAGGGGCTCTGAGGAAGACTTCATTTCCTGCCTTTTCTAGCTTCCAGAAGCTGCCTGCATGCCTTGGCTCACGGCACCTTCCTGAACCTCCAGAGCCAGCAGTGTTCCATCCCCCGGGCTCCCTTCTCTAATGAGGACCCTGGGGATGACACTGAGCCCACCTAGATATTCCTGGGTGTTCCCCTAATTGGAGAGGATCCAAACTGTAAAGGGAGAATGGAAACCCATAGGAGATCACTGAAGCCCGAGATGGAAGTGCCCCCTGCTTGGGGCACCCAGCAGTTGGGCTGCACCTAGAGGGTGATCGTCTTGGAGCCGTGCCTAGGTGGAAAATGTTTCTTCCTGCATATCCTTAGCTTAAAAAAATGCATGGAAAGACTGAATATCAGTTGTAGTAATAAATGTAAATGTTTGATTTTTCCATAAAAAGCAAGAGCTATCAGAATGGGTGAAAAATGCTGCTACAGGCTGTCTACAAAACATGTACCTGAGACAGTGGTTCTTGAGAGGTTAAAAGTGAAAGGATGACAGACAAATGTTCACAAAAAGCAAACCAAGAAAGCAGGGTGCAACCCCCAGAACTCACAGCAAAGCCTGGGCACAGCACCGAGGGAGGCGACAGCTGACCCAGGCCAGAGGTCAGGACCTGCTGAGCCCAACACACAGACGGACGTGTGAACGAAGGTAAAGGAGACGCTGTCATCAATCAAACAGTCCTGGGGGGCTCTGACAGCCCTTCAGACATGGATGGATTATGGGGTGGGCTGAATATACCCTGCACATTCCCAGGACAGGCCAATGGATCCTGGGGACCTTCCAGGATCAGCGGATGCTTCCTGAGCACTCCCTGGGACCTCACAGGTCTCTCGTCCCTTTGGAGGACCCCCCTTCCAGGAAGAGGAAGGAACTGCAGCTTCAGGCTCCTAACGGGCTGGCAGAGCCTGGGCAGTGCCCCTGCAATTCTGGTTTGGGCCGAAGGAGGCACCATGATCTAAAATGCTGCTTTTATAAACTTGGAGAGGACACAGGCGTGGTGGGCCACAGGTTTCCTTCATCGCATATTTTAAAAAACAGAGTTCCACAGAATGAAGGGGACACTTTTTTTCCTGGTGGGTGTGGGGAGGCGAGGCTCAGAAGGACAGCATGAAGGAAAGTGTGGCTGATTCCCTTGGACTTGCCTTCTCAGCCAGCTGGTTCCAGTTAGAGATGAGTCACAGATGGATTAAGGCGCGGTCCCTTCTTAAAGGAGACACGCTATATTTCTGATTCTCACTTTCCTTCAGGAAGCGGTCCCTGGGGTGGCCACCCCCAGGCGTCCCGGAGAAACCCCAGACCCACCTGAAATGGTGGCAGAGGAGGGAGCCTGAGGGCAGCAGCGGGGTCCAGGCCACCCCCCAAGATGCCCCTTCCCTGCCAGCCCTCTCGCCTCCCACCATGGGTGTGTCCCGGAGGCCCAAAACAGAGAGGGGTGTGATGTCTGCTCCGGTGAGGGGACTGGGCCCCACCACAGCCCTTTCCGGCGGGCACTGTGGTGTTATGCTTCCATTTTGCCTTTGAGGAAATGGAGGTGAAGGGGCAGGCAACTGGCTGCAGGTCACATAGCTGTGGGCATCGGGGCGGCTGCTCCCTGCTGTGGGAGCCCCTCAGGCTAGGGGCGCACAGGGCTGGCTGGGCACATGAACAGGCTCCATGGATGATGGCCAAGCTGAGGAAAACGGACCCCACTGTCAGCTTTTGTCTGGTTCCTAGCATGTCTGCTTGACATGAATCCAGGGGCTGAGATGAGGTGTCCCCTTGCACCCCTCTGGAGACGGTGCCTGACACCCCGCTAATTCTACGTGGAGGCGCTGCTGTCTGCAGGAATCACAGAGGATCAAGGACCTTGTCCTCCCCTGCCCCACCGCTGGCTTTCTTGCAGCTCAGCTCTCATGGCCACGTTTTGTGAAGCATTTCAGGCATCAGGGGCCCCACCTGAGGAACACCGGCCAGGTTCCCTCCTGGTCAGGATCACCGGAGGCCCCGCCGCCCACTCATCCTGGCCCTGGCACCATGGGTGTCTTTCCCTGCACGTGTGTCTTCCTTCATCCACCGGCTGAGACAGCTGGGTCCCATGTCCTGCCTCATCCCCTGACAGCCCTGCCAGGGACAGACAGGCACTGGGGTTCCAATGGCTGTGCATTTCCTTGCTGTGCATCTGAGCAGGCTCAGCGTCCCCCGCCGCCTCCACCCTCCCGGAGGCAAGGGCCCGCTCCCTGGGGAGGGGGCGGACATGAGGCCGAGTCTCCAGGGTGTCTTCCCATGGGCCTCCCAGGTCCCAACACCCAAGTGTTTTGGGTGCCAGATGTGGCCCTTAGAGCTTTATCTTGCCGGGTCTGGCCAGCTCTCCCAGGCCCCGTGACCCAGCCTGCTTCTGACTCTGTGACCAGGGTGTCAGAGCCCCTCCCAGCTGCTCCCCATCTGCAGATGGCATTCATGTCACCGACATCTTCCCCAGTTGCAGAAAGGGGTGTCAAAGGGCAGTGTCAGGCCAAGGCAGGTGCCTGTGCTGGTGGGTACCCCAGTAGGCCCCTAACCTTGATTCTCCTGTTGGCTTGACGTGCAGACATGCCAGGGACTGTGACTCCTGGGAAAGATGACCACAGAGAGAAGAGTGAAAACCTTTATTTGGAAAATTTGCTGACATGGACATGGTTGAGGAAAAACACAGGGAGTAAAAAAACTTAACAAGGTCTTCAGTGAAATGCAGAACCGACCTCTCTTCCTTGAGGAAGAAGAGCTTTGGCTTGTTTTTAAGAAAACACATCACTTTGTGCCACCAGATGGCCCAGGTGTCAAGGCCACTTTGTAGACGGGTGGGGGTCGACAGGATAGCACCTTTGTTCTCGGGGTTTGCGAGGACACGAGGACACGAGAGGGGCGGTAGGAGACACCATTTTCTGCTGTTCCCTGGAGATGCTGTTCACAGTCGTGCATTGCCCTGCGCTCTCCACCGAGGCTGTGAGTGACCAGACCCTCGTAAGAAGGTGTCGACTCACAGGGTTTGTGTTTAAGAAATCCTTTTAATCTTGGCTTTCCAGAAACGAAACATAGTCCAGCACCTCACATGAATTAACTTCGACTGTGTGTGTAAATGAAACGCTAAGTGAAGGATTCTGCAGGGTTAGTGCGGGGACTGGGCAGGGAGAGGGGGACAGTGCACGACTGACACCCAGAAAGGAAAGAGAAACGAAGCTTCGGGGGCCTGGGGGAGGTTCCGATCTTAATCAGGGTGTAAGACGGGGGTTCAGCTGTGCAAGGGGGGATGCAATCCCAGGGCTGGGCGCCGACACCCCACTTGCAGGGTGGGCAAAACACATGGCGACTTTTCAAGCTTTTCCTTAAAAAAAAACAACCACCTAGCTACCCGGGTGGGTCCGGAAGGCGCAGGTCCCCCGCTCCTCCGTCCAGGGGCGCGCTAGCCCTGCGCCACCTTCCTGGACACCGTCTGGTAGAAGACGCCGCGCAGCAGCGCCTGGTAGCTGGGCACGCGGAACAGGCGGCGCTCACCGAACGCCGCGTCGTACTCGGCCGCCTTGCCCGTGACCAGGACGCGGACGTGCGGCTCGTTCACCTGGCGGCCGACCGCCAGCACGAAGACCTCGACGCCGGCCTGCTGCGCCTCCTGCGCCGCCTTCTCCAGCGCGGCCGCCGTGGCGCCCTGCGAGTGGCCGTCGGAGAAGAGCAGCAGCCGCTTGGCGGCCGCGCGCGACGAGGCCTCGCGGTAGAAGCGCGTGGCGTAGCCGAGCGCGTCGGCCACGTCGGTGGCGTCGTTGAGGAAGTCCATGGCGTCCAGCGCGCCCGCCAGCACCGTGTAGTTCTGCAGGAAGCGCAGCGCGGCGCGCTCGGGCCGCTGCTGGCCGCGCCCGCTGTACTGCGCCACGGCCACGCGCACGTCCTGCGCGGGGTCCGCGCGGCCGGCCGCCAGGAAGCGCTCGGCCAGCCGCTTGGCGAAGCGNTAGGAGATCACTGAAGCCCGAGATGGAAGTGCCCCCTGCTTGGGGCACCCAGCAGTTGGGCTGCACCTAGAGGGTGATCGTCTTGGAGCCGTGCCAGGAGACCTTCGGAAAGAGGAAAGCTCAATGTGCAACTCCAACTGCAAGGAGCTGGCCCACAGCTCCCAGGAGAAAGGAAGGGGCGCAGCCAGCATGGGGTGATGGGCCTGATGTGAGGAGTGAGGGGTGTGGAGAGTGGGGAAGTCTATTAAAATATGACACGAGGTCACAAGGATCGGGGTGAGAAGTAAAGACAGGGTGTACAGTTTTCTAACTGACATAACCTCATAACAAATTACCACTAATTTAGCAGCTTAAAACTACTCAAATGAACCACCCCTTGGTTCCCGTGGGTCAGAGGTCTGGGTGCAGTCCAGCTGGGTCCTGCTCAGGGTCTCTCACGGGCTGGAACCAAGCTTTCAGCCCATCTCCTCTGAGACTTGGGGCCTCTTCCAGATTCGCTGGTTGTTGGTGGGATTCGGTTCCTTGTGGTTGTGGGACTGGGGTCCCTGTTTGGCTGTTGGCCACTGTCAGGTTCTTGCTGCCTGATCCCCTCCAGGGACAGTTCATAGGACAGCCAGCAAGAGAAATCTCTCTGACATCTGACTCACCCAAGAGAATGGTCCATCTGATCAGCTCAAAGCCAACTGATTCGCAACCTTAGTGACTGCACCATCCCTGTGCCACATAATGTAATTCCATGCCAGTCACACTCGGGAGGTGTGGGTAGTATACCGGGGGTGGGGTCCAGATCAATAAAACAATACCATGTGTACCCACGAAGAGGGTGGTGTGGCTGCATTAACAGCATCCCAGAGGGAGGGGTTCTCATGGGGATTTCCCACCCTGGCAGGTGGGACAGGTGGCAGCAGGGAGCAAGAAGGGAGAGTTCAAGAGCTTGCGGCCCTGGTGTAGCCGGGAGAACCAGCGGCAGCAGTTCTGCCCTTTTCTTAAGACAGGATGTCTGCACTGACCTTGCACATATAGTCCTAAGAATTTTGACAAGCACACACCCACATAACCACACCATCAAGGTAAACAACATACCCCTTATCCAAAAAGCTGCCCGTGTGCTCCCAGCCAGCGCCCACTGCTGCCTGCTTCCCACCGCCGCCCATCCGCTGCACCTGTCCTTGGTTTACTGCAGACAGACACTCGTGTCCTCGGCTGGTTTCTCATGCAGCGCAGTGCGCATGACACTCACCGGCCCTCTGCTCCCTGCTGTCACGGTCGTGTTCACGGCCCAGTTTGCTTGTCCATTCTCCTATAGTTGGGCAGTCGGGGTGCTTCCCGTTTTGGACTTACGAACTTTCTCCTCCGAGTCTTCGTTTGGATATAGGTTCATTTGTTCTTCACTCTTGGCCAGTGCTCAGGAGGGGTGGCGGAGATATATGGAGGGAGCACGTGTGGCTTGGGGGGCTGCTGATGGTGCTGAAAGGGTTGTATCGTTTCCCAGCACACTGGCAGCGTGTGAGGCTCCAGGGGCTCGCAGCCTGCCAACCGGCGGTGTCGGCGTGGCTACAGCCATTCTCGTGTGCTGTGTGCTCACCGTGCATTTCCCTGAGGAGGCGTCCAAGCCTTAACTGGAAATGTGGGTCTCAGTCTCTTGGGGATTCTCAGTGCTCTGGGGAGGGCACCACTTTCTAGCAGCCAACCACATCCCTGCTGTCGTCACCACCATCTCTTTCGAAAGTGGCTGCCGGACCAGCAGATGGGGACTCTGGGCTGGAGACCCCTCGGGCAGGGCTGGCTCCCGAGGGTCTTGGCCAGTGAGCTGCACGGCCAACAGTCCTCCAACAAGCACCTCCCATGTGCTTTCAAAATTATAGGTGGAAAATGTTTCTTCCTGCATATCCTTAGCTTAAAAAAATGCATGGAAAGACTGAATATCAGTTGTAGTAATAAATGTAAATGTTTGATTNTCGAGTGGGGCTCCTCACACCTTTGCCGCCATGATCTCTAGGAAGCCACCAGCGCCCCAGCACGACCGTGCCCAGACCAGCCACCGACCTGACGACCTTCAACAAATCGTGGCTTGTCCTTTGGCCCGTGTCTGCACGGCACGGGCCGCCTGTCCCCAAGGCTGCTTCCTTCTATGCGTGTCACCCAACCTCTTGTGGACTTGGATGGGACCTGCGACCCCAGGCCAGGGGTCTGAAGGATGATGCGCTGAGAATGCCTGGGGTGGGGTGGTCCCTGGGGTGGTCCCAGCACCCCCCAGAACTCACAGCCTCCTGTCTGCTCCGGGTCCTGACTCCCGCTCCTGCGCAGCCCGCCTGCAGGGTCGGCCCCCACGCCCCTCCCCTCCTCCGGCATGGCCTCTGGAAGGCGGCACACCCGGGAATTCTGGAACTTTCCATGCACTGACTCACCCAAATTGACCTCCAGCCAGGATCTCACACCTGGGCTCCAAAGGTTAACCGAGCTCCCCCTCCCCCGTGTCTCCAGGGGGCTCCGACATGTGGTGCTTCCTCCAACTCAGACCTCAGTGACTCCGCCCCACCAGCTGGGGGGCCCCTAGGAACCCCCCAGGCTCCCTCACACCCCTCTGCTGCCAGCCCTGCCCACATATGCCCCAGCATCCGTCCCCCACAGCCCTGCTCCAGCACCACCAGGCCGGGGCACCGCCATGCACTCTGAGGACAGAGCTGGGGTGCAGTGGGGGTCTGTGCACTCAGCTCTGTGTCCTGCCAGGTGCCCACCAGATGGAAAAGGGGTCCCTCTGTAGGTGCTGGGCATCCGGGGGCCACAGGAACTGGGCCCACCCTCACCAGCCCTCACTCCCTCGCCCCAGCTGCCCCCAGCGCCCCGCAGTTGGCTACCGGCCTCCCACACCCCTCTGGTCTCCCACGTCACACCCCCTGTAAGAGAGAGACCTCCCCACAAACTCGGGGTGTTTCTGCTGTTGGACCGGCCTGGCTCCCATGGACGCCCCTCCCAGATAGCGGGCTTCCTACCGGGTCTCCGGGGACACCGACAGGGCCTTCTCGTCCCTGGTCACCTGGGGCTCCGGCTTCACCCTGGGGAGGAAGACGCTGTTGAAGTGAGGAGCCACTACCTACGGCGCAGCCGGCTCATCCTGCTCGCACTTTCCCGCATTTTTACCACAATGTGGCCACGCGCTCGGCTGTCAAGTGGCTTGTGTGGTTTCAGAAGGCCCAGCAATGAGGCCGGCAGCTCCCCGAGGTCCTGGCAGCTCCTGACGCTGCCTGTCCTCCAGGGGAGCTCACTAGTAGGGTCGTGGGGGCTGGGGACCACCAGCCACCAAGGGTTAACCCTGGAGGCGGGGCCTGGCCTCCAGTCCCATTTCCTGATGTCGGGGTGGGTTTCGAAGGGGGTCTGAGCCCCATTACCCCTGCTCTGACGTCCCTCCCTGTGGCAGGCAGAAGGCCCAGCCCACACCTGAGGTTGGGAAGTCAGCATCCTTTCCCCCAACTCCCGAGCGATGGGGTGGGGCCTGTCCCCCCAAAACAGGCACAGAGTATGCCTGGTGCCCGCCCTCTGGGTGCAGCAAAACCTTCCCACTGAACCACAGGCCCGAGAAGCCCTGCTCGGCCACTGGGCCACCAGCCTCTCAGCTGCGAGGTTTGAGTGGCCACAGCTTCCCAACCTTCCTGCTGTCGGAGCTTTGGCAAAGGGGAATCCTTCGAGAGAAGAGCCCAGGCTCTGCCTGCAGGGACTGTCGGGGGGCAGCGGGGGGGCGGGCAGGGACTCAGGAAAGCCAGGTGTGCGGGCCCGGGGGCCGGCTAAGGAAGCCGTGTCACATGGACAGTCCTGCCGCCAAACGAGCGACAGACATGCCGCCTGACAAGATGCGAGGCTAGAAGCAGAACCAGCCGCCATGAAGGGCGTTACAGACACGACGACGGCAGTCCCACAGGGAACACGGCCACACGGGCCAAGACCTCGCAGGGCAAGCCCACTGCGTGAGGGTGTGAGTTCCAGGTGAGGCGCCCGGCCCTGCCCGCCTGGGCTCCCTGCACCCCGAGGTGACTGCTGGGTGAACACAGGGGCTGCTGCTCTTCCTGTGCGGGGGTGGGGGGTTGGGGGAGGCAACCTCTCTTTGGGGAAGACAGAAGGCAAGGGTGTGCGTCACCTGAAATCTAGGGGCCAAAGGGACTTGGTGGTGTGTGCCCTGTGATTCTGACAGCCTGTCCCCGGCCTGGCCTCAGCCTGTCTCCCCCAGGGGGCTCCCAGACTCACCGGGTCTCCTCTCGGGCCCCGCGCTCCTGGGGTCCCCTGTGGTCCTCTCTCCCCAGGGCCGCCCTGTGTGCAGAGAAGCAGGGAAGAGGGGCTGGCATGGGAGGGTGCTCAAGGCTGGGCACAGGGCGGGCGGCCCCAGGAGGAGCCCAGCGGGCGCAGGGCCACATGTGCCCCTAAGCCCTGAGGCCCACGGCACCATCCCAGCAGACTCACCCGATCTCCGGGGGTGCCACCTGGTCCCGCATTTCCCTGGGGTGGGGGAGAATGAACAAGACCATTAGTTTGGGACAGAAACCCAGACTGAGGGTCAGGAGTGGGGTGCAGGGGGCCACGTGGGTGCTCACCTCGTCGCCGGCCTCACCCTTCTCTCCCGGGGGCCCAGGCTCTCCAGGGTCTCCCTGGGAAGACAAGTGGACACTCAGCCATCTCTGGCCTGGCCAAGGCCCAGAGCTGCAGCTGGCCCCTGGTCCTGGCGGCCCCTCCCAGGGCTTGGCCTCCACCCTTGCTGGGGTGCATGCTCACCTCATCTCCGGGGGGCCCCGTGCTCCCCTGCTTTCCAGGCTCCCCATCAGTTCCAGGCTCGCCCTAGAAAGATCAGAAGGGTCAGCCACACCCATCCCGTCCTCGGGGTCCCGTGACCCCAGGCTGGCCCTCCTAGCCCACACGTCAGCTGTTGTCTCTGACCCACCGCTGAGCCTGGACATGGCGAGCCCTTCCCCACCACCCACACTGCCACACGCGCCCGGCGGCTTCCCCGAGCTGCCCAGTCCTGGCAGGGGTGGCCAGGCTGCCTCTAGTGAGGCCCAGCTTCCCGGCGGACTCAGCTCTGGGCCCGCGCCAAAACGTGCCAGCTGGAAGGCGAAAACGCATTCCAGGAAATGGAGGGTTAGGACCCTGAGGGCAGAGCCCACACTCCTTCTCTGTCTCCCCCAGCACCTCCTGTGGCGATAAGAGACCCCCAAAACGCAGGCAGCGGACAACTCAGCTTCCAGCTGGACCCCGACTGTTACACCCCTGCTCCACTTTCCTGCCNAGCATGCAAAGACAGGAAAAGAAGTTGGAATAAGCTAAAATGTCCCTGTTATGGGCCTCTGGGGGGTAGGTACCCTTTTAAATTTCCATTCTCTTATTTTTTTCTGCGTTTTCCAAATGCTTAAAAGTCCCACAGACCACAAGATGAAATGAAACATTTATACATGACAGTGACATAGAGGCTTCTCCCAGGACAGCGCTGGTGGAGGGCAGGGGGCCGGGGGCCGGGGGGTTACTCACCTCGAGCCCTGGGGGCCCCTGGTCACCTCGGTACCCTTTAGGTCCAGGGGGGCCCGCGTCACCCTGCAGAGAAATGGACATGTCACACGGGACCCTGTCTGCCCCCCCGGCCCTGCTGACCCCACTTGCTGGCCTGCTCCATCTCTGCCCCTCACTGGGTCAGCACCTGCCCTCCGGCCCAGGGTTTTGTCCTGGGCGCCTCCCAGGTATCCCCGGCCAAGCAGGACGGAGGAGGCCAAGGGCACGCCACTCGGGGACCACGGTGACCCCACACTCAGTCGCCTGTGCGTGGGCCCTGGCCTTAGCTGTGAGGTCCTTGGACGTGGTCCCCTCACGACTGTCCCCTCAGCCAGCCCACAACCACGACCAAGCAGCGGCAGCACCACATATCGGGACACTGG
Source organism: Hipposideros armiger (assembly GCF_001890085.2). Classification (NCBI taxonomy): domain Eukaryota; kingdom Metazoa; phylum Chordata; class Mammalia; order Chiroptera; family Hipposideridae; genus Hipposideros; species Hipposideros armiger. Next base: position 355,459 of record NW_017732095.1, on the reverse strand, counting down.
CCACGAGGACCAGCAGCCCCAACTCGGGGTCACAGTCTGGGCCCTGAGAGTCCATCATGGGACACGAAAAGGGAGCATGGGAGGCAGATGGAAATCGAGGCTGTCTGGGCCCTAGGCCAGGCCGATGGGGGGCCGGAGGCTGTGGTGATGGCACCTGCGGGTCCCCCCTAGAGCACCCTGAGGAACAGGAAACAGCGACCCCCAAAGACGGCGGGAGACCAAACTCTGGGCAGCATCTGTGCAGAGCTGCGTCAGTGGGAGGCTCCTGGGACGAGCCGGCCTCCCCGCTCCACTCCTGTGGAAGCACTGGTGTCCCCACAGCAGGGAGGGGTGGCGCCCCTGAGGGGTGGGGAGGAGGATGAAGGAGGGCTTGCAGGCTGGACACACAACAGAAGACCCGGAACCCTTTCCTCCATGGTCTGTGTTTCTCAACTGCTTTTTCTTGGGACTTGGGAAAACACATTTTTCCAGAAACTTCTGCAGGGACACCTGGTGTGGGAGCCGACCACAAGCTGGGTCTGGAGTCGTGGGGGCCCTGGTGACGTCGGGAGGTTTGCAAGAAAGTACGCTGTGACGATGGGCTTGCCAGTCACAGAAAAAAGCCAAGCCGGGTCCCACCTCACTTCTGACCCAGAATCCATACTCCAAACAAAGCAAAGACAAAATGCAGCAAGAGGGGTGAGCGTGTTTGCAGTCTTGTAAATGAGCAGGGCATCCTAAACATGAACTTGAAAAAATGCCTGCAGCGCGGAAGAGCCGCATGCACTCAGCGTGGGACATGGACTCCAGTGGAACATGAATGACCATGGGGACAGCCCAGGAGCGTGACACCCAAGACCATGCTCGGCTTTTCCCAAGAGAGGACACCGTTTTCACCTGAGGACCTGAAACACACATTCCACGTCTGGTAATGTGTCATGTTGGCCAAGGCGGGGCTACGATCTCTGTTTTACCCTCCTGGAGGGGCCATTTGGCCAAGAAATTCTGCTGCTAAGAATTTATATTCTGGATGTAGCCTTGGAAGTATTTCATGATGGATGCATGGATAATGGATGACAGAAGGCAGAGAGATGATAGATACACGATAAAGACATAGATGATGAATGGGTGGGTGGGTGGGTGATTGGCACGGTAAGTGGACAGGTAGGTAATACACAGTGGATGAACGACGGGTGATCAATGACAGATACATGATACAACAGACAAACATGATGGATGGATAGATAGATAACAGATAACGGATGGCTAATACATGACGGATAAGATAGAAATGACAGTAGATATATAGATGATAGAAAGAAAGGTAGGTGATGGATGATGGACAGATGGACCGACCGCTGGAGAGACAGAGGAGCTGCCAGGCAGACGGATGTTGGTATTCACCACAGTACTTTTCTGTAAAGCGAAATGCTGAGGACAGCCTGTGTACGTGTTGGCGGGACACAGTGGGGCAGCCGGGGTCTGAGAAGGCGCGGGCGCTCTGTGTGGCTGGCTGACCACCCAGTCCGACAACAGCGTCGGGTCTGCTGCTGCTGCTGGTGGAAAGAACGGGCCTGCACCCACTCTCACACACCACGCTTTTCCTAGGATTCTAGAACAAGCTAGAGTTTAGAGAAAGTAAACACTGGTGCGTGCTGGGAGTGGGGCGGGTACCGGGCTCTGCTCTTCCACATGGCTACAGATTTTAACCACTTCCCTCTCACAAGACAAAAGCAGGAGGGACAGCTCTCCTCACGGGGCTTTCTGTCTGTGGCCTCGCCCTAAGGAGAGTCCCATCAAGTCAGGTGCCTCCCGCTCCATGCCCACGGGGTCCCCAGGCCCGTGGGGACAGCTGTGCTCCTCAGACACATGGCTCCCGGCAGGCTCAACGTGGGATTATGTGCGAGGAAAGTTTTCCACTGAGCTGGCCCCTGAGTCTGGAGACAGCTGTCACTTATCGCATCACGGCCTTGCTCGCCCCGTCCCCCCCTCCCCGCCCCCGAATGGGCCCCACACGCCTCTAATGCTCCCTCAGGAGACCTGGCAAGACAGCTCTGCCCTGTTGTGGATGCTGCTTTCTTAGCCTTTACATTCTTCTTTTTTCTTAAAATTCCAATTCCAAATTTTTCCCCAAATTTTTACCAAAAAACTCAAAGCCACAAGCCAAGCCCTACCAAAGCCTAAGGCTCAGCCCATCTCACAGCCCGCTGCCTGGGGCTCTGTGACCCCCACTGTCCCCTCCTCCCGCCCACTGGGACACCACTGCTCCTTTCACCCAGAGCAGGAGGGGCATGGGGATGGGACGGAATGTGACCATCACAGGAGCAGTGGCACCCAGGCGGGGAGTCAGGTGGGTCTGAGAGCCCCTGGGAGGCTTTAGAGAGAGGGTCCAGGAGGAGGCACCCATCTGTCACCTGGGCCCCCCGGGCGGTCTCCTCGTGGGGCAGGAACGAGGCAGAGAGAAGCCCACAGCCCTGGAGACGCCTGGCCACACCAGCCCCGCCCTGGAACCAGGCGCCTGAGGCCGGCTGGCATCCTCGCCCAGCTCTTCCACCTCAGCACAGCCAGGGTGACAGCCCTGAGGGCCTCTGTACAGACTGCCCTGGAAAGGGACCTGGGACAACACAGTCACCCAGCGACAGTGGCGGGACAGCAGGGCCCTGGGAAAGCACTGAGGATGAAGATGTGTCCCAGGCCAAGAGCAGAGCAGAGTCACTCAACACCCCGGGCTGGACGTGGAGGGCGGAGCGTGGACCCACCAGCAGCGCCATCCCAGCTTCAGAGGACAGCGGCCCGCACGCCCCCTAGGAGGCGGCGGGGTGGGGCAGGCCTGGCTGGACTCTCCTCTGGGAGTGGGGGCTCGACCCCTTTCCAACCAGGACGTCCTCATCACACAGACTGTTCTGTTTATGTTTACGTGTCTACGTGTGCGTCATCTGCCCCCCCACCGGAATGCCCACCCCCAAGGGCGGGGCCAGGCTCTGGAAGGGGGCTCAGCAGGGCCTTCAGTGCCCCCAGGTTGGCCTGTGTTCGAGTGGGGCTCCTCACACCTTTGCCGCCATGATCTCTAGGAAGCCACCAGCGCCCCAGCACGACCGTGCCCAGACCAGCCACCGACCTGGCGACCTTCAACAAATCGTGGCTTGTCCTTTGGCCCGTGTCTGCATGGCACGGGCCGCCTGTCCCCAAGGCTGCTTCCTTCTATGCGTGTCACCCAACCTCTCGTGGACCACTTGGATGGGACCTGCGACCCCAGGCCAGGGGTCTGAAGNCCCCCAACGAGTTGACACTAGGGCGTCTCCATGGGAGGCGCAGCGTGGCCATGCTCACGGGCGGCGCTCCTGGACATGTGGCCAGCCCCCTGCCTGGCCCACTCCACCCCACAAGGACGGGGTGCGCCCTTATTCAATGGTGGGTCTTTGAAGTGATGGGACGGCCGCCAGCACCATTTCGTGGCCCTCACACCAACCCAGGGAGGGGTGTGGCAGTCTTGACCTCCTGAGAATAGGGAAACCAAGGCCCAGACAGGAGAAAGGGCTGTCTGCCAGTCAGACACCCCGTGACATGCTGTCTGTGCCACTCTGTCCCCCAGCGATGCTGACCATGTCCCCATTGGGCGGGGAGAGGGCCCAAGTCTGACCCCAGCATTCTGGCTGTCAATCAGCTGCCCGCAGGCCCCTGGCTGGCCGGGCCCCTTGCCTACCTATGCAGATCTGGGTGGTGATGTTCTTCAGGAAAGCATCCTCCAGCAGTTCCGCGTAGTTCTCCTTGACGAGCGAGATGCCTGGCTGGCCCTGGGGTGCCAGGCCTTGGCAGGAGATGACATTGAGCTGGTCCGAGCCCGCAACGAAGCCGAACACGTCCTTGATGCCCACAGAGACCACCTGCAGGGAGGGACAGCATCAGTGCGGCCCTGGTGGAGAGCGCCGCACACTCCAGGGTATGCGGGTGGCCGCGTGCAGCGTGGACATGGTCCCACCTGGATGTTAGGGCCGCAGAGCACGTTGAGTGGGGTGGTGTCCCTCTGGGTGTCCGAGCGGCCATCTGTGATGACCAGGGCGATCCGGTTGTTCTGCGTGGGTGGTAGGAGCCGGTCCCGGGTGTACTGCAGGGCCTCGCCTGTGAACGTGCCGCCCGCCATCCACTGCAGCTTCTTGATGGCTCTGCGGAGCCACAGCACTGTCAGCACCACGCCGGGTCAGGGCTGGGGCCCAGGTCAGGTACAGGGTCAGCACTGGGGTCAGGGGGCGGGGCCCAGGTCAGGTACAGGGTCAGCACTGGGATAAGAGGTCGGGGATCAGGTCAGGCACATGGCCAGTGCCAGGTTCAGGGGTCGGGCCGGGGCCACTGTGCTGCAGGTGGCTGAGGGCACAGTCTTACGCCTTGAGCTCCTGGGCGTTCCTGATGTTGGGGCCCCTCATGTCCACGTGCTCCTGCATCTGGTTATGGCTGTACTGCACCACGCCCGCATGTGACTGCCCGGGCTCGAACTGCGGGAAACGGGCGCAAATTCAGACACAAGCTCAGTTGCCGGGCTGCCTTCCACCTGCCGTCTGTCCCAGGCCCGACCTGGGAGACTCATGCTGCTGGGTTGGGGTGCTGGTTTTGAGAAACACGGCGCCCCATCTCCCATGGTTCCAGGACCCGTCCCCTCTCCAGCCTGGTGTCAGAACAAACCCCTGCCTCCTGGGGACCACCTTCCCCGGAGCATCGGGCCAGGGCCAGGCGCACCTTGACGAGCTCGTCCCGGCTCAGCCGGTCGATGACCTTGATGATGAAGTCCTTGGCGATCTCGAAGTTCTGCAGCCCGATGCTCTCGGAGCTGTCCAGCACGAAGAGGATGTCGATGGGGCCGCACTTGCACTCTGTGGGGGCGGGGTAGGAGGTGGGCAGTGCCAGCTGCTGTCCTGAGCCTGCACTGAGAGGACGGCAGGGCCCCGCCACTCACGGGGTCAGTCTACCCAAAGCTTAAAAAGTGACACTCACCACAGCAAGCTGGAAAGAGGGGAGAGAGGAGATTAGGTGACATGGAGACCCCCGTCACATAAACCCGCCCGCCAGCTCCCCGGCCTCCCTGGCCCGGCTCCTGGCCATTGCCCGGCGGGGGGAGAAGGCCAGCAGTGGGGGTGAGAGTGGCCCCGTCCCCGGGGACGCTCTTGCAGTGGGACACACACCCGCCTCTCCCGCTTGCCTCTCCCTCATGAGGGCACCAACGTGGGATGTGTTCTGTCTGGTTGAGACAGTTATTCAAAGATGGGGATACTCACAGCACATTTTCATGATGATGTCCAAAATCTCGCATTCCTGGAGGGGAAGAGACACTTGTACAGTGGGCTGAACTGGCCCACTGTCCAGCCAGGGCTGCCCCGGCCCTCTGGGTCACTCTCCCCCAAAACCACAGCCAGGCTTGGGGTGGGCAGGGGGTTCTTACTTCCAGGGTGTGCCCTGCTCTGCCTGTAGGCCCCTGCTTCCAGGGCATGGGCACCGGCTGTGGTCACTGACATGTAGCCATCATGTGACCTCCTGTGGCCATCACATGTACCCCTGTGGCTGACATGGGTTCCCACCCATTGGCCCGAGGGCTCAGTCCCCGAGGACATTCAGACGCCCCACTTACGTCCGGTCCTGGTGGTCCCGTGTGTCCTGGGGGACCCTGTCAGAGAAAGGATGGGAGAAAGGCCGGAGAGCGCTGCTCACTACCTGAACTGCAGGTCTGACGGGAGCTCTTGGCAAGCCCCCCTCGGCCTTCAGGACCCCACCTCCCATCCGGAGTCCCCTGAACCCAGGGGCAGCGAAGTGCCTGCACATTAAGGGCTAGAGCACAGCCAGGAACTGCCGCCCACTCTGTGACAATGGTCCAACACGGTCCCTCTCCTGGCGGCTAGTGGGTGGGCTGGCCGGGACCCTGTGTGGGGCTCACCCACACTCACTGCCCAGGTAGAAGGCTCTGTTCAGGCCATGGCAACCCTTCGGTGGGCAGAGGCCCCAGGCCTGGGTTTTCTGTGCTCCTGTCACTGTCACCTGGTGACTGGCCACCCCTTCTCTGCTCCCCACTCACCACCCCCAGTGCGCTCCTTGGAATTATCTGTTCCCTCTGATACCACCTGTCAAAACCCCAACCTTCCCAGCCCTTCCCCAAATTCCCAGCCCCCCCCTCCATCCGCTACAGCCTCCAAGTCCCAGGTGCACCCACCGCCCCGCCAGGGCCACCCTGCCATCACTCACCTGGGGGCCTTCGGGTCCCCGATACCCCTTTGCACCTTTGACCCCAGGGGGTGAAATGTCATTGTTCTGGAAGGAAACAGCATGTGTCACAAGCACCGCGGTGCATGTGGCCCTCCCCTCGGCGCCTCTCCAACGGCACTTGGCCACCTCCCTGCCCGACCCCCAGCGCCTGCAAACCCAGAGGCCAAGGCCAACTCGGGATGTCACAGCATTTGGAGCGGGGCTGCACTCACGTCCTCTCCAGGGTCCCCGGCTTCTCCCTCGTCTCCCTTGAGGCCGGGGTAGCCTTTAGTGCCCTGCAGGTTGACAGCGGAGCACGCAGTTAGCGGGGTGCACTGTCACAGAGCAGGCACACGCATGGCTGGGACCCGGCCCACGTCTCTGCGGGCGACCAGCTGGGCCCCTCGATAGCAGGGCAGTGGGGACCCCCCAAGGCACCTGGCTGCTGTTCCTCTTCACAGAGCTTTCTATTTTAAACAATCTACTGAGGCACAGTTTCCTTCGTTAGGAGGTTTTAGAAGGAAAAGATAAAGGAGACACTAAATGCCCCACCCCCACCCCACCCTCCCATGGTACACGTTTCCTGGGGAGAAACTGAGGCCCAGAGCACAGAGGACACCCTGAGGTTTGGGGGAGTCTGGGGTGCAGCCCTGCTCCTGTGCAGCCAAGGGCGGTGTCCGTCCCGAGGTGCAGCCCAGGCTATGTGGGGATCCCTCTCAACGGAGACTCATGGGAAAGGCCTTGGCAAGAGATTGGGCCAAGAACACTTGAGTTTGCACGTGTGTGCACGTGATGCCCGTGTTTGAACGTGTGTGTGCGTGCACCAGCAGCCCGATGGGGGGGGTGTACTCACGTTTATCCCAGGAGGGCCCCTGCTGCCCGGATAGCCCTGCAGGGGAAGGCAGGACTGTCACACCAGGCTGACACGGGTTCCCAGTGGACAATCCCAGCCACCAATTCCTGGGTCCAACCTGCCGGCCCTGGTGTGCCCAGCTGGGCAAATCGGGTGAAGGGGCAGGGATTGGGGGCACTCACGGGGAAGCCGGGGAAGCCCTCGGTGCCATTTCCGGGGGGTCCGTCTTCACCCTGGTGGAGCAGACCACATCCTGTCACAGTGGGGTCCACCCAGGCCAGGGACATCTCTGGACAGTGTGGGCACAGGAGTGGCGCCCGAGGGTCCCTCATCAGCCTGGAAGGAATCTCCCAGCCTGGACTGCCCTGCGGGTCCCATGCCCACTTATCCTCAGATCTCCGAGCAAGTGGGCAGTAAAGTGTCCGCGTGTTCAGTGCCCATGGTGACCACAGACAAAAGGGTCACTTGCCTGTGAAGGGTGTTCCCTGCCCAGTCACTGCGGCCAGGACCCTCAGTTAGACCCCACGAGCCCAGGGCTCAAACCCAGAGCTGCCAAGGTCTCGTGCAGCCACGTGTCCGCCCCTCGAGGGCCCTGTGCCCTTGGGCCTGTCACTCACCCTTTCGCCCATCAGCCCGGGGTCTCCGGGGGGTCCTGTGGGCCCTGGGGCGCCTCTGGCACCCTGAGGAGGAAAGAGGAAGGTTTGGGGAGAGTAAGTGGGCATCTGAGTGACGAGAGACGCAGGCTCACACACCTCTTAGCGGAAAAGGAGAGGGGGAATTAAATAAAAAGCAGCCAATGGTCCTGCGGCTCAAAGCCCACTCCTCCCATCCCATGACCCACTCAGGGCACCCAGGGTGTGACCAGAAACGGGCAGGGACCTGTAGGCAATTCAGATCAGCCTGGAGCCCGACATGGGTGTTCAGAGAGACGGGCGGACCCACCCACAAGCGTGAGTGGCTGTTCAAAGCGCAGGTCAGCAACGTTTTCAAAATCATTATTTGAAATTATTAAGATCATAAGAAAATTAAAATCATAAGGAAATGCTCATCATGTAAAAACCAAACCTGTGAAGTCAAGTTTGTAAGGCATAGCATGCAAAGACAGGAAAAGAAGTTGGAATAAGCTAAAATGTCCCTGTTATGGGCCTCTGGGGGGTAGGTACCCTTTTAAATTTCCATTCTCTTATTTTTTTCTGCGTTTTCCAAATGCTTAAAAGTCCCACAGACCACAAGATGAAATGAAACATTTATACATGACAGTGACATAGAGGCTTCTCCCAGGACAGCGCTGGTGGAGGGCAGGGGGCCGGGGGCCGGGGGGTTACTCACCTCGAGCCCTGGGGGCCCCTGGTCACCTCGGTACCCTTTAGGTCCAGGGGGGCCCGCGTCACCCTGCAGAGAAATGGACATGTCACACGGGACCCTGTCTGCCCCCCCGGCCCTGCTGACCCCACTTGCTGGCCTGCTCCATCTCTGCCCCTCACTGGGTCAGCACCTGCCCTCCGGCCCAGGGTTTTGTCCTGGGCGCCTCCCAGGTATCCCCGGCCAAGCAGGACGGAGGAGGCCAAGGGCACGCCACTCGGGGACCACGGTGACCCCACACTCAGTCGCCTGTGCGTGGGCCCTGGCCTTAGCTGTGAGGTCCTTGGACGTGGTCCCCTCACGACTGTCCCCTCAGCCAGCCCACAACCACGACCAAGCAGCGGCAGCACCACATATCGGGACACTGGCCACGAGGACCAGCAGCCCCAACTCGGGGTCACAGTCTGGGCCCTGAGAGTCCATCATGGGACACGAAAAGGGAGCATGGGAGGCAGATGGAAATCGAGGCTGTCTGGGCCCTAGGCCAGGCCGATGGGGGGCCGGAGGCTGTGGTGATGGCACCTGCGGGTCCCCCCTAGAGCACCCTGAGGAACAGGAAACAGCGACCCCCAAAGACGGCGGGAGACCAAACTCTGGGCAGCATCTGTGCAGAGCTGCGTCAGTGGGAGGCTCCTGGGACGAGCCGGCCTCCCCGCTCCACTCCTGTGGAAGCACTGGTGTCCCCACAGCAGGGAGGGGTGGCGCCCCTGAGGGGTGGGGAGGAGGATGAAGGAGGGCTTGCAGGCTGGACACACAACAGAAGACCCGGAACCCTTTCCTCCATGGTCTGTGTTTCTCAACTGCTTTTTCTTGGGACTTGGGAAAACACATTTTTCCAGAAACTTCTGCAGGGACACCTGGTGTGGGAGCCGACCACAAGCTGGGTCTGGAGTCGTGGGGGCCCTGGTGACGTCGGGAGGTTTGCAAGAAAGTACGCTGTGACGATGGGCTTGCCAGTCACAGAAAAAAGCCAAGCCGGGTCCCACCTCACTTCTGACCCAGAATCCATACTCCAAACAAAGCAAAGACAAAATGCAGCAAGAGGGGTGAGCGTGTTTGCAGTCTTGTAAATGAGCAGGGCATCCTAAACATGAACTTGAAAAAATGCCTGCAGCGCGGAAGAGCCGCATGCACTCAGCGTGGGACATGGACTCCAGTGGAACATGAATGACCATGGGGACAGCCCAGGAGCGTGACACCCAAGACCATGCTCGGCTTTTCCCAAGAGAGGACACCGTTTTCACCTGAGGACCTGAAACACACATTCCACGTCTGGTAATGTGTCATGTTGGCCAAGGCGGGGCTACGATCTCTGTTTTACCCTCCTGGAGGGGCCATTTGGCCAAGAAATTCTGCTGCTAAGAATTTATATTCTGGATGTAGCCTTGGAAGTATTTCATGATGGATGCATGGATAATGGATGACAGAAGGCAGAGAGATGATAGATACACGATAAAGACATAGATGATGAATGGGTGGGTGGGTGGGTGATTGGCACGGTAAGTGGACAGGTAGGTAATACACAGTGGATGAACGACGGGTGATCAATGACAGATACATGATACAACAGACAAACATGATGGATGGATAGATAGATAACAGATAACGGATGGCTAATACATGACGGATAAGATAGAAATGACAGTAGATATATAGATGATAGAAAGAAAGGTAGGTGATGGATGATGGACAGATGGACCGACCGCTGGAGAGACAGAGGAGCTGCCAGGCAGACGGATGTTGGTATTCACCACAGTACTTTTCTGTAAAGCGAAATGCTGAGGACAGCCTGTGTACGTGTTGGCGGGACACAGTGGGGCAGCCGGGGTCTGAGAAGGCGCGGGCGCTCTGTGTGGCTGGCTGACCACCCAGTCCGACAACAGTGTCGGGTCTGCTGCTGCTGCTGGTGGAAACAACGGGCCTGCACCCACTCTCACACACCACGCTTTTCCTAGGATTCCAGAACAAGCTAGAGTTTAGAGAAAGTAAACACTGGTGCGTGCTGGGA
>NW_017732095.1:329902-339846 GCF_001890085.2 Hipposideros armiger | reverse complement strand
GTGGAGAATCACTCCCAGGAAGACTTCTGATCCACACTCAGAAGGTGAGAAAGCGCCTGCCCCAGTCCCCGGGGCTCCATCACTAACCTTCTCTCCCTTCAGTCCGAACGCGCCCATGTCGCCCTTGGGCCCAGGGGGGCCTTGGATGCCCTGGTGAGAAGACGGCGAAGGTCAGTCCATGGTCTTAGCCAAGCAGCCAGCAGGCCACGCCCCGACGTAAGTCAAGTGCTTACAAGGCAGGTCTGCACATGGCACAGCCGCCCGTGACTTCGCAGAGAGCCCCAAGAAGGGTCTCAGCCCATGTTCATACCCGAGGACTTAGTCATAACGTATCTGTGACAGAAAGCGACTTACGTCGAATCCAGGCGAGCCCTTGCAGCCTGGCAGGCCGGGGAACCCCGTTTCCCCCTGGAAGGACGAAGGCAGGTTTAGTGGTGAAGCCTTTAGGCTCTGCCTCACCCATTCAGCCCCATCGCAGAAGATGCACCAAGCTTGGCCGGGCGGCTTGGGTTCCCTGGGACCTCAGCTTGTCAGGAGATGCCTCCTGCTTTTCCCACCACCTCTGAGTGCCCGGCAGTGCCCAGGTGCGGCCCCTATTCCCATGTCTGGGGAAGTGCCTGGCCCTGCCCTCAGCCCCCGCACCAGCCTGGGTTACCTTCATGCCATCGACGCCGTCAATGCCACGCTTGCCCTTTTCTCCCTGTGAGGGGCAAAGACCGAAGGCTCAGACGAGGCTCAGACAGCACCCACCCGTGGGCAGAACCCAGGTCCCCACCGCCACACTCACCTTGTAGCCCTTGGAGCCCCTGGAGCCCTGCAGAGACGAGAGGGAGGGTGAGGAGGGGGGGCCACCGCAGAGGGAATTCCCTGGAAATTGGCCACGTCCCCCCAGGGAGGCGGAGGAGGACCGCAAGGAGGGCTTGGCCTTCCAGGCCCCTTGGGACAGGCGTGCCAGCCAACCCCCTACCAGCTCGCTGAGGCCCTGCCACGCTGGGGACATGCAACGTCGTCCCTGTCCAGGTGAGGGGGCTGCTCTGCACCCAGAGGGACACGCTCCGAAGTTGCCCCTCACTCACCTTCTCCCCTCGGCTCCCTTTTTCTCCCTACACCGCAAACAGGAGGAAAGGGGGGCTGTTAATGGCCCAGGGCCCCATGCTCGGGGGCAGCTGTGATGTCCCCTGGCTCAGCCCCAGGAAAGACCACTGTGGAGGAGGCGGGCAGACGCACCTTCATCCCTTGGTAGCCGACAGGTCCCAGGTCCCCGGGCCTTCCCTGGAACACAAAGGAAGAGAGGCATCAGATGCCATGGGAGGCAGGGGCACCCCCACTCAGCCTGCCTGGCCCCCCCACTCCACTCGGGCCTGGCCAGCCAGAGAGACCGGACCCGGCCACACTGCTGGCTGGCACTCCAGGGAGACGTCTTGCTGTAAAGACTCCATCCCCACTCCTGGGGGGCTCCCGAGGCTAAGGGTCCCCAGGGAAAGCTGGGGATGGGTTGTGGGGGGACTGGCCACGGCCGAGGCAGAGGTCCTGGGACTTGCCGGCCGGTCCCCCATCTGCCCGCTGAGAGCAGCTGGGCCTGTGGGGAGAGGGACTGTGGGGGCATCGTGGTGTGGTGTGCTGGAAGGAACGGCTGCGGAGTGCACCCGCTGGCCCTCGCTGCCCATGGGACCGTGTCCTCTGAGGACTGCGACCACGATGCTCAGAAACTGGCCATCCTTCTGGAAGGTTCCCCAGCCTGTCCCCACCCTCAGGGCCGGGAGCGCAGCACTCACAGGGTCTCCGGCTTCTCCTTTCTCTCCTGGGAGGCCCGGCTTCCCTCGCTCTCCCTGGAACACAAAGCAGGTCAAGGTTAGGGGACAATCTCTTGCGTATTTCTGAAAAGCTGCTCATGTGGTTTTCAGGTACCTTCCCCGTCACCCGTGGCCCGTCTTGGTGTCTGCAAGGTCAGGTCCACGTGTCCCCTCCCTCACACCCCACCGGGCCATGCCGCCGCCCCACTGGAACGACCGAGGCCCCCGAATCTTTCTTTTCTGCCATCCTATCCTGTGCCCCATTCCTGCTGCTGTGTGGGCACAAGACCTCCCGGACAGAGGCTGCTCCGCTCCCATGGTCAGTGGCCATAGGCTCCTTGGCCACTGGAGCCCACAGTTTTAGGAGAAGCCACAAATCTGGACTTTCACGAGCAATGTCCCACGCTGTAAATACTGGCAACGAGTCTTGATCTTCGAATTCTCCGTTTGGGCCACCCTGGCCTGGGTTCCAAGGTGTGCCCATCCCCCGGGAAGGTCCACCTCCAGGGGCCAAGCACTCAGGGGACGCATTCTGTAAGGGCCTCTTCCTCCACCACAGGGAGGGGGCAAGGATGCTGTGGGACCGGCCCCGCTCCGAACGCCAGCCCTTGGCCACCCCACTGGCCTCAAGGTCACTGTGCTGGACTCCCCCACGGCTGGCGGGAGGGGCGCCTGCTCATCAAAGACATGTCTTCACTGTCCCCACACCCGGCCGTGTGGTGGGTGCTCAGGACGGCTGCCTGGGGCCCTGCTGTGTCCCTAACACCTGGGGCGTTTCTCCCATGCTTACTTGACACCCCTCTCTCTCCTGGACATAAACAGGGCTGGGGTACAGCCACTCACCTCGTACCCGGGGTCGCCCCTTGGTCCGGGAGGTCCTCTGGCGGGCTGCGAGACAGATACAACAGTCAGCCCGAGACAGCGTGCAGAGAGGCCCCGGAGGGGGGCGGGGGGCTACACTCACCTGGCACTCGAAGGTGCAGCACTGCCGGAGAAGGGACAGAGTGACACGTCAGAAAGCCAAGGCACAGCCACGGCGCTCCACAGGCCCACAGGTGCTCAGAGGGCGTGGCTCAGGTGCCCAGGGAAGGGGCGAGGGGAGGGAAGGGCCGGTGGTGACCCCCTGGGCAGTGGGGGTGGGGAGGGCTGGGGAGGGTATCTTACCACTTGCTCCACATTATTTTTCTGAAAATGAAATGGAAAAATCAAGTTAATTTATATTCACAGCTGCAGGGTTTGCCGGCACCACGTGTGGGAGGGTGAGGGTGCAGTGGCCGCTCACAATCATGTCGGTGATGGTGTCGATGGTCTGGCTGATGACCTGCTCCGCGTCTTGGCTCTGCCCCCAGTCGGCCGCCGTGAAGTTGCGCCGGTAGGTGTGGTCCGTGGCGATGATGCTCAGTCGTGGCTCCTGGGAGGACATGGCAGGAACAAGGGTGACCCTGAGGACAATGCCAGCCGGCTCCTCTGTGCCCACAGTTCCAGGCCAGGGCTCCTACCAGGTGGTCAGGCGTGATGGCCACCGAGAAGACCTTGATGCCCAGGTGCTTGGCCTCGCTCACGGCGTCCTCCAGGCCCCCGCACGGCTCCTTGTAGCCCTCCAGGGGGTGCCCGTCGGTCACCACAATCAGGTACTTGTTCTCCTTCAGGTGTGAGCCCCTGCGAGGCGGTGGGCAGCGGTGAGGCCCGGCCTGGCTCCCTCGGGTCATCTCTGACCCTTTGGAACCCGAGAGCCGAGACCTGGAGATGGGAGGTGACGGGCGGGGGCCAGACCCCCGGAGGAGGACCCAGACCCAAGCACTGCTCTGCAAGGCGGTCCTGTTACACTGGACAGTGTTTCTCTTTGTTGGTCTTGCTATAAAGTGGGGTCATAAAAACAGACATCAAACGGAAAAGAGTTTTGTGGGGTCACATTTCTGTAAAAGGCCATTTTGGAAAATGCACACACAGCCAGGGGAGAGGCACGGGTCCTCACCCACCCCGAGGCGTCCTGACATGGGACTCCCATCACAGGCAGCAGATGGGACGGCCGAAGATGTGCCCACCTGTGGGTGGGGGTTCTGGGGCTGGGGCCTGGCTAAACCACCGCCAGGAGCCAACCATCTCTGAGGGTTAAGGATGGCAGCTGCTGGCTGCTCGCCGCTACCAAGACCCCACGTGACGTGCAGAGCCAGCACTGGGGCCACCGATGCTCTCATAGGGGTCCCTTCCCTTTGCGTCCCGCTGTCTGTCTCTGTCCCTGACTGCAAACGTCACCTCTGCCTGGCCAAAAGGGAGGCAGTGATTGGGCACTTCAGGTCCCTTTGACTTTCGCTGGATGAGGAGACAGTGGCCAATTCGGGGAGGGACTCTTGGCAGCCATAAAGTCAGGCCAGGCAGTGGCACTAGGGCTGGTCCTGCGGGCTCACGGGCACCAGAGCTTGGTTTGCCCGTGGGCAGCCCCCGGGGTCTGGCGAGCTCGGATGACCATGCACAGGTCGGGGAGGTGGAGCGCCACCCGGGGACGCGGGCCTGGGCTGCTCCCTGGCCCACGGACGGGGCCACGCGTGCACGCGCTGGGCCTCACCCCACGAGCAGCTCCTCCAAGCCCTTCTTGATGGCGCAGTCCGTGTAGGTGCCCTTGCCGAAGTACTTGACCGCGTCCACGCTGGTCTTGAGCGCGTCGCGGCCGCCAGGCATGCGCGTGAGCCCGCGGATGATCTCCACCTCGTCGCTGTAGTGCAGCGCGCCCGCGTTCCACACCAGGTTGCGGTCACAGCGGTAGTACCTGCGGGCGCGGCCGGTGAGCGCCCCGGGACGCCCGCCCGCTCCCTACCCACCCACCCAGCGCACGCTGGCCGCCTCCGCGGGAGGACGGACGGCCGCCCCGTCCCACGACCCAGGGGGAAGCCGCTGGCTGGACTTCCTGTGCCGACCACGCGTGGGCCGGGCTCCAGCCAGCCGGTGATTGCCTCGACTCTGCGCCAGTAAAGCGGGCGTGGCAACGGGCAGGGGCAGGGTGGCAGAGGGCCCCAGACCCTCGTGGACGGCGGTGGGCGGGGCGGTGGGCGGGGCGATGGGGGTAAGGCCAGTGCCGAGCGGGAACCTGATTGGCTGCCTCTCTCTGCCCGTCTCCGGGTTTGCTCTGCCAGGGCCTGGACGTGGCCTGCCTGGTGGCCCACTCAGCTGATGGCGGGACAGAGGCCCCACTGGCAATGCTAACAGTAGCAATCACAAGAGGAGCCTACCCCAGTTCACAGGTGGGGAAACTGAGGCACAGGGAGGCTGAGTGAAGGGCCAAAGGCCCACGGAGGGGGTGCTGGCCCACACGGCACCGTCTCCGCAGCCCCTGGGGTCCCACGGCCCCATGGACCTGGGCATTTCAGGTGAGGTTGGGGTTTTGGGTCCTACAGCACTCTGCATTGGGCAGCTGCGCACCCTGTCCCTGCGGCCCCATTTGGAGGGGGAGGTCAGGGCTCCGGTCAGGGGGTCAGTGGGTCAGCAGGGACAGGGTGGGACTAGAGATGGG
The DNA here is from genome assembly GCF_001890085.2 of Hipposideros armiger. NCBI lineage: Eukaryota > Metazoa > Chordata > Mammalia > Chiroptera > Hipposideridae > Hipposideros > Hipposideros armiger. The sequence goes on along the minus strand of NW_017732095.1, from coordinate 334,545 downwards.
GCCCTGCACAAGCGAGGGAGGGAGTTGTGTTCTGACCTGTGCTCACCCCAACCCATGGCCCTGCCCTTCAACTGTGGGCGTGTCCAGCCCTTGGCCACACCCCCGCTCTCCACCCCACTCTCCCAGTGCTGCAGTCCTCAGACAGATGAATGAGTGAGTGAATGAATGAAGTGTGCCTTGCCCAAACCCCGAACCAGGCTGGTGAGCCCTCCAGGCCCCTCTGACTGGTACACTGGGACATTGGGTCCAGATGCAGGCTCTGACAGTCCACCTGGGCAGCGGTTAGTGTCCAGGTGGTTGGTGAGGGGTGCCCTCTCCAGGCACTGGACAGGGCCTCAGGGCACCCCTTAAAAATGTTCAGTTTGGGCTTGGAGGTGCAGTTCTTCATCTGCATTTGGGGTACGGAGCACCCACATCACAGCACCGTCCCTTCAGCCTCCCCGCGGCCCGTGCCTTTAGCTTCCCTCGCCCCGGCCTGCTCCATCTCAAGCTCCTCTCTGGCCCATCTGAACGGCTGTGGATGAGCAGAGGGGACCCGAGTGGCCAGGACAACGCTTCCCTTCTCAGACGGGCAACTTGAGGCCAGGCTTTGCCCCTGGGCCGTGGCAGCAGCGGCACCGGGACGGCCGGTGGTGCAGTTTCTCTGAGAGGCCTGGGGACATGCAGGGGAGAGGTCAGGGGATGTCTACCTGTCCTTCAGGTTGTCGATGAAGCGCTTCGTGAAGGACTTGACCTTATCCACCAGGGCGCCATAGGGTTTCAGCCTCAAGGCCACGCTCTCGGACGTGTCCAGCACGAAGAAGAGGTCCACCGGGCAGTCTGGGCCAAGGATGAGAGGAGACCAGCTGCTGACACCCTGTGCCCTCCGCTCCCACCAGCCACCTCCCTGGGCAGGTGAGCTGGCCGAGCCACCCGGCTGCACCGAGTGGCCCTCGTCCAGAAAAGCTGGCACCCAGCGATGGGGTGCGGTGGCCATGAGAGCCCCGCGTGGGTCCTGAGAGTTCCCCGAGCCCTCCTGGAAGCCAGGGAGCCCCGCCCTGGTCTGGACAACTAAGACTGCTTTCTCACTATGGTTCTAAGTTGAATTAAACACTACCAGGGCGCATAAAGCATCAGAAAAAGGTGTGTGAGAGCAGGTAACCATGTTCCTTGACTGACTGCCAGGCAAACAGTCAAATGGAATTAGCCAAGGTAGAGAAGGGACAGCGCTGGGCCACTGGGGCTGAGGCCCTGAGACCCGAGGGAAGTTCACTCTCCTCACCAGGGCCCATCCCGACTCGCCTGAGATGCCAGAGCCCAGGGGCCTAGCCGGGGGAGCCTGGACAGCAAGCTGGAGAATTTCAAGCAACCCCACACGTCAAGGGAAGGGGCCAGGTCTGCTGGGACATCACAGCTGGGTGCATCCCCAGCCCTGTCGCGCCCCCCCCGCCCCCCGCAGCAAAAGGCAGTCGGAGATGTAGGCGGCAGGTCCCCTCACCTTGGAAGGCGATGGCCCTCTCAGCTAGCGGGAGGTCCTGCGCAGCGGTCCAGCAGCCCTGCAGCAGCAGGGGGAGCAGAGCATGGGCCAACCTCATGTCACCGGCCTGCGTGTCACCATGGAGCGAGGGCAGGGGTCAGGGTGGACTGACAATGACCAGAGAGAGAGAGAGAGAGAGACACGTCTGCTCTGCCGGCCAGCCGGAGGTACAACCTCGGAGCAAGGGTGGGAGGGAAGGAGGGAGGGGCTGACGGAGGGAGCCAGGGAGGGGCGGAGCGAGGAGGGGCTGGGAGTCGGGGAGCCTGGGAGGCTGGGGTCGCCTCCGCTCCGGACTGAGTCACTGAAAGAAAGAGTCTCTGGTGTCTAGAGCAGCTTTGAGCCCAGCACTTCCCAGCTAAAGGATTTATTTACTGTCCGTGGGGACTCTTGTTCATGCCCAGTAGAACAAAAGTGCAGTCGAGTTTAAGATGTCTGCAAAAGAGCTGTAACCCCAAATGAATCTCCTTGAATGTTTTCGGCTGGTTCCAATACGCATCTTCGTGTGGGATTGGTCTGCGTGTTCACGGGTCCCCACAATCACCACTTTCTACAAATGACGATGCTGTTGGGTTAAATGTTTCAAATCCACTGCTTTGTCGGATTTCTGAGTTATTTTTCATATGTATATTTTTTCACAGTTTAGGCAAATACATATTTGGAAAAGATGTTTCATTGTTTACTCTGGGAAAATAAAGTCAACAAATTTATACATATACAGAGGGTGCCAAAAAATGTACACACATTTTAAGAAAGGAAAAAACTGTATTAAAATTTACGCTGATGGGAACCACTTTGAACACCTCTTGTAATTGCAGAAGTTAGACGTGACTTGTATTCATCTTTTGTTATCGGTATATATTGAGTATTACAATTTTAATAGTTTTTTCCTTTCTCAAAACATGCATACTTTTTTTTTGGCACCCCCTGTATATCTTTGAGGCTCTGCGTGGGTGGGTTTCAGATGTGGCCAGACCCACCCCTGTCCCAGAGAAGGTTCCAGACTTTTCCTGGAGCTGGAGTTATTGACACTTGTCTAATATCAGCCTAAATGGTTTAGTTTAAAAACATACAAATGTTGTATAACCATCATGAGGACACTTTTGAGAAATTTCAGAAGTCATACTACTCTGTGAATATTCTAGGAGTCCTTCCAATATTTTCTTCGCTTTCCCCACCTACTTTATGGGGGTTTACGAAGTAGCTGTATGGTAATTTTACCTGCTTCTGACTCCATCCACGTTGTGCCCTGGGCATGTCCCCAGTGCTCCGGGGTTTGGTGCTGTGACGTCCAGTAAAACAAACGGGGTTCAGGTCTGTGTGCAAAGCTGTTACCCGCTCATGTGGCCTCTCAAGGTCTGCAGAGATGTCCCTGCAGGTTTGGGAGAAGAACTAGAAAAATGGCAGAGGCCCAGTGGGGCGTGCACGGATCCAAGAGGGTGGGTGTGGCTGGGAGGGCGTTACACAGCAGGCGGGAGCTGACACACCGCTGTAAATGGGGACAAAAGAAGCCTTGCTGCACAGGGACCTTGAGGCCTAGTTTGCTGAACCCAGCGAGTCCCGCATGGTGTGTGACCAACTGGTGCGACTGCTCCACAGTAAGGAGGTGGGCGGCCGCCCGTGGCAACCCCAGCGCCCAGACCCGGCTGAGCATCTCCAGGGCAGGGCTGGGGCCGCCAGGTGGAAGGGTGCTCCTGTCGGGGCCGGTAGGAGCCCCAGGTGGGCCCGGCGGCGGTGCCTCTGGACTCACAAGGGCTCAGCGATGAGGTCTGCAGAAAACTGTTTTTCGTCTTGCAAAACAGGTGCGTGCTCATCATAAAAACTTACAAATATAGGAAAACATCATCTCGTTTCACCACCCAGAGGTAATCAGAGCTAACACTTTCGTGTCTCTGCACAGCTTTTCTGCTTAAACAGTTTTACAGGTGGGTAGTCACCTGGTATATATCTGCTTATACACCTTCGTCCGTGGCCTTTTCTGATGATAAAAGTGAGGCAAATGTACTAAAGAAAATGGGCAAAAGGAAATAAAACCCCTCCTGAACCCCACCTCCAGATGTCTGTGCTGGACTGCTGCTCTTCACCGTGCTGCAGGGTCCTCCTGAGGGGTGGGGTGGCCTCTGGGAGTTCGGACATTGCCGCCCCAACTCAAAGTCCAGGCCAATCAGTAGTCAGTGTTCATGCAGAAAACCCGCCCCCTTTTCCTGGAAGCCCAGGAGGGCATCTGCATGGAGGCAGCTGGTGGGAGATGGCCCAGGGCCACAGGGACCCGGCTGGGGGCACAGGGGTCTTTGGGGGCCGCAGGACTCCTGCAGATTTGAAGTGACCCTCTGGAGCAGCTGATGGCACACTGGCAGGTGACACTGGCAGGGCCTGGCCAGGTAGGTGAGCTCGCCAAGGTAGAGGAGTCAGGCCCTGCAGGCAGAAGGAGATGGGCTGGTGGCGTCCAGGAGGCTTTGGGGACAGGGTTGTCCCCAAGAACCTGCAGGATGGGTGGGGCCGGTGATGAGGAGCAGCTCCCCGCCTTCCCCCATGCTGGACAGCTGTTTCAGGGCAGCGTGGGGTGCCACGGGCATGGGGAGGGCTACAGGTGCCCGCTGGGCATGGAGCCCAGGGCAGGGCTTGCCCACAGTCTGCAGCGCGTGTGCATGTATTCGGGTGTGCGCGCGAGTATGCATGTGTGTGTGTGTTGTATGTGTGCGTGTGCACGTGTATGTGCGTGCACGTGCCTGTGTGCTGGGTGGTGCCCACAAATGGATGGGCACCCTGGATGCCAGCCAGCCACCCATTCGCTGCCTGGTACCAGGCTGCCTCTGAGAGGCTGGGCAGGCTGGCACTCAGCACTGGGACCCTGGGGTTCCCCTGACAGGAGCCCTCCAGGAGCTCCAGCGAATGGACGCCTCCTTTTTTCCCCCTTGGTCCCATGTTCCTGTGACTCTTGGTGTCTGGAAAAGTCAGCACAGGAAAAGAGGAACGACCCACCAGCTCTGCTGTGGTCTTTAAAACTGACAGTGGCTGGGAGCTGGCAGGGAAGATGTTCTGACGGAATCGCCTGCGTCCCCATGGAAAGTAACAGAAGGAGACTGCGGGCCGCCCAGGGGGTGCGGGTCGGGTCAGCCTGCAGCCGGTG
>NW_017732095.1:319140-323467 GCF_001890085.2 Hipposideros armiger | reverse complement strand
CTCTGCTTTTTTTTCCCCACTTATCAACATACCTTGAAATCACTGTCTTAGTCCGCCTGGTCTGTCCCAAGAGGACACCACAGGTGGGACGGCCGAAACAAGGAACATTCATTTCTGCAGCTCAGGAGGCTGCACCTCGGCCATCGAGGTGGGCTGACCTGGTCCTGCTGTGCGGAAGGCCGCTTCTCACCGCGTCCTCAGTGGTGGAGACAGGGAGGCCTCCCACGTCCCCTCTCACACGGGCACGGGCAGGGAGCCCGTTCACGAGGGCCCCACTCTCGTCACCTAGTCACCTCCTGACACCAGCGCAGTGGGGGTTGGGATTCGACCTGTGAACCTGGGGGACACAGACCTTCTGTCCATCACGTTGACCGCTCTATGTAAGTTCGTAGGGCTCCTCCTTTCTCTGCAGACCCTCCAGCGGGTGGAAGCACAGTCCTCCCACCTGAAGTCCCAAGGGCAGTGACCCAGGCTTGCCTCTGCCCTGACCTGCCGCCCAGGCAGCCTCCCACAAGCCCATTTGCAGATTCCTCGAAACCACACGTTCCCTGTCCCCCGACCCTGAATCAAGCCGCTCCCCACATCACATATGTGAAGAGGTGGCTGTGCCTCTGATGTGATGTGGGCACCACATGGCAGGGGCCCTGCCCTGGCCTGTCTGCTCCTCCTAGACTGCGACGTGCGCTGGCAGAGGACTGCCAGCCATTGCCCAAACCTGGAAAATACCAGGGATCGCAACGCCTGTAATTGCCTCGTCCAGAGGGGACGTGGTGGGGTTTGTGCGTTTACATACAAAGTCGGCGACAGAAAGCAGACGAAGGCCATCCGCCTGGTTGACACTCTGACCCTGCCACAGGCTCTGAGAGAGCTACAGTCGACAGCAGCTGTGCCTACAACACGCGCTTTGAAAGCAAAAGTGGAAGCACCCACCCCGGTCCTCGGAGACATGCTCCCTAAAGGGCCTGTCATCGGCCTTCTCCTCTGTTGTTGGAGGTGTTTCCAGTGACGGCCGCTGTCCCGGGTCAGCATTAACCCAGATTGTCCTGGTTTTCATTTTGTGTTTGTCACTGCTGTGAAAATAACTCGTGACCATCTTTGCACACAAATATCTGAGTCTATTCGTCATTGTTCTCTCATGGTGGGTCCAACCAGAGGAACTGCCGTCCGCCGCTGGGTGCTGGTGTGAGACAGCATGAGAAGAATCACCCAGGAAATGGTTGCAGATTAACTACTGGAGCCAAGAGCGGACAAGACACTGTGGCTTCGCTGGCCGGTGCCCAGGCCCGGGGGCCCTGGTGGCCCGTGTGCTGTCGGCTCAGCTGGGGGTCTGCGGGAGGCCCCGGGGTGCCAGCAGGCTTGCTCTTGGCAGGTGGAATGCGAGGGCACTTCCTCCGGGAAACCCGTCCAGAGTGGGCATTTGGGGACACATGTACAAACGCGTTTCCCAGATCCCGAAAGTCAGCTCAGCCGGTATCTGTTGATATCCTAACATTCGCAACCCCAATTTCCCACCATGCTTTGTCCTTACAGGGTTTTAACATCTCTGGGAAGAACACGAGACCTGGTTGGCAGGAATTTGGGTCAGAGGAGGGGTGGGATCCTTCAGCCTGGGGCCTCTGCACCGACCCTGACCCCTGGGCCGCCCACCGCCTGTCACCACCGCCTCACTGTCCTCCCCTAGTCCTGAGATCTCTCGCTCCTACGTCTGCATTCCTGCTGCCTTGTGTGGGTGGCATCCCCATCGTCACTATGGCCCACGGGGTGCCTTTTGGGTAAGAAAGGAATTTCTCAAACAAGACTCAAAAACCCACAAGCCATCGAGAAGAGGTGAGTGGATTTGACTGGGATACCCATCCACAGACACTGGAGGTTGTCTTAGAGCGAGCGCACGCTGGGGCCTGCGACGGCGACACACACAGAGCCCCNGTTCCCAGAAGCACCAGAGAAATCCCAACACGTACTCACAGAGTAGAAGTGGGTAGAGGGGACAGGGTGACCTCCCAGTATCCCGGCCAGGCTCCCCACAAGGCCGAGAGGGACGCAGACCTTAGTCCAGACCTGCCCCCCACCTATGTCCCCACGGTAGCTCCACAGCCAGCAACAAGGTCCCTCCCGTGACCTCTGGAGCACGCATGGGGCCTGCGTGGTCTCCACCGTGCAGTCAGACCCTCGCAGAGCACGCGGTGGGAACGCTGGCGTCCTACGGAAAAGGGTTGACCTCCTGCCCCATGGCCTCTGGGGTCCGTACATGTTAAAGCTCCCCGTAGATACTCTGTGGGTCCCCGTGGTGTGGGACAGGCAGGGAGGGATGTGGTGTTCCTCGTTCCGGGCACAGGCGGACACGGGGGCTGGGGTCCCAGGAGTGGGCTGAGAAGAAGGTGCCTGGGCCTCTGACCGCCACCCAGGGAGGCTGAGGCCCCTCAGGGGTCAGCACGAGGTCGAGGGGTCTCCGTGAGTCCTGGGCTGACGCATTCCTCCCACACACAAGGACCCATGTAGTCAGGATGTGACAGTGGCTTCAGAGAACAGGGAGGTTGAGATGAATGTGGGCCCCTCACCGGGCAGCTGGTGAGTGTGTGGGAGGCACTGGGGTCAGCAGGGGGCACCTCTTCCATCTGGGTCCCAGCCTAGGGGCCCTGCGTTGAGAAGGGGACACGCGTCTGGACAGCAGGGCTTGGATGACCATGGGAGGTGCTTGTGGGCAGCCCAGCTGTGGAACCCAAGCCCCAGCGACACAGCCACCGAGGGAATGCAGGCAGTCCCCGTCCCTGGGGCCCACAGCCACCAGCCAGGACAGTGAACGAGCTGTCAGCATGGGGCCGTGCTCCTGAGTGGAGCTGGGGGCACCATGTAAGGGCTGGGAGGGCTCTGGGGGCACAGGACAGGAAGGCAGAGGGCGGGCAGCGGGTGCAAGGGGCTGGGGGTGCTGTCGTCCTGTTTCTGCGCCCCTCAGAGGGGCAGCCCAGCCTCGGTGGCAGTGTCGCTGCGTGCACAGCTGCCCACACCCTCCTCTCACCCTTTAAATCCTCCTTGATGGCTTGGACTTGTGCACGGGAGGACCTGGGGCGCCCTCTGCTGCCCACTGGAGCACTCACACGGGACAGCGCGGGCCTGGGGGCAGGGCAGCCCTGGGACCTTGGAGGCCTGATCTGCTGGTGACTTGGCGATAAGGAGGTGGGACGTGGCTTCCCCTGGGGACGGGGACTCACGTGATCCCTGATGGGCCCAGTTCTGCCAGAGATGCGTGCAGCTGGCTCAGGTACTGCCTCCAAGTCCCACCCAGGCCTTGGGCAGTGGGGCCTTTCGACCTCACCAGGCGCCAGTGGTCAGCAGGCTCAGCCCAGGAGCAGAGGACACGTGGGTCAGTGTCCAGCTCCGGTTAGCCTGGCCAGCCCTGCTCCTGGCCTCCAGCCACCGCTCAGGAGCTCCCACACTGCCCTCGAGCCCCGACCTGGCCAGGCCAGGAGTCTCTGGTTCATGGGGACACTCCTGCCGAGGTGCACTGGAGCCCCGCCCAGCGCCTGCAGGCTTGGGGGGGCAGGTGGGCTCCCAGGATGTCAGAGGTGAGCCCCCCACCAGCTCCTGGACCAGGGTCACAGCCGGGGCTGGGGGTGGGGCTTCGGTGAGTTCTCTGTGCTCATTTTCCATCTATCAGTATCTATCTATCTATTTATCATCTATCTATCATCAATATCTGTATCTATCTCTATCATCTATCAACTATCAATATCTATCTATCATGTATCTATCACTGTCTCCCATCACCTATCTATCACTTATCTATGTATAGCTATGCATCATCTATTGATCTTCCATCATCTAGCCTCATCTATCTATCGTCTATCATCTATCAATCATCTCTACCTTTGTCTATCTATACATTTATGTCTATGCATCTCTTACCTACCTACCTACCTGCCTGCGTATATCTGTCAGTCACCCACTGGGTTATTCTGACCCCATTTCCACAATTACGATCCTCTTCTCTGAGCCTGAGAACCCTGCTTCCCCTTAGACACGGCATGTTGATCTCTTTGGTCAGTCTTAGAACACACACAAAGTGGCTTCTGAGTTGTAATCCATCCGTATGTGAAAAAGCAAACCTACCAAGCAGAGTTTAATATTTGATGACGTTTTTGGTCTTTAGCCAGAGAATATATAGTCAACACGCTCGGTTGCAAAGTTTCTGAGGCCAGCTCTCGCCCTTTCCCCAGTCAATGTGTTTATATTAACAGGAAATACAGTCAGGTGTGTATTCCGGCTTGGCCCCCTGCCCGCCCTGCTTTCTACTCCAAAGAAGGCAGGCAGGGAGAGGGGTGTCCAGATG
>NW_017732095.1:314043-318119 GCF_001890085.2 Hipposideros armiger | reverse complement strand
TCCCCCTCCTCCCCCTCTCCTCCTCCCCTCCTCCTTCCCTCCCTCCCCTTCCCTCTCTCAGTGGAGCAAGAGCGCCCCCTCTGACACACAGACCTGACCCCAGCTCCAGGGTAGGGCCTTCTTCCTCTAAAAAAATTCCTTTCCTTCTCCCTGTCCCCTGCCCACTCCCTTTACCCATTTTTTTGCTCTAAGGAACCACGGCGGCAGCAAGTGGGACAGGACGAGTGGTTTCTCCAGCCTGGACCCCACTGTCCCCCAGCCCAGAACCAGGTCCCACAGACACAGGGTCCACTCCAGGAAGGACAGAAGGGCTGTGACCGAGGGCCTTAAGGAGGGGCCGTGAGGGGAGTCGCAGGGGTGAGGAGGTGCGGGGCTCCCACCCGACCCCGGCTCTGGTCTCCAGGCCAGGGGTCCACGGGTCATGCAGGGGGCCTGTGGATGCCCCCGTGTGAACAAGCCTCCACAGAGGACGAGGGTGGGGTCCCCGCTGCCTCCTCTCCTGCTCACTGTCCCGTGTGTCCGGTGGCCTGGCAGCTTCGTCATCGTGACCCACGCTACAGCCCATGTGGACTCCTGTGCCGGCCAGGCTGCTGTGCAGTGAGGCCTCTGGTTTCAAGTGACCGGCGTGGATGGAGCCCCAGAGAGCTGCCTGCCCTCAGCCTCCGCTGGAGCGAGGGTGCCCCGCAGCCCGTGGCCTTGGGCCTCTCTCTTGGCACTGTCCTCAGGAGCAGACGCCCCTTTGCAGGGTGCCGTCTTGAAATGGAAGTTTCTGGATTCAAACTGTACATTTACAACTGCAAACAGGTTTTCTCAACTCACAAAGGGCTTTTACCTACATTTCTCAGCTTGATGCTTTCCCAGCTGTGCAGTGCAGGAGAGCAGAGTTCACCACTGTCCTCATGGGGAAACGGGGTGCTGCGCCCACAGCCACATGGCAGGCCAGAGACCACGTAGACAGACCCAGGTCCCTGGCCTCGGCTGAGCCCCCCTGCGCTGCCCCTGCAGGGAAGCTCGGACAGGGGCCAGCCACCCTCCTCAGGCTCCGGCAACACAGGCTCCACCTGACAGAACTCTCTAGACGAGGAAGGCACACACAGTGGGGAACAGTGCCCCTAGCCCCTGGATCACCCCAGGGTGGGCACAGGCACATGTCAACACCAGCCGGCCTGGAACCTGAGCACCTTCCCGTTACACGCACCCAAAGGGTCACGACCCCTCCAGGTGCCTCTTCCTGCTCTGACAGTGGACACGCCTGAATTTTCTCTGGTCACGTGCCTTCAGGGAGGGCGCAGTGACAGCAGAGCCTGTGGGCAGCAAACAGACTCCAAGCCCAGAAGACAGGGTGACGTGGGGGCCAGGATACGGGTTATAGGAGCACCAGGGCGCGAGGTGGCACGGCGCTGAGGCGCCCTCCCTCCCGGGCACGGTGGGTGTTTCTGGAATGTCCCACTTCTTCCTGGTGGCATGGGTGATGGAAAGCCACCTTCATGTACAAACACCAAAGACCCAAACTCTCTTAGCATCTGTTGAACAAAATCCTTTTTGATTTCTTTTTAATGCCCCAACTCTCGAGTGAATTTTCCCAACTTAGAACATGACTCATTGAGGAAAATCATGTTTTCCACGGGCTACACATGTGGTCTTCGTGGCACTATGGCTGGGGCGTTGCAGCTGGCAGACGCTAGACCCCCCTCGCCCCCGTCCTGGGCACAGGCCGGCTCTGTCCCCACCCTCAGTCTGCACTGCGCAGCCTCTCTCTCCGTTCTTGTCCCTCAGGTCAGCTCCTGCCTGGCCAGCTCCATTGTGAGGGCCGGTGCTCCGGCCTGGGGCACCTAGGACAGGGCGATCCTGTCCCCCAGCCTATGTTTGCTGACTGCACACTGAGTCAGCTGGACGGGCAGCAGCCGGTGTCAGACCCCCTGCTGGGGCCGGGCGGGGCTGCCCCGGTGGACCCGTCACAGTCTGGCTGGGCACCCAGGAGGAAACGCCAGGCCCGTGGGGCATCTGACTCACTGTCCAGCAGGCAGGTCCCTCAGGCGAGGACTCTTAACTGACTGAGAGCCTGCTGCCATCAGCAACAAGGCCACCGAAGCCAAGAGGACAGAGGCCAGGATGCGAGGGTGGGCCCCACAGCGTCCACGCGTGCCCGTACCATGAGGACGCGTCCAGCCTGCTGCTCAGAGGGAGGGTCCTGGCTGTGGCCCGCTGGGCAGTGGGCGTGGGTGACCACAGGCTCTTCACCAGGGCTGCAGCCTTCAGGCTCAGTTGCAAAACTCCCACGCCCCGCGGCCAGCAACGGGATTGGGGGCTGCCGTGAAAAGCAGGTGCTGGGCAGCATGACGGCGTAGGACGCGGTGCTCGGTGATGTCACCTCAGAGTGTGGCAAGGCCAGTAGGGCTCCTGGTGTGTCAGGGACGCCTCTGGTAATCGGGGTAGTGAGACCAGGGCCAGGAGGGGACGCCCGTTCTCACCATGACCCGTGTTCCTGGCCCACTGCTTATTTTTCGGTTCTTATGCCCTCGTTACTTCAGGGAGAACCGGCTCTGAAACCTCGGCCCCACCTCCCGCCCTCCAGGGACGGCGGCTGGGAGCCATCGCCAGCGTCCAGCCGTGTCCCAGGCCTCGCACATGGTCTGGATTTATTCTTGTTCTATTGCCCAAGAGCAAAGTTCCTTTCTGGTCAGGATGAGGCGTGGAGGCTGTGGTGTGAGCACCATCATTTGAAAGAAACACTGAAAAAGAAGGCAGGCAGGGAGAGGGGTGTCCAGATGAGACCACTTGTGGTGGACACCATGCAAGTGGCCAACCCAGGTGTCCTGGGTGGTGAGATGGCAGCCACTGCTGGTCCAGTTACAGGTGGAAACCTGAGGCCAGAGGGGGTTGCGGCTCCCTGCCAGGTCACGCAGGACACTCCTGACAGGATGGGAGCAGGCTGGCATGCAGTGGGGGCACTTGCGGCCCCCGTCAGAGGCTGGTCGGGCCCCGACCCGCCATAACTGTCTGCTTCACGGAGTTAGCAGCATGGTGTCTACAGGGAGGGTGGCCCACCACCACTTTTGTGAAGGGAGGTATTTCTGTGCCTTGAGTGGGCTGGGGGAGGGGTGGGCCCACTGAGCTTGCCAGGCACCCAGATGTGTCCAGTGGGTCCCAGGACAGGTCTTGGTCCTGATTCAGAGAGTGTGAGGGACCCTCCAGGGAAGCCAGCAGGAGGTGGCAGGGCCATGGGGCTGCCATGTGCCAGGCGGGGCGGGCTGCGTGGGCCCCGCAGAGCGCAGGGCCTGTCCGTGGGAGGCCGCGTGCCAGGCCCTCACAGGGCACCCGGGACAGCCCAGGAGGCCTCACTGGAGCGATCAGGCAGGGACCCGCCCCACGCCCCCAGACGTGGTGACTCCACTGTGGGTCTGGACGGGTTAATCTTTTTCCAGTTACCTCACGCCGGCCTCTGGTTCTGTGGAAAAAGCAGAGCATCTGGCAGCGATATTTCCTTAACGGCTGTCGGAGCCTGTGGGGTAGTCTGGCTGCTTTCCCCCAGCGCAGACGTCCACGGGGTTGGGAGCCAGTGGGAGGCCCAGCCGGGACCTGGGGGAGGGGGCTTCCCAGGCAGCCTCAGCCACAGCCCGCCCACCGCGGGGCCCTGAGCCACAGGCAGGGTCCTCGCAGCCAGCCCGGCATTCCTGAGGTCCAGAGTCATTTCCTGCATGGCTGACCCCTGGGTCTGAGGTCCCCAAAGCAGGGAGGCTGCAGTGGGTACGGCTGGCCCAGGGCTGGCAGCTGGGTGGCGGGTACATCGAGGTTCCTCAATGGAGGTCTGGGGCCCTTCTGCCCACAAGGCCCTCGGAGTGGGTGTCCCACTGTTACCCCACAGGCTGCCCTCCGCAGCCAAACCTCAGGACCGTCGTCTCCCCAAGCTTCCTCCAGGACGGGGCCTGATCACTTGCCCGAACCCCACACTGGTCCTCTGGGAGCCCCACAGACCAGCAGAGAGTCTCCCTCCTTCCCACCAGCCCAGGGTGGCTCCTCCAGACCGCGGGACCCCGGAAAAGAGGCAGTGCCCCTCCTCCTCTCGGCCAAGCACT
>NW_017732095.1:291139-308763 GCF_001890085.2 Hipposideros armiger | reverse complement strand
CTGATGGCACAGCCACTCTAGAGAAGCCCTGGGCAGGAATCAGTCAGCTCCACACGCGAGTCCCTGGAGGCACACACCCAGCCGGGCAGCACCGAGAAGGGACCTCTGCCAGGCGGCTGGGCACAGCCGCGTGGCCCAGGCCGAGGGCCTGTTGCCTCTGGCCACGAGCATCTCCATTCTGTGTGTGGGGACAGTCTGAACATTAGTGTTTCTGTGAAGCGCGAACCCTCATGCTCGCGAACTGGGAGCATGTTCACGTCGTCACAAAAAGCAAGCAGAACGTGGGGCAGCACCAATCCATCTGCAGTGGAGCAGACACGTGTGGCCGTAACCTGCAGCGCTGTGTGGCTGAGAAAATGGCTGCAGCCATTTCACACATCAAGCCCCTGGAAAATGCTAGTCCTAGACAAGGCATTCAGTTTGATTCCACTTATCAACACTTAAAAATGTGCAAAACGCAGCATTGCGGTGTGTCGGGGTGCTTACGTATGAGGTGAGGTGGAAAGGGCAGGAAACAGTGTCACTGTGCTGTCCCCGGGGCATAGGGTTGGGGGCGGGGGTGGCCTTCCTGTGCTGTCCCTCAGAGCAGAAGCCAGTCATACGTTTTTCTTGTATTTTAACGGCTTTATTGAGATTTAGTTTCCATGTCATAAAATTTACCCATTTAAAACGTACGATTCAATTGTGTTTAGTATATTCACAGAGCTGTGCAACTATCTAATTTTAGAATATTTCATCACCCCAAAAAGAGCCCTTTTACCCATCGATAGTCACTCCCAGGACACCTCCCCCTCCAGCCCTGGCAAGCACCCACGTAAGTTACTCTAAGGTTTGTCTTTTCTGGGCATTTCATGCAAATGGGTCCATGCGGGGCTGTGGTCTTTTGTGCCTGGGTTCTTTCGCTTAGCATGTTCTTGAGGGACATCCATGTTGTAGCTGTGTCAGCACTTTATTCCTTGCCAAATAAAATCCCGTCGCATGACACATCACCTTTCCTTTATGCACTTATCAGCTGATGGGCATTTGGGCCACTGCCACTTTTTGGCTGTTACGAATAATGCTGCATGAACGCTTGTGCACAGATGTTGTGCAGACACATTTTCACGTCACTTGGACAGACCTAGGACAGGACTTGCTGGTCATGTGGAAATGCCACGTTAACCTTTTGAGGAACTGCAAACTGTCTCCCCCAGTGGCTGCAGCACCGTGTTCCCACCAGCAGGGTCCAGGAGCCCAGCGTCTCCGTGTCCTCGCCGACACCTGCTACTGTCGGCCTTTTTGATTTTAGCCATCCTGGTGGGCGCGAAGTGGCCTCGCGTAGTCCTGATTTGTGTGTCCCTGTTGACCAGCGACGTCGATTGTCTTTTCCATGGGCTTGTTGACCCTTTGTTTATCTTTTCTGGAGAAATGTCTATTCAAATCATTTGCTCATTTTAAAATTGGGTTGTTTTTTATTGTTGAGTTGTAAGGGTTCTTTGTATAGTCTAGATACAAATCCCTTATTGTAAAGGTGATTCACACATATTTTCTCCCGGTCTATGGGCAGAATTTATACTTTCTTGTTGGTGTCCTTTGAAGCACAAAGGTTTCTAATTTTGTCGACATCCAAGTTGTTGATTTTTTTCTTGTGTAACATGATTTTGTATCTTATCTAAGAAATCATTGCTTAATCTAAGGTCACACAAATTCATTCCTATATTTTTTACTATAGGTTTTATAGTCTTAACTCTCACATTCAGGTCTGCTAACTATTTTGAGTTAGTTTGTGTTTGGAGTGAGGCGGGGGTCAAATTCATTTTTGCATGAGGTATGTAGTTGACCAGCACTGTTGGTTGAAAAAACTGTCTTTTCATTCATTTTATCATCTTGGCAGCTTTATTGAAGGCCAATTGACCATAAATGTAAGAGATTTTTTTTCTGGACTATTAATTCTATTGCGTTATCTGCATGTCTGCCCTGATGTCACTACCACATCATCTTTATTACTGTAGCTTTGTGGTCAGTTTTGAAATCAGGATGCGTGTATCATCCAACTTTGCTCTTTTTGAAGGTTGTATCCCATACGAATTTTAAGATCTGTTTATCAATATCTGTAAAAAAGCCAGCTGGAATTTTGATAGGTGTTGAGCTGAATCTGTAGATCAATTTTGGGGGTATTGCCATCTTAACAATATTAAGTCCACCCATGAGCCGGGGGTGCCTTTCAAAGCATTTAGGTTTTCTTTAATTTCCTTCAACAATGCTTTGTAGTTTTCAGTGTTCAAGTGTTCACAGTACACAGGGTACAACTTAAATTCAGCTTAAGCATTTTATTCTTTCTGATGTTATTATAAAAAGAATTGTTTTCTTAGTTCCATTTTTGGATCGTTCATTATTTGTGTATAGATTACAATTGATTCATGTATATTGGTCTTGTATCATGCAACCTGGATTAACTAATTTGTTTGTTTTTACAAGTTTTTCAGTGGTTTTCTTAGGATTTTCTATATATAACATCACATCATCTGTAAATAAATCTAGTTTAGCTTCTTCCTTTTGAATCTGGACGCCTTTTACTCCCTTTCCTTGCCTAAATACCCTCCCTGATGGAACCTCTAGTACAAGTGAATACAAGTGGTGAGAGCAGACCTCCTGTCCTTCCTGGTCTGCGGGAAAGCATTCAGTCTTTCCATAAAGTATGATGTTAGCTGTGGGTTTTTCACAGATGCCCTTATCAGCATACAAGTTTGCTCGGGCTGTCATAACAAAATACACAGACTGGGTGGCCTAAAACATAGACATTTATTTTTTCACAATACAATTTTATAGATGTCTTGTGCAATTGCTTTTTAAAGCCCATTAAGGGAAGAAAAAGAGACGACATAGGTAAACATACTCTCTTTATAATTAAGTAAATAATTACTTTTATACCCGAGTTCTTTGTTTTGTGTGTGTGCAAATTTGAATTATTGTTTGGGGATCATGTGCTTTTAGCTCAAAGAAATTCTTTTAGTATTTCTTGTACAGCAGGTCTACTAGTAACACACTTTCTCAGTTTTTGTTTACCTGTAATATCTTTATTTCATCCTCATTTCTGAATAATAGTTTTGCTGGATATAAGATTCTTGGTTGAGTTTTTACTTTCAGTACTTTGAACATGTCATCGAACTGCCTTCTGCCTTCCATTATTTCTGATGAGAAGTCAGTTGTTAATATTATTGGGGTTTCCTTGTATGCGAGGAGTAATTTTTCTCTTGCTGCTTTCAAGATTTTCTCATTATGTTCAATATTTTGACTTTAATGCATCTGGATGTGGATTTCTTTGTGTTTATCCTATTAATACTTTGTTGAGCTTCTTGGATATGTAGATTATTGTTTTCATCAAATTTGGTTTTTAGCCATTATTTCTTTGAATTTTTTTTTCCTTTTTTTTTTTCTGGCTGAGCCATCCTGCCACCTGTTGGCAGTTCAGCGGCAGCTCAGCTTGGGCCGGGAATTGAACAGCTAGTTGCTCAGAGCTCGCACTTTTGAGCGAGCTCTTAACCAACTGAGCCACTCAACCAGCCTTCTTTGAATTTTTTTCTACTCTTTTCTGGCACTTCCATTATGCACATGTTGGTGCATTGAATGGTGTCCCACATTTACCTGAGGCTCTGTTCATTTTCCATCTCTTTTTCTTTCAGTTCTTCAAGTTAAATAAGCTCTATTGGTCTGTCTTCAAGTTCACTCATTTTGTCCTTCTGTGAGCTCAAATATTCTTTTGAGCCCCTCTAGTGAATTTTTTAATTTCAGTTATTATACTTCTCAACTCCAGAATTTTCATTTGGTTCCTTTTGATAACTTCTATCTCTTTATTTATATTCACTATTTGATGAGTCAGTGCCATCATATTTTCCTTTACTTCTTTAAGTGTGATTTTCTTTAGTTCGGCTAACTTAAACATAAAAAGGCCTTTCAAAGTGAGAGGCAATAAGCATTTATTTGAGATCATTAAGAATAGCTATTCAGGCAGCACTGATTCAGGCAGAACCCAAATAGTGTTCTGATGAGGAGACAAAGGTGAGGGGTGTTTATGAGACGGGTCGGGAGGACAATTCTATCAATAGAAGGAAGGTAACTCTATAATGCAGATAACATTACACAGTGATGCTAATTCTAAACACTATTTTTGTTTGTTTGTTTTTTTAAAGATTTTTATTGGGGAATTGGGGGAGGGGAACAGACAAGTTGCTGTCCTTTTGTTTTCCAGTCTAGTTGTGGAGGACGTCGCTTCACTGGCCCATGTTGGTATTGTGATCATTAAACTCTTCCCGGCTGAGGCAGATTGATTGCCAGCCATTGGATGGCTGCTCACAGCGGCTCTTGGCAGCTCACACCGGCTGCGGGCCGCTCACACTGGCTGCTGGCCACTCACGGTAGCTTATGGCAGCCCATTGCAGCCCCACTGCAGCCTATGCCGTCTCTGGCAACTCACGGCATGAGCTGTTGTTCACCATCTTAGTTGTTGAGGACGCAGCGTCACTTACCCTCATGTGGGATCCGCACTGGGGCCCTGCTGCTCAGAGCTCACGCTCCCATGCCAACTCTTAACCCATGAGCCACTCGGCCGGCCTTAAACACTGTTTTTAATTTTCAATCTGGAAGTCATCAGTCCAGTAGTCATAATGTCTGCTTTCTTGTTATCTTTGCAAATGTTCTTTGGGGCATAAGGTTGCTTTAGTCCCAGTCCAAAGGTTGTTTCCCCCTGTTTTAACATTACAAAGATTTGAGGAGTAAGACATGCAAAGCGGTTCCTCTGGGATGGCGGCCTGGGGCCATTTTAAAGTGGCTCCATTTATATTATCTTTACAGATCTTTGAACATATATAATAGTTCAAATTTTTGTCTGCTAAGTTCAGCATCTGGATTCTCTCAAAAACAGTTTCTATTGCCTGTTTCTTCACAGCTTTCTGTTTCTATGTATAGGCATAGGTCACATTTTTATGTCTCTGCATGTCTCATAATTTTTTTGTTGAAAACTGGGCATTTTAGTCACTGAATTAGTCCAACCACGTCACTAAACAAACAAGCTGGGTGGGGGAGGAAAAGTTTGTAGTTTGCTCTGACTGCCTCCCTCAACAGAACCTCTGTGCTTTGTTTGGAGTGGGAGCTATGGGGGAGGGGGAGACAGGCACCCCCACCTGGCTGCCCCACCCACACAATATAGTTCTCCCACAGCACGTCGTGGAAAAGCAGGCGTGCCGACGTCCACTGGCTGCCATGCTGGCTCTTCCACCCTGAGACCTGGGGAGATGGACGTTTTCACTGACCTGCTGAGCCCACCAGAATGGCTTCTACAGAAACCAGAGCGGGGCGGTTGTACCCACAGCTTTCCTCTGCTCCTACTGAGTTTCCATAAATTTTGTGGAACATATTCTTCTAACTTTGTCAGTTGTGCCCTTTGGTTAACCTGCAAAGACCTTAAATGACTACCTTTGCTAATTCTGACTAATGCCCTGGGTATTTTTGGGGGGGGAGGTATTGCTGAGCTCCTCACGCTGCCATTTCAGGAGTCCCCCTCCCCCAGTTCATAGTTTAAACGAGAAAAAGAAGAATGGGATATCTCTGGGTGAGGGGTAATATTTAGCCTGGTTTCTCTCCTTTTTGCTTATCTCTATTTTATAGAATCTCACTCATAAACATTAGAACACATGGTGCTAAAGCAGCCAGCACCACCCCCACCTTCCCCAGCATTTAACTGTGCGTGGCTGTCCCTCTTGCTGTCACAGGTTCCCACACCTGACAACCCTTCCCCACTCCTGCTCATTTTGGAATGGTAACATTGCCTCATAATTTTTAACCTCCAAACTCCTGTGTGTCCCTGGGGTCTCCCTGTGCCAGCAGGAGGTTTCTCAGATGCATCCCTTCCCCCTGGTGGACCTGAAGTCAGGCTGACACGTCTCTACAGCTCCTGTCTGCTACAGGTGCATTTTGGGCTGTGTGGTTGGTGCTGGGACACAAGGCCCCTTTCCGGAGGCTCCCCCGCTTTTCTGAGGCTCCATTGAGGAACCAACAATGCAGCCGCCTCCTCCCGGGCCAGGAGAGCGTGGGCTCCCGGGAGTGGAGCGGTCTGTTTCTCTGTGTGTGGACGTGACTCACGGTCACCATGTGTCCTCAGCAAACAGGGCCTGCCTGGCTGGGAGCTGCCCGGAAGCAGGAACGAGCCCATCTGGAAGTCGCACAGAGCATGTGGACGAGGGCGGCACCATGGAAGGCGTGCCAGGACCGGGCTCCGTCTGAACCGGGTCCAGCAGCCACGCCTGCCCGGCTTCAATTCACCCTTTCACTTGGGTTCTGCATCAGCGATATTTTCTCTCCTGGTCTTCACCACATGCATTTCAGACCTTGTTTATTTGAAGATCAGAAACACGCCTAGTGACACAGGGATGTGGGGTGCCTCCTTTCTTCCGTCAGCTCACAAAACCCTATTGTGAGCTCTTGCAGTGGAATAGGGACGGCTGGGGTTTTGCCAAATTTTCAGACAAAGTCAGACCCAAATTCACACACTGGCTGGGTGCCATTTTGGATAGTTGTTAGGGCATAAATAGAAACAGAGCTTGTGAACATATATGATCCTGGGATTAAATGACTTGTAAAATTCTTTGTGAGCTTGAATTAACCAGAAAGCCATGATAATAGCCAGGCTGCTGACAGCACCCTCCAGGGCACAGCGACAGAACTGCAAAGCAGAAATAGGCGGGAGCCTTGAAGGGATGCACACGCTGTCTGCGCGGTCCTGACTGGTCATCCATGCTCCTTTTTTCCCATGGTGCAGGTGGCTGTGCTCCCAGCTGAAGAGCAGATTACCTCAAGGGCAGTGGTCGCCCTGGGCCGCACACGCCAGCGAGCACCTGTCCCCCTGCCTCGACTCTCTCACACGCAGAGTTCCCTGCCCCCCACCTGGTCACCAGGATCATGGGTCTGGGGTCCCCATCCTCCTCCTGGCCTTCCTGGCTTGTTGGTGGCCTCCTGCCACCTGGTGCTGGGCATAAGTCTTCTGGGAAGTTCTGGTCATTTCTGGGGTTCTGGACACTTTAGGCAGCCCACATGTGCTTGAGTGAACCAGGGCCCTCATCTGTCCCCTGACGGCTGTCGTAGGAATCGAGGTGGAGTGGTCAGTCCCTTGAAGTTTGGCCTTTGACTCTGTACTCATCCTGGTGGCCTCAGAGTGACGCCCGCCTTCTGGAAGCCAATTCTCCATCCAGCCCAGGCCCACCCTCCCCTTTTCACTGTCCTCAGACACAATAGACACATGTGGTCAGGCCTGGACAGCACAGGGTCAGGGCAGCTCCTGAGGGGGCCTCTGTGGGCTTCTGCTCCCACCTGACGTCAGAGGTGGGAGGGAGTCTAGGAAATGTGGCCAGAGCCCCCTGCGAGGGGCTGTAACAGAAGGGTCTGCAACGCAGCAGACACAGTGGGCACTGTGCAGCAGGCTTGGTGACAGGACAGTGGCATGACCCTAAGAGGTGGCCAACCAATCAGGCCAAGCCTGGGCCATACCAGGACAGGAGCTGCAGACACTGCTCCTGAGATGACAGGGCACTGTCCCAGGTCCCCGCCCTCTTGATATCAAAGCCCCTTTGTCTGGGGTTGAGGCTCCCACTGTGACAAGCTCGGCATTTCCATCAGTCAGGTGGGTGGATTGGCTGACACTTGAGCCTTCTCAGGCCTGTGTATACGTGTGTGTGCATGTGTGTGCATGCACACGTGTGATCACAGGCATGGGTCTGCAGGGCGTCAGCGTGTGTGGTACCTGAGCGGGTGGGGTGCAGGGGTCAGCTCTGAAGGTGCCTGGTCAGCCTGGCCTGCACATGGCCTCCTGTGCCCCTTTCTGCCACTGTGAGTGCAAGTGGGACCCAGACCCCACACGTCCCATGTCGGAGAGAGGAAGCCGTGCGTGTGATCAAGACCAGACGAGGCCACAGGGAGGCAGGGAAGGGCTGCCGTGGGGGGCAAAGGGGCCCTCGGGTGTGTCTGGGCTGGGCAGCCCCCCAAGTGAGTGGGGATAGGAGCCACGTGGGTGGTGTGGCTGGCTGCTGCGGCTGTCTCTACAGGTGGGGAGACCACAGCCTGACTCGGCGGGGCTGTGAGCCCACCACAGGGCCTCGCCCTGCGCCTGCCCAGGACCCATCAGAACCCCCAAGCTGGGCCTCGCTGTGAGCAGGATGGTTCGTCAGGCCTGGCACCCTGCCCTGACCACTCGGATTGGACCCCTGCCTGCCCAGACAGAGGTGGGGGCTGCATCCCCCACCCTACCCACCCAGCCGGGCTCCCCCAGCCTTGGTGCCAGCCCCACCCACCCGCTGCTATTAGGAAAGGGAGGACACGTATGTCCCTGTGCCTCCCTCCTCCTCCTCCGCCTCCTCCTCCACCCCTTCACCGGCAGTACCGGCTGGACCATCATTTCCGGAGTCGGCCCTGGGCCAGAGCCCGGCTGTTCCTCAGGGGCCCCGCTGGGCAGGGGGCTGGCGAGGCTCAGGGCACCTCTGGGGGCCTCTCCTTGACGGCTCACAAACTTGTCCATGGCAGCCCCAGGCAGACACCACGTCCTCCAGCCACACGCTGGGCACTGCCCTGTCCCACCCTGCTCCCGTGAGATCATGAGTTGTGTGGGGCCCGGGCCGTGCCTGTGCATCAATGGGGCCACCTCCACACTCTCAGGGGAGCTACTAGCTGGGCCCAGCACACCTCAGGCCCCAGTATAGAGGTGGAACAGGGAGCCCCTTGGGACAGACACAGCCCACAGGTGGCTCAGGCTGGGAGTAAAAATATTCAATTATGTGCCAATGTGAGTTTTTACATAAAAATCCCAATCTCCACAAATCAGCACTGCATGGCCTCTGCCCCATGAATAAGTATGTTCTGAAGACATCCTAAATCTCACCTGCTGAGTGCACACCTGAGCCCAGCCCCTACCTGCTGAGTGCACATCTGGGCCCAGGCCTCACCTGCTGAGTGCACACCTGAGCCCAGGCCTCACCTGCTGCTCCTCTGAGTGAGAGTTCTAGGCTGGGCAGCCCCTCACCAGTTTCTCAGAAAAGTCCCACAAAGCACACTCTGGCCCCTGCCTTCTGGCACCTGCCGGGAGGCCCTGCTAACGAGCAGATGATGGGGTCCCCACCAGCCTCCCCCAGGGACCTGTGACTAAGGGGCCCTGCTGAGTACTGGCCATCACCCAGGGATGAAAGGGCCCAGGAAGCTTCACCCAGTCCTCAGTGGGGACCCCGGCCAATGTCTGGACCTCGTGGGATTAAGAGGGGACGCTGGTCCTGGCCCTCAGCTCCTCTGCTTCACCTGTGCGTCCTGGAACCTGAGGGCCCACCCCCAAGCCTGATGTAGGGAGGAGGAGCCCGTCTCCTCACCCCCTCCTGATCTCAGGCCTTCGAGGTAGGACAGGGTGAGAGGGCAACTGCAGCTCCCAGGCCGTGTGGACGTGGAAGGGCCTGCCTGTGGGCAGCCTTCAGAACCCCACCCTTGCTCCAGAGCCAGGGGCCGCCAGGTGCCCTTGGTCCTAGAGGGACATCCGTCCCTCCTTACATGCCCACCACTCATGCTGAGTAAAGAACACAGCTGACAAAGCAATAGAAGGGGAGGGACACACGTTATTTCTCTGTTCATCGCACAGTGACAGCAGCGAGTCTCGCAGAACGTCCACGAACATGAGCTACTGGCACGTAAACCGCCGTGAGAAGCCCCCGGGCTGGAACGTGGGAGGAGACCCGCCGGGGTCACTGGGAGACAGCAGGGCCCACAGGTCCTCCCAGAGCTGAAAGCTGGAGCCGAGGGAGGGGAGGGCGGGAGAGCTAACTCCGAGGACTTCATGGGCCCACACGCAAGGGGGGTGGGGACACAGGTCTGGGGCTGTGTAGGGCCTGGTGGGACCTGGTGTGGGCGAGGGGGAGCCGGTGGGCACCAGGTGGGGCAGGTGGGACAGGTGGGAGCAGCTGGGCATGGCTGGCACTAAGGGGGCAGTTCCCCTTCCTGGCTGCTCCTTCTCTCGCTGAGCACCCGCGCCCCCCCCCCACCCCCCAGGCAGTGGACATACATCCCACATGGGGCTGAGAGGAGAGAGCAGACACTGGCCCCTGGCGGGGAGCCGAGGACATCCTGGCCAGTGGGTGGGGGCCCCGAGGCCCTGCTACTGTCCTTCCTCTCCTGTTCACCTCATGTTCGAGAAAACATTTCTAGGGACGTGTGGAAAGGCAAATCTTTACGGGAAGCACGTCTGAAAGGAGGTAATCGGTAGAGGTAGGCACGCCAGTAGGGAAGGGGGCCGCAGCGCTTGCGTCATGTTAAGCGGGGCCGGGAGACACTGCACACGACAAAGGAATAGCCACGTTAAGATTCAGCTCTGGAATAGCACAGCACCAGCAAAATTCAAGAAACGAAACCTGAAGAGGATAGAAACACAAAAGTAACAAGACGCCGATTCCCCCTCAGTCTGAGACAAATGTGGCAAAGAGCCCTGACCGAGGTCTTCCCAGTTACTCCTGTGGTTGCCGAGAGCATGGACTCACGTTAATATTAATAACCCCTCAGACCTTTGCTGTTATTCCAGCAGAGCATTCCTTACCCAGAAGAAAAGGGTACATTTGCTCTTGAAGTGTTGAAGGAGACAAAGAAAACCTCAGTAAATTTAGAGGTCACATTCTCTAGTTGAAGTGTAAACATTTTCCAAGCACTAATAATGAAAATTGGGTGATGACACTACCAGGAAAAGTCCCCAAACTCTCCAATAGTCCCAGGTACTAGAAAGAAATGAAAGCCCCAAAGATGGGCCATTTAGAAATTATAAAAATAAAAAGATGGCACATGATATGTAGCCTGCGCGATATGGTTAAAATAACAGAAAAGCGCGTATCCTAAAATAGCTACATTACCAGCGGTGAAGACAAATTGGTTTTTAATGTTATAAGAAAACAAATTATAAAAGAGAAGCAAATCAGAAAAGAATTAATAAATTAAACATTGAGTATTTGAAATAGAAAAATAATAGGACTAATGAATAAATCTACAAGTGGATTGTTGGGGGAAAAAACACAATAAAATAGGTACAAACACTAGATAACTCCATCAAGAAAAAGAGAAAGAGAAAGCAAACACAAAATTTTGAAAAGAGAAAAGGAAATTAAGTGTAGAAATAAGGAAATGAAAGGATTAGCTATTCTGAGACAGACACAGGATGAAATGGACAATCTTCTGGGGAAAGAGAAAAAGCCAAAACCAACCCACAGAATAAAGGAAGTTGAGACAAATCAGTTTCCGCGGCGAGATTCACTGAAGGGCTCCTCTCCCCCCAGTAAAACATCTCATCCAGTTTCCGATTTGCAACCGTCCACAGTCTGGGTGTGGGGGTCACGGAGGCACCAGCTGTTCCCTGCAGGGCCATCTGTGGCAGCCAACCACTGGGGGACACGTGGATGCCCACTGCGGGGCCGGGCACAGCACCCGCCTGCTTCCACGCGTGTCGTACACAGTCCCTGCCGCGTGGGTCGGGTCCGCACACTGGGAAGCCTTCCTTTTCATTGTGCAGTACCTGACTTTTTAGAAATCTATGGACATGTATTACTTTTCCAGGAAAAATCAGTACGAAATACAGTGACAATTGTTCGACAGATGAATGGATAAACACAGTGTAGTCTGTCCACACAGCGGAATGTCACTCAGCCTTAAAAAGAGCACCCTGACACCTGCTGCAGCGTGGATGGACCCTGAGGACACTGTGCTGAGTGAAACAAGCCAGCCACAGAAGGACAAACACTGTGAGTCCCCTCACGTAGTGTCCCTGGAGGCGTCAGATCCAGACACAGGAAGTACACGGTGGTGCCAGTGCTTGGGGGGGGGGGGGGTAGTGTTTAATGGAGACCGAGTTTTCATTTGGGGAGATGGAAAGTTCTGGAGATGATGGTGGTGATGGTTGCACAACGATGTAAGTGTATTTAATGCCACTGAACTGTACACATAAAGACGGTTAAAATGGTAAATTTAATTTTACCATAAAAAATCACTTTCAAAACTTTAAAAGTTAAAAATAAGCTGATACTAGTATAGTGGACAGTGACCCTTCCAGGAGCAGTGCAGGGTATCCACTTGGTGGCCACGGCCTCTCCTGCTGTAACTGGACCCCTACCGCGAGGGGCTGGATGGCCCGGGAAACACAGCGCTGTGGCGCAGTGGTAAATGCTTTAAACGGGCTGTGGGGGAGTGTGTGAGGGGGGGACTTGCAACACGTGCCTGTTTCTGTGATGTAAATACCCCACCATGGCTGACGCGACGCTCAGAACGTGAGGTCACTGAGAACGGAGCTGGGACGAGAGGTGTGCTGGCTCGCGGAGCAGTGTGGTGTCTCCAGCACCGCGTGACACACACTCCCGGGTCACTGAACGCACTGGCCCACCAGCAGCCCAGTGCTCACACCCAGACAGTCCCCACCCACCGAGTGACCAGGGCCACACCTTTGTTAAAGGGTGACCGGAGAACACGGACGGCTCTGTGCCAGGACCGGCTCTGTCGTCACTGCCTACCTCAGCCACTTTCCCGCTGCTTTAGGGACCTAAACCAGAAGCCAGGAAACACATGGATATGAACATCTTTGAAATTTCATTCCTTTCTCACCTTTTGGCCTTCAGTGTTTGTGTTTTAACAGTACAGAGTCAACCAGACAGAGCTAGGAGGGGGATTTCTACGATAAAGTCGAGGTGCCCAGCCCAAGCTGCACATTTGCTGGTAGGGCTCAGACAGCAGGGCACAGGCTTGGAAAGTGAACTGAGCTAGGACTGGCACATACGGACGGTGCAACGGAGCCTGTGGTGCAAGCCCAGCCTGGTGACTCCCTGCTGGACACAGCAACGGAAGCCACACTCCCTAGAGGGCTTCACCAGGACCCCGAGTGTCAGACATGATCCAGTGTCCAACACACAGTCCAAAGCGCTCAACGCTCAAAGAACAGGCAAATACGACCAAGGCTGAAGAGAAAAGACCAGTAGTGGTGGACACCCCGACACCCCAGATGATGGGGTTGCCAGACGTTAACAGCAGTGACAGCTAAGGCTGGACATTTGAAATGAATGCAAAGATAGGTGTTCTCAGCAGAGAAAAGGAAATTATAAAAAGAACCTAATGGAAATTTTAGAACTCAAAAATATACTGTCAAAGTCTTGCAAATCACATTTCTGACAAAGGACTTGTATCCAGAATACATAGAGAACTCTTAAAACTCAACATGAGAAAACAAACAGCCCAATAAAAAATAGGCAAAATATTGTCACCCTCATGTCACAAAGAAGATGTGTGAGTGGCCAATAAGCTCATGAAAGACGCTCATCACCAGGGAAATGCAAATTCAAAGCACAGTAAGATGCCACTACCATCTGTCAGCTGACTGGACACAATGCTGGTAGCTGAGTGTCACTCATACATGGCCAGGGGGATGTGAGAAGGCTCAGCCGCTCTGGAAATCGCTCTGCCAGCTTCTTTAAAAATAAAAAATACGGGCCGGCCGAGTGGCGCAATGGTTAAGAACTGGCTTGGGACGCCAGAGGGCCCCGGTTCGGATCCCACATTTGAGGGCCAGTGACACTGCTCTCCACAGCTAAGATGCTGAACAACAGCTCAACCTGGAGCTGGGCTGCCATGAGTCGCCGGTGACGGCGTAGGCTGCAGCCCCTGCTGCAGTGGGTTGCCATGGGCTACTGTGTGTAGCCAGCAGCCAG
Source organism: Hipposideros armiger (assembly GCF_001890085.2). Taxonomy (NCBI): domain Eukaryota; kingdom Metazoa; phylum Chordata; class Mammalia; order Chiroptera; family Hipposideridae; genus Hipposideros; species Hipposideros armiger. The sequence continues at coordinate 295,033 of NW_017732095.1, read as the reverse complement.
CGTGAGCGGCCAGCAGCTGCAGTGAGCGGCCGTCCAGAAGCCGGCGACTGATCTGCCTCGCCTGGGAAGAGTGCAATGATGGTGCCACCTTGGGCCAGTGAAGCAACGTCCTCCACAACTAGACTGAAGAACAAAACGACAGCAACTTGTCTGTTCCCCTTCCCCCAATTCCCCAGCGCTGTTCCCATCTCCCCAATTCCCCAATAAAAATCTTTAAAAAAAAAAAAAAGAAAAATACTTGTGTGCTTACCATCCACCCTGAGCCACACTCCTGGGCATCTATCCTGAAATGAAAACTTAGGCACACGGGGAAACCTGGGTACGATGTTCATGGTGGTTTTCTTTGCATGGCCCCAACTGGAGACAGCCCAGATGTGCTGGGGTGCCTGAGCGCCTGCGATGTGAACACAGGACGAGCATGCGTCGGAAGGGGGGCACTGACGATGGGTGAGTCCCCCAAGTATGATGAGCGAAAGACGCCAGTCTCCCAGGGCAGGGAGCAGCACGCGCCACCCCAGGCTCTGCCACTCTGCCTGTGGCCTGGGTGAGCTGAAGGCACTCGGGGCCCAGCAGACTCAGGAAGGACTGTCACCTCCCCGTTACCTGCCTGATGGCATCTAGAGGGGTCTGGAGAGCTATCACCAGAGGTAACTTTCTTGTCAGACCCACCTGCATGGCAGGCAGCCAGCTGGCTCTGCTCCTGGTCCATGACTCGCCCATCTCCCCTTCCAAGGGGCCCCCACCCCGTCTTCTTCGCTGGTGGCTACGGACCTCAGCTGCCTGGCGCCTCTGGTCTAGTTTTGTAGGACTCCCATACACATGAAGCTCCATTTGTTTTTCTACTGTTAATCGGTCCTGTGTCAATTTAATTATTAGACCAGTCAAAGAAGGGAGAAGAAGGGAAGAAGGAAATTTTCCCGCCCCTACAGTTCCATGTCGTCTGATCCCATCTGATGACTTTCTGGCAAAGACAAAACTATAGACACAGCGCCAATTTGTGACTCCGTGGACTGAGTGGGAGGCGCTTGGCTTAGAGGGGCACCAGGACACGCTGGCGGTGGTGGCCCTGGTTTGAATCTTGATTGGTGCTGCCTTTGTCCAAACACACAGAACTGAACATCACAAAGAGTGAATTTTGGAGTACACAAACTAAAATTAAAAATGCAAAAAGTCCATGTCCTGGGGGAGAACTTGGGAGAGCTGTTTTTAAAGGAATTCAAAAGACATGAAAATAATGTGATGTATGAACCCAGATTGGATCCCATTTCAGAAAAATAGCCACACAGGGCGTCCTTGGGGACAGACAGAGGAAGCGGAACATAGGCTAGGACCTGTATGAGAGGACACATTTCTTAATGTGACGGTGAGTCCATGTTTTTGTAAGAGAAAGCCCTTGTTCTTAAAGGGGACCCACACCAACATACTCGGGGGGGGGCAGTGCCAACATATCTGCAGATTTCTTACAAATAGTGGCAGAGAGCGAGAGAGGGGTAAGAGAGAGAATGAGAATTTGAGGTTCAAAGGCAGAACTAAAGCAACCCAGTAAAAATTGTATAATTTTTCAAATTTTCTGTATGTTTTAAAATTAAAATACAAGTACAGTTTTAAATGCCATGAGGAAAATAACTCTAGACAGGTCTTAACATCTGGGACTGAAATTAAATTCTAAATTCCTAAGCTGAAAGAATTCAACAGTGTTTTCCAATTGCTCCTTCCAAGCTGGATGGCCATGCTCCTTGTTAATAGGCTCTGCATCTGTTTGGAAAGTTCTAGAAACTGAACCAAGAATGTATTTTGCTCAGCGTTGCTTCTGTCCTTTGCACCGCACTGCGAGGCACGGAGCAGGAGTTTCCGCAGCTGCAGCTGTCATCTGGATACCCGAGTGCAGGAGTATGGAGGTGGCCTGAGGGACAAGACCTGTGACGGCCACCGTAGGGGGCAGCTGAGGTCCAGAGCCCAGTCACGAGGAGAGGCCCGGTGGGAAACCTGGGGCCACGGGGACGTGGGCACGGTGGGGGCTGTTGGTTCTGACCACCATGTTGGCCACCCGCTGACCAGCCTCTCATTTTATTCAACTTCATTTGGCTCTTACGAATTTAGGCTGATTTTTTCTGAAATTTAAATGACATGGGAAGACCAATGACTTTGTTTTCTTTAAATTTCAGCAGTGATTCCAAAGCCATGTATAAATGTCTGTTTTCAAGTGTGAAATTTGAAAGACTTCCCTTTTTTGCAAATTAATTGTCCATAAGAAAACATGCTTTTCTCTAAATGAGCTTACACACACACACACACACACACACACACACACACACACACACACACACNACACACACACACACACACACACACACACACACACACACACACACGTGCGCGCGCGCATGCACAGAGCTATTGGAGGCGTATTTATGAATAGGTGGACACCATCTCTTCATTGCAGTCCCACCACAGGAGTCAGGAAAGCAGGGCCCTGGGACATTCCTGAATTGTAAGGGAGATTCAGGATGGCAGGGCTCCGGGTGGAGCTGGGAGCCCCCCAGCACTGGAGCTGGCTGGGTTCTTGCCGGGGAGTGCCAGCCAGCACGGCTCCCATGGACTTGGTTTGTCTCTTGCGAGTTCTCACTGACGTGGGGCTCTGCTTCGAGACGTTGAAAGCCAGGCCACCATGCAGAGGGCAGGGCCCAGCTCCCCTGCTGGGCGCCTGCAGCCCACAGGCCTGCACCTGAGCAGACGGTGAGGGGAGGGGCCTTACGAAGATGGGGCCCCCAAAGGGGCCGGGCAGCTGGCTCAGGGCGCACACCTGCTGAGCACCCCTCTGGGCCCAGCACACAGGCTGGCACTCACAACCCGCCACACCATGTCTGTCGGGGCCCCCACATCTATCTGTGCAGTCTCGTGGGAGTGGAGAAGGCCCGGGGTCCCGAGGAGCAGGGCGTGAGCCGTCAGTGCCCACGCAGACAGGCTCGGGAGGCCTCCTGCCGGGACCCTCTGGCCTCACAGCCCAGCACACAGAACATTGCTGAAGATCAGCAACGTGCTGATTCCGAATGACACCAGGACACAGCCACACTGGCGGCTTCAGCCCTGTGGTGAGCCCTGGGCTCCTCCGGGGAGGCTGTGGACGGAGCCGGCCGGGCATACTGGGCAGGACCTGGGCTTGAGGCTCTCACCTCCCAGAAACCTCCTCCATCCTCGTTACTGTCAACCACTGAAGCACAGGGTTCCATGCCCCCTACAGATGCTCCTGGGCGACCGACTGTCACCATTTCTTTAGGGACACATTGTCCTCACAGTTCATTAAGATACTGTCTGGGCAAAATATATACATCAGTGATTTGGCTGGGGAAGTTTTACGGTTCGTGGACTTTCTGAAATCTTATGTATTTATCAATGGTCTACGAAGGTCTGACAAGTTCGTGAACTCACCCTAGAAAACGTGCTCCATACCTCACTGCTGAATATCACCACGGTCACCTTCGAAATACTCCCCTTGGGAAGCTATGCACCGATGCCAGCGCCTAGTCCACCCTTCAAAGCAATTTGGGAACTCTTTTTCTGGAATGGCCATCAGAGCTGTCATCATATTACCCTTGATGCCCTGAATGTCATCAAAATGTCTTCCTTTCAATATTTCCTTTATCTTTGGGTAAAAAAAGAAGCCATTGGGGGTCAGATAGGTGAGTAGGGAGGGTGTTCCAGTACAGTTATATGTTTACTGGCTAAAAACTCCCTCACAGAAAGTACTGTGTCAGCTGGTAAATTGTCGTGACACAAGAGCCAAGAATTGTTGGCCAAAAGTTCAGGTTGTTTTCATCTAACTTTTTCACGCAGCCTTTTCAGCACTTCCAAATAGTAAACTTGGTTAACTGTTTGTCCAGTTGGTACAAATTC
>NW_017732095.1:287421-288634 GCF_001890085.2 Hipposideros armiger | reverse complement strand
CAGCCTTTTCAGCACTTCCAAATAGTAAACTTGGTTAACTGTTTGTCCAGTTGGTACAAATTCATAATGAATAATCCCTCTGATATCAAAAAATGGTTAGCAACAAGTTCGTGAACTTAATTGTCATACCTTCGTATTTTGCCTGGGCATGAAACATGGTTAAAAAGATACCGTTTAATGGGCTGGCCGAGTGGCTCAGTTGGTTAACAGTTGGCTTAAGAGCGTGAGCTCTGAGCATCAGGGCTGCCAGTTCGATTCCCACATGGGCCAATGACGCTGTGCCTCAGCTGAGCTGCCAATAGGTGGCAGGATGGCTCAGCTGGTGTAACAACAAGATTGCCTGTTCGATGGTGGGCTATGCTCACCCGCAACTAAGACTGAACTCCACACCTTGAGCTGAGCTGCCGCCCGGATGGCTCAGTGGATAGAGCATGTGCTCTTAACAAGGTTGCTGGTTCGACTCCCACATGGGATGTTGGCTACGCCAACCCGCATCTAAGATTGGGTACAGCACCTTGAGCTTAGAGGCCATGAGCTGCTGACGGGCAGCCAGATGGTAACTGGCACCCTCCACAACGAAGACCGAAGAACAACAACTTGGCTGGTCTCTTTCCCCGATTCCCCCAACACTGTTCTCCTCCCCTAACTCCCCAATAAAATCTTTTAAAAAAGAAAGATACCGTTTAGATCATAATATTCTCTTTACAAAACTCTTTGAAAAGCACCTCCTTTTCTCGGAGTCTCCGCCTGGCTGGTTTGTTTCCTGTGCAGGTGAGATTTGCTTCCCTCCCCGGCTCTTCTCCTTCAGCTTCTCCTTCGCTTGCTTTTTATTTAAGTAAAAACAAAACTCGTACAAAGTAATTTCAAATCCTTAACAAAATGGACAATTTCCTAGGAAAAGATAATTTGCCAAAACAGACAACAGAAGAGATTAAAAAAAAATCTAAATAGATTTCCATAAAATAAGTAGAAGTGTTTCAACTCCCTCTCTTCCCCAAACACCAGGTCCAAAATATTGCACAGGAAAATTCCCTCTTTTTTCCTCATAGCACTTTTATTTTTAATTAAAATAAAAAAACCATATTGTGGGCCGGCCGAGTGGCGCGATGGTTAAGAACTCGCTTGGGACGCCTGAGGGCCCCGGTTCGGATCCCACATATGAGGGCCAGTGACACTGCCCTCTACAGCTAAGATGCTGAACAACAGCTCAACC
>NW_017732095.1:258863-287186 GCF_001890085.2 Hipposideros armiger | reverse complement strand
TGAAGAACAAAACGACAGCAACTTGTCTGTTCCCCTTCCCCCAATTCCCCAGCGCTGTTCCCATCCCCCAATTCCCCAATAAAAATCTTTAAAACAAAACAAAACCCCACCATATTATGACTTGTCATCAGTGATTACATTTGCCTCATGGGGAAACTGTCTAAAAATGCCAAGAGCACATAGCACTAATGTTATTAAACTCTCCCAGGCTGTAGAAAAAAGAGGAAAATTTCCATTTTCTTTTAAAGAAGTGAATATAACATTGATTCCAAAACCTGACAAAAGCTAAATATGAAAGGAAATTATACTTTACCTATGAATATCAGTGCAAAAATCCCAAATACAATATTGGAAAACAGAGCCAGGTAGTAGACCAAAAAGGAAAGAACACGTAATAAGTAAGTTATCACAAAGAGTGTTCATTATTAGGAAATCTGTCAGTAGCGTTCATTATATTAACAGATCTAAGGAGAAAAACCAGATGATATCTACAGATGCTCAAAAACCATTTAACAAAACTCAAGAGCTATTACTGACTAAAGACAGAGGCTCCATAAAACAGAAACAAATGGATACTTTTTTAATACTGAAAACGCCACCCCACCTCGGTCCAGAGGCCAGCATTGTGGTGAAGGCGGAAACAGCAGCTGCATCCCGCTAAGGTGAAGACCACCCTGCCCACCATTAATGTGCCGTCTACTGGAGGGTCTAGTCAATAAAATCAGGAAGAAACAAAGCAGATACAAAAGCGGAAACACAGTAGGTACAACCCACCCTACTTGCAGACCATAACAGCTACGCGTTTTATGGAACACAATCAAACACAACATCTGCTGTGTCAGTCACGGTCTTAAGTGCTTCGCATGTCATTCACTTGGTCCTCAACGAAACCCTGCCTGGGGAAGTGTTGTGATTTCACCGTTTTGCAGAAGAGGACACGGAAGCACAACGGCCACATAGCTTGTCCAAGCTCGCACAGCAGTCAAGCTGGGGCTGACTCATGGCAGCCAGCCCCCGAGCCGCAGACAACACAGTGCAAACTGGGAGGATCCATGCGAGTCATGAAAACCACCACAAGTGACAAACCAAGCAGAGTGGCAGGACACAGAACTGACATGCAGGGATCTATAGCGTCCATCTAGACACGCAGCAATCATGTAGAAGACGCAATGGAAGAAAAGGTCCCATTTATAACAGCAACAAAAACGAAAAAATGCCTAGGAATAAAATTAACAAGAACTGTACAAGCTCTCTATGAAGAAAAAAATGCTAAAACCACAGGAAGACACAAAAGCACAGACAAGTGAAAGATATGTCACGTTCTTGGAAATGGAGACACAACACATAAAGCTGTCAATTCTCCATAATTAACAAATTTAATACGATTCCAACAAAAATACCAGCTGGTTTTATTTTGGAACAAGCAAGTTTATTCTACATTCATATGGAAAATAAACAAGAGAAATCCCTGAAAAAGAAGTGTGAGGATGGGCATTAGCCATTGAATGATTATGTAGCCTAGAAACGGACACAGCGTGGCCTTCGTGACCGAGGGCCACCGGCTGGGATGCATGGTCCTGCAGACTCAGCGCCCTCCAGAGGCTGGCACACGGATCAGTGGGAAGGTGGACTTGCCCCGTATGTGCGCTGGCACACCAGGGTGGCTGTCCCCACACAAGCCAAAGGCGGCGGTGCTGCACCACAGACTAGAGGAACAGAAAGAACATCCAGTGCTAACGCGAGCTGTCACAACTCCTACATTTTAAGGGGTTTGTGGTGAGCGTGTGCAGGAGCGCATACTGGAAGGGACAAAGCTGCAGAGAGACCCCCAGATCTGCCAAGGGCCCCTCCGCATATTCAGCAGAGTCCCGGTCAACGCACGCATGTCAGGAAAGGACTCAAGCAAAGGACATGGTTTTAAGGCTCACACATTGTGTGAAGTGGTTTGTCACTAGAAGTGGGTTGTGAGAAGTTTACAAACTCCAAGTCAAAAATAACTAAGTAAAGAGTTATAGCTAATAAGTTAACAAAGGATCTACTGGAACCATACAAACACTAGGTGGATCCAGAAAAAGTCAGAAAATGAAGAAAAAGGGAACAGAGAGCACGTGGAAAGCATGTGAAATGGTACGACCACTAGAGAGAAGAGGTGTCTGACAAGGTGACACATATGACCCAGCCGTCTCACTCCAGGTACCTGCCCACGAGGAATGGAAGACGTCCACACAGACTTGTGCACGAATGTTCACAGCAGCTTTGTGTGTGCACGCTCGAGCGTGAGCCCGCCCTGACCACCGCCGCCTTGGACTGCGGTTGGGGCGCTCCCTGCCACCCCCTCGGTGCTGGGTGTCGCCTGGGGCACTCCTGACTCCTGCTGGGTGTCCTGTGTGGAGCCCCTCAGTGCTCCTCAAGTCTCTGCCGTGACTACTCCAGTCGCAGCCTAAGAGCCCGTGTCTCCACCATGGGCCGGCACACCTCAACTCCACTGTGTCCCCCACCTTCCTCCACCCTCCCCAGAGCTCAGACCCACAGCCCCGTCTGCCCGGACCCACTTTCTTTCCTGACCCACATCCGATCTGCCGGGAACCCCATTGGCTCTTCCTTCAAAATGCCTCTGGAACCCACCTTCCGTTGGTGCCTGGAGCCTCGAGCCAGCCGGCCGCCACCCTGCGTGTCACGCCTGTGCCTCTGCCCCGTTACCTGCACTGGCTGCAGCGCCCCTCACCTGTTCTCTCAGCCCACCCTGCCCGCCCACTTACTCCGGCACTTCCGATGCCCTCTCCTGCTGGGTGCAGCTCATCCTGGGCATCTACCACTTTCAAGGCACTTACTCACCCCGTCTGCTGGCCACCTGCTGCCCCCATGCTGATGGGCGTGCCAGAGGAGGCCTGTGTCCAGCGGGTGAGTGAGTGGACCTCACGGCCCTAAGCCACCAGTGTGCGGTGTGGCCAGGCGCTGCCATGATGTGCACCCAGCCTCCACCAGGGGACCGTGGGGTTGGCAATGGTGTGTGCTGAGCAGCCTGGGCACACAGGGCAGGCGGGAGGAAGCTCCTGCTGAGAGGCGGGCGCGCTGGGCAGGCCATCGGGCCACTGGATGCTCGACAGGCCCTGCCTGCCTCCCTCTGCCCGGGGCCTGTGTCCCCCCTGGGGCTTCAGGGTCCAGAAGGGGCAGTGGGCCCGCTCCACGTGAGCGGAGCGGAGTTCAGGGAGAGGGTGTGATGTGAACGCTGGGGAGTGGCTGTGGGCACCACGCCTGTGGAGGCCGTGGGAGAGGCGAGTTCCACAAGTTAGAAACTGGCACTTTGGTGCTAGGGCAAAAATGGGGTTATTATTATTGTCATTTTCAGTAGTTTTGCAGAAGTAAAACTAGAATGACTTGTACAAGCCAAACATTACAAAAGGGCTGGGAGGAGGGAACAAAATGGGAATTTGTGTGAGGAGGAGTCGGCTGCTTTGGATAGCGGGCCGCTGCAGAGCCGGGTCTCCGGGGTGGGCGCGCACGTGCGCGTGTGAGAAGGGGGTTCTGAACGAGGGCAAAGAGGAGCCGGAGCCAGTGCGGGCAGCCCATGACCTTTATTGAACCCTGACGAGGTCACAGGCGCTTCTGGCCAGTCTGCACCCTCCAGCCACCCCTCCAGCCACCCAGGGGCCTATGCGTGTCTCCCCATCCAGTGACACCTTTGTGAGGTCAGGGCCCTAGACCCCCACTTCACCTGTGTCGGGTCAGAACCCCGGCACCCCCTTCTTCCTTCCTTTGGAACAAGGGGAGGGGCACGCCCTGACCCCAGCACGGGACCTGCGTGGACAGATGGACCAACACAAGCGAGGCTGAGAGGGGAGTAAAGTCAGCAGGGGGGTGGAGCGGTCGGTGAGACACGGCAGTCACAGCTCTGGGAGGTTACGGAGAGGACGGCTTGTGGGAAGAGCTGTCAAAACGTCAAACCAACTCTGAACAGTTACACTGACACTAAGGAACAACATTTGTAAAATGGCACACGTGGGAACGCCCCAAAGCATTGAAAAGAAGTGACACCGCGTGGCCATGCAACGGGCGACGGGGCGGTGGCAGGGACAGGCCTGGAGCTCACATGTGGTGGAGGGTTTGCTTGGGTGCTGTGTGGGCCTCTATGGCACAGACCACTGCTAGTAAAGAAAACCTCTATTTGTACTTGTGAGGAAGGGCGGGCTGTCTGTACAGAGCGCGCGAGCCGGCCGGACGCCAGCGTTCGCGGCATGGAGGACGCGGGGCGGGATTAGAGCGCGCCCATCCCAGTGACCTCAGACGTCAGCCTGGAAGAGACAAAGACACAGGGGAGACAGGTCACAGCGTTCTCACAAAACACGACTTGACATGAAAAGCGTCCCTGTGGCACCCTCACAGCGCTGGCATCTGCCTCCCTCTCTGTTGGGACAGGTTGTCCCAGGTCAGGGCTCAGTGGCCTTGAGGTGCAGACCAAAGTCCCGCAGAGGGACCAGGCCCACAGGGTCTTCCTTTCTTGCCCACAGGCACCCATGTGCCTGTCAGCATATCAGGAGCATGACGAGAACCACCTGGACAATCCCAGGTGACCACAACCTTGTGTACGGCCACCACTGGGAGAGGGCCGCCTCCCTCCAGCCCCCTCAACGTTCTAGGCTCGAGAGGAGGGTCCGGCCCTGTGATGAGGAGGCAGAACCGCTTCCTGGCCTCCGTGAGGTCCCGCCTGCCTGGCTGTGGTCACACCGTGCTCGCCCATGTGCCCTTGCGAGGCCACAGGACCTCACCTCCCCCAGCACGTAACCCGGGACCCTCGCGCGGTTCCCCAGCACACTCCTCTGCAGCGTCTGGGTGGTGTGAGAGCAGGATGATCCGGTAACATCTCTGAAACTACAGGACCCTTTCTGCTAAGTTTCAGTTAGCCCAGGGGTGTGGCTGACCCAGGCCCTGACAGTAGCCACAGCCTCCAGGGAAGTGCTCTGGGCCCCTCCCTGAAGATCCTCCAGGGTGAAAGGCCAGGCGGGCAGGGCCCTGCGTGTGTGCAGACTTGTGCACCCTCCAGCACACCACGCCCACAGCGAGGCGGCTCTCACCTGGCATTGATCAGGTACTGGGCAAGGCTGATGTTGGCTGGGGTCCCTGTGATGGTGATCTGTCGCTCCGACGACCCTTCCGTGGCATTGGCAATTTTGATCTGAGCTCCAGACATCTGTCGAATTTCATTGATTTTGGTCCCCTGGCGTCCAATTATACAGCCTATTAGCTAGAAAAAAGGACGGAGGAATTTCTTAGAGAAGAGCCCGTGGCAGCTCCAAACAGTCTGTGGGGACGGCCCGGCCTGGTCTCCACCCAACACCAGCTCCGTGCTTCCAGAAGGAAGACATGCTGCCCACCCTGGGAGGGGTGGTGAGAGCGCGTGCCCGTCTCCCTACAGGAGGGATGGGAGCCGTGGGCACCTGGGCTCTGCTTGGCACCCTATTATGAGTAGCCCTGACAAATTACGAGACTGGGGAGTCATGTGACTGTGTCACCTGCCCAGCGTCCTTTGGGGGCCTTGGAGGCCTGCTGCCAGCACCAGGGCCGAGGCCATGTTGGCGCCTTGTTGGCGGGGCTGTGAGGGAGGCAAGATGTTCGTTTGAAGCCAGGGTAAAGCTCGCTGATGCCTAAAATCTGTCCTTTTTTTTTTTTTTTTTTAAGATTTTATTGGGGAATTGGGGGAGGGGAACCGACAAGTTGCTGCCCTTTGGTTCTTCAGTCTAGTTGTGGAGGACGTCGCTTCACTGGCCCATGTTGGTATTATGATCATTGTGTGCTTCCCTGGTGAGGCAGTTGGTCGCCGGCCATTGGACAACTGCTCACAGCGGCTCACGGCAGCTCACGGCAGCCCACTGCCGCCCCGCTGCAGCCTACGCCGTCGCCGGCGACTCACGGCAGCCCAATTCCAGGTTGAGCTGTTGTTCACCATCTTAGCTGTAGAGGGCACAGCGTCACTGGTCCTCATGTGGGAACCGAACCGGCGGCCCTGCTGCTCAGAGCTGGCATCTCAAGCCAACTCCTAACCAACATGCCACTCGGCCGGCCCCTAAAACCTGTCTTTTGATAAACTTAAATTCTGAGGACACATCAGCTGTTCCCTTTCCTTCCCACTGTGGGAACTCTGAAGGGCCTCTGGCCACTCCACCGTCGGAAGGAACAGGCGGTCGTGAATGAAGCAGCCGGAGGGACCAGGGCTGGAGCTTCCTGGGGACACAGGACAGCCACCTGTGGGGCCAGGCTGCGCCTGAGCTCAGGACCAGCTCTCGGTGGCAGCAGGGTGGCCACTGCGGAGGCCCCTCCCAGCCTGCCCTGCTGTGCGCGGGTCCTCAATTTTCACACGAGGACCGAGGGCCGCTGATGAGAGCTCTGAGTGTGAGCACAGGAAGAGGCCGATGGGCCTGTGAGCCGGCCTCTGATTCCGTCTCCCATGGGGCAGACTGGCCGAGGGTGCCGGCACTTGTGACATCAGCGCTAGGAACACGCTTCAGTTCTGTCGGCGAGGCAGTGGGTGCAGGGATTGGGCTGGGCTGTGAGATGGCGTGCTGGGGAGACCCACTTCCTAATGGAGTCGACTGAGCCTGCACCATGACAGCTCAGCGGGGAAACAGGGGCCTCTCAACTAGCTCTTGTCCCTGACCTACAGACCTGAATTCTGCTCACTGGGAAGGCCGTCTCTGCTCATCTCCTGGGTTAGACCAGCCTCCTCGTTAGACTTGACATAATCTCTCCTAATGTCCACGCAAACCTGTCCCCAACTGCTCAGCGTCCTCCACCTCCTGCGGGTCCCTCAGGCCCTGACGCCCCTCACACTCCACCCACATCTTCCCAAGCCCCACCCACCGCCCCTCACGCTGTGCTTGGCCCTGACAGGGTCAGTGAGAGTGACTTCCATTGTCACTGCCTGAGATCCCGGACCCCCTGCTGGCTCAGGAATCCCGGGCCCTCAGCCAGCCAGCGAGAGACCCACTCGCTCTCCTCACCTTTCGTGCCTCCACTGGATGTGAAGAAAGGCTACAGAGGTACTCTCAAATCAGCAGCCCCTCCTAACCAGAGGGACAAGCCAAGCCCCACACCTACCCTATCACACCTCCTGGAGTCGCCTGTGCGAGCCCTTAGGGTCCCTGTCCCAGCAGAAGGCCCAGGGGATTCTGGGATTAGGACAAGGGAAAGGGGCCAAGCATGGGGTCGCCACAGTCACAGTGACATGAGCGAGGCAAGCTGCGTAACAGACAGTGACTACGTAAGGACACAGTGGTGACCATCAGGACAGTCGAACACGGCCAGTGCTGGGCCTGGGTCCCTGTGGCCAGGAGGGCAGGCTGGCTGTGCTGTGAAACCTGTGTGTCATTTAGGTTACCGCACCCATTCCGAGTTCCTTCCTGTAGGTAAGCTGTGGTGACATGCGGGTCCTGGCCCGCTTTCCCTGAGCTCGATCTAATTTTGACCAAGAGACGGAGATGAACAAGATGACAGGCAAGTGTCCCGACAAACACGTGCCCTACTTCCTTCTCTCCAAGGTGGCAGGAGGCCCTGGGGTCACAGACGCTGTCCTTTGCAGGGGACCTTTCTGCCAGGAAGGGTGGAGGGGTGTGCTCTGCAGGAACACAGGTCCAAGAAGGTGCCCCCCTTCCGAGGAGCACGCCCAGCAGGAGGCTGGCAGCCATGCACTGGGAGGGACCTCAGGAAAGCGGCACGCCAGCTCTCCAAACGCGCTCATCCTCCAGCTTTTTAGGTTCACTTCAGATTCAAAACCAAGGCCAAGTCAGAGCAGGGTACCTGCTGCTGGAGAAACAGTGGTTTAGGAAAAGGCTATGAGGCAGCCCAGGGGCGGCTTGCACATGCCATGTGGGCGGAAACACCCGGCAGGTGGCCCAGAGCCGCTGCTCAAGGACCAGCAGGTGGGAGGACGTGTCTGGAGCCCTGGAAAGCAGAAACCCTCTCCCTCTGAGGACACAGGGTCACGTCACCCCAGGCCAGAGCCCGGCCTGCCCGAGGGTGGTCTCTTCTGGAGGGCCTTCCCATCCAGGCGCCCCGTTGCTCGTCTCCTTCCACTCAGGGCGGCCACCGCAAGCCACAGTCTGTGCTTCGCCTACTGAAGGGAAGACGCAGGACTTCCTGCTGGGCTGGTGTGAGGGGCAGAGCAGCGAAGGTTCCTGAAGGCCCAGGTTCCAGGAAAGGCACGTCCCCCACAGGGCGGACCGTCCGTACTGCTCGGGCAGTTGCCCCTGCAGGGCATGTGGCCTACACCCGTCCCAGGGTCACGGTTTGGGATCCGAGTCCAAGTTCTCAGGATGATCTGGGATTCAGGATGGTCGGGGGGCCTGGGTGTAGAGGGAGCTCGTAAGGCTGCCCCTCAGCTGAGCCGAGACTGTGAGTGCTGGATAAGGAGTCCAGACATCCTGTGACGTCGCCACACCCTGCAGACACCCAGGGAGCAGGGGCAGGTCCGCCCCAGAGCTTCCCGGGGCCACCTGCTCTTCCGGGGCCACCCTGGACCAGGGCAGTGCCTTCCCCAGGCTCAGGGGGACCTGATCCCAGCCAGCTCCTGCACCTGAATCCAGGTTGAGCCCTGAACCCCCCGGCTCCTTTCCTATCTGGCACCTCGGGTCTTTTGTGGGCGTTAAACCACTTAACGTGGGAAGGGACGGGGAGGTCACACGGTGGGGTCGGGGGCCAGGGCTCGGGGTTACTCACATCATTGGGAATGGTGAGCTCGTGAGTGCTGGCCGGGGGGCTGGCATCCAGACCTGGGCACACCAAGGAGACACGGTTAGGCTGGCAGAAGGCTGCTCACGTCGCACCGCAGTGTCCGGCCCACATCGGCCCACACAGGCGGAGCAGGGCCGGGGCTGGCCCGAGGGGAGGGGCAGCGCAGCCGGAGGCCGAGGGCCTGTGAGCTCAGCCCACGCTGCAGCGCAACTGCTGAGCCCCAGCTGCTCTCCGCACAAAGGAAAGAAGCCCCGGCGGGAACATGGCGCGCCTTTTCGTTTGGGGCACACCACGCCAGGTGCGACAATCTCTCTCGAGGCCCTGCAGACACGTGGGGAGCCCTGTGCTAAGCGACTCGCGGGGTGTGGCTGTGTCTTGGGGACTCCATGGGGCACCGGCCACACTGGTCCCTTTGACCCTGTGTGCCCGTCCTCCCTGGGTTCCTGGTCCCCTCTGCTGTCCGCCGGGCTGCCTCTCAGGGCCTCTGGCCCTGTGCTGCCCGCTGTCACCACACTGCGGTTCTTCCAGTTCTTCCAGTGTGGGGCTGCAGAGACTGACAAGTAAGCTGCGGCCCCGAAGGGCTAACACATCTGCCCCGTGTCCTGTACTGGAGGTGAAGGCACAGGCCCCAATCTTTCTCTTGACAAATCTCAGCTCAGGACCCGCCACACCAAAGGCGGCTTCTCAGGGTTCAGGACAAGATCTACTTTTGCTCTGGAAACACAGACAACAGAATGCACAGGGGGACTGGTGGTGGTGGGGGACCAGTAGGGACAAAGGCCCAAGGCAGACAGGCAACCTGTACCCAGTGCGTCCATCTCCTTCTCGGGAGGCATCTCAAACCCAGAGTCCACAGCTGAGACCCTGCCCGTCCTCCCAGGCCACAGAGTCTCAGCATCTCGGATCTCACAGCTCAGCCCAGACCCGGAGTCCCCGGCTGCGCCCACTCTCTCCGCCCACAGCCGCTACGCAGACTGGGCTCATGTTCCTTCAGAGTATTCCAGAACCTGAGCCCTCCCCCCTCTCCATGCTGGTCCCTGCCTCTGCCCTTGCCCCTCCATCTAATCTCCACGTGGCCCGGAGACGTCCCAACAAAACACAGATCACATGCCTTGAAGACTCAAGAGCTGCCAAGGGCTCCCGCTGCGTCCCCCCTCAGCCTCCCCCAGCACCCCGACCCAGCCCAGAGCTGGGCGGTCTCACCACCTGCCCTCCCATGATCCCCGTCCCTCTAGCCACTTCTTCCCCCACAGCACTTGTGTCCCCACAGCCAGACGCACCGTGGCCGTGGCCTCGCTGCTAAGTGAGCCTGTGAGGGTGGGGCTGTCCGGGGGCCCGGCCACACGGGGACTCAGCTGGCGGTCCTTCCAAACTGTCTGCTCTTTTTCTTCTGCACAACTAACCCTAGAGTCTCTGCTCTTTATCTTTTAATAAAGGCGTTTTCAATACGATGATTTGATTGTTCAACCATCTATACACAGTCCACAGGGACATTTTAAATGTCATTTAAGGGATTTCCTTAGTCCGGTCTGAGTCCCGCACAGGAAGCCCTAGCAAGCTGGCTTGGGAAGGGACATGAAGCCTGATCACACCCGCCCTACATGGTGTATGCTGATGGAGGGAAGCTAACGGGACGAAGAATGTGAGAGCACGTCCTTTAAAACTCACCTTCCTGTGTCAGGGCTCTGAGCCCAGTGGTGAGTGTCTCTGTCCTAGGCGATGACACCCCACACTCTGGGATGGACAACGCTCGCAACACAACCCGAGCCTGTCTCAGCAGCAACGAGGTCATTGGCCTTCAGGGTCCTGTCAAACCAGCCACCGCCTGTCCTCATGGCCCTGCTAGACCTGCTGCGGTGGTGGGACATGTGCGTGTGTGTGCACATGAGCTCAGGTCCCATGGGGCCTTGGGGTGGGAGGTCGTAAGGGGGAGTCCACGTCTGAGGCTCACAGGCCGTGGGGGAGGGGGGCTGTGTGGCCTGGGCCACAGGGGTCCCCAGGTCATGTCCAGGAGCCTGTCACTGAGTAACCACACGAATCGCGCTATGGACTGCAGGGAGCTGCACAGACAGACACCTGTGTATCACCAGGTATAACCCTGGTAAGGGTTGGTGTCCACGTCCACACTGGAAATTTCCATAAATGTCCTTCTCTAATTTTCATTCATTATTCTGCAGTAACTCATTAAAGGCTGAGATGGAACCCATCCCCAGGGCACAAGCGTCAGAGCTGGTGCTTTGCCTCGACGCCCACCAGCCCCAGGTGAGCAAGTCCTCGGGCTTCCTTCAGCCTCAGCCACACCCGGGGCCCAGAACATACCACTGGGTGACAGCCAACACGGCTGGGAATGGACACCCCTGCTGTGCTCTGACGGGACAGCGGAGGGGCTGCCCTCACAGGGAGCTGGTGGCTTCACTGCTCTGCGCATGGGTAATGGGTCCCCACATCTCCCCACCTGTGAGTCAGAGGGGTGCTCTTCTCCGTGAGGGGGTGCTGCTGTCTCCCAGGAAACACATCCTGGGGCGGCCCACATCGTGGGAAATGCTGCACTGCAGGCCCCCACACGCTGCGCCCCAGCGAGATAAATGACAACAGACAGTGGCTGTGTCTCATTCAGGGGCTCTGGATTATGGGCAGCGGGCTCTGAGCTCCGTCCCATTGGAGCCCACGACCCACCACCATGCTCCCGGCAGTGACGGAGGCAGCGGCTGGGACCGCAGCACGCATCTGGTGCTGGCCCATGGCCTCTGTCCCCTCACTGAGGCATGGCTGCTGCCCGCCCCCGCCAGTCACACCGGAGCCCAGGCCTGCCTCCCCTGAGAGCGCTTTGTTTTACCTGAGGGCTGGCCCATCAGATTTTGAGCTTCTTCGGAGGAGTGTAAAGGCAGCTTTTCTCCTGGAGAGCAAAGAAGAAACAGATTTAAGGTTTTGCCCTCAAGGAGATAAGCAAGGTCACTTCAACTAGGGAAGCTCAAAATCTGACTGGCAGGCGGCAGACCTGTGTCTGGCGGGCTCTCACGGGCCC
Organism: Hipposideros armiger; assembly: GCF_001890085.2. Taxonomy (NCBI): domain Eukaryota; kingdom Metazoa; phylum Chordata; class Mammalia; order Chiroptera; family Hipposideridae; genus Hipposideros; species Hipposideros armiger. The sequence goes on along the minus strand of NW_017732095.1, from coordinate 275,437 downwards.
TGGCTGCCAAGGCAATGCTGTCATCAGAAGGAGACCACCGGCCAGACCAGCTGCGTTCAGTCCCACCCGCCCAGTACCAAGCGGGGAGCTGATGGCCGCTGCGCCCTGGGCTGGGGACTGGCTTATCGGCTCTCCCACAGGCAGGCAGGAGCCGTTCAGGGCGCTGTCACTCCTTGGACGGGCACTGGCCCGTCCGCTTGTCTGAGTTCCCGCTCCTGGAGAGAACAGGGCTGGCCAGGGGGATACGTCCAGCAGGAAGGGCCAAGGGCGCCTGCGAGCAGTGGCAAACAGGCGTGCGCCTTCGAGGGGCAGGTGTCCCTCCACAAGACGGCCAGCTGAGAGGTGACTGACCCACCTCGGGGACACAGACAGGCCTCCCGCCCGTGTGTTAACTAGGACTGTACCTGCTCTGCTCACTGCCCTGAATAACGACAGTTCAGAAAGAGAAAGTCCCCAGGTGAGAAGAGAGGAGGTGAGAAAGGGCAGCTGGGTACGTACCGGGGAAAGCGGGGGTGGTCTGTCCGAGGGAAGGAAAGGGGGGTTGCTGCATGGCCAACTGGTGGAGCTTGGTCAGCTGCTGGGGTAGGAGGGACATGAGAGCTAAGAAGGTCATTGTCATCGCGTACAAGTCACACCAATTAAAAAGGCAGTCACAGAACTTGGTACACACAGAGCACAGGGCCATGCGGACACATGGCAGACGCGGCAGACGCAAGGACTTGGCCTGGGACAACCAGTGGGCCGTGTCGGCGGGCGCAGAGCTCCGGCTCCCGCTCCGCAGCCTGAGCAGCCAGGCCTCCCTGGTCACAGGGGCGTGGGCTGCCACGAGCGACCCCCAGACCGTGCGGAGGCTGCTGGGCCACCGGCTTTGCGGGGAGACACAGAGCAGGCCCAGCTGGGCCTTTAACAGTGTCACAGCTGTACTGTCACTCAGAGCTCGCGTGCACCTGTGGGGCACCCCTGCGATGCTCCCTCTGCAAACCTCACCTGCCCAGCCTGCCCCAGCCCTGCCTCACACGTCACCACCTGTCCCCTCCAGGACTCCAGGATGCAGGGCTGCAAGGGTCTGTGGAGGCATGTGTGAGAATGCCCACCGTGTCCCTTGCCCCCCACCCAGCCACTAGACTTTGGGGGGGACTTTGACATGCAGTTGGTTTAGTTATTTTACCTGTCTCGTTTCTTAGACACTAAATGTAACACAAGGGGAAAAGTGGTGACATGTGGCCACACTTGAGGACACGTGCTCAGAATCCCCCCATCCTTCGGTGATGCCGGGCTGGACGTTCTCAGGCCTGGCTCACCCACAGGGCCCATGCCTCCAGCTGCCGCAGGGCGGGGGGAAAGCACGTTCCAGAAAATGTCCTCAGCTCCCAAACTCCGCAGGAAGACTGGCCCGAACATTCCCAGTGTGGCTCCCAGAGCGCCTTGGACTTTTCAGCAGGCGAGGGCAGGGGCCTTGGGGGAGCCCTTGGAGGCTGGCAGGAGGGCACTCAGGGAGCAAAGCTGGCATCCCCAGGGACATGAGGATCTGACCAGCCACCCACATGTGTCCCATCGTGCAGAATCTGGGCTCCTACGGCTCCACAAAAAAGTCTCAGGGACGCAGCAACTATGCACTTGGATTTCTGACATCCTGGCAGCTCCACAGACAAGCCTGCGGGTGATCGACGGGCGGGCTCACTGCGGCCTCCTGGGAGCCAGGCACGCTCTCCTAACAACTTAGCGGGCACCAGGATGGACGCCAAGTGCCGCTGCTCAGTGCACTGAGGAGCCCCGCTGCCCCCCGACGGCCCTTTCCTCCATCTCCAGCCCTGTGGGGGCAGCCTCTGGGGACAGCGGCTTGGGGTGTGGGGCTCAGTGTGAGGAGGCCGAGGACGCCAGCTGCAGCCCTAAGCAGGGCCATGACCAGCCTGGGGCCTCCTGTCCCAACGTGCGGGAGGAGCCTTCTCTGTGCGAGCGGCTGGCCAGCGTGCTGGGTCTGCATTGCCGGCAGGTTGGCATCAGTGCTGTGTGTTTTCCTCCCTCGCTCCGGAAAGCCTGAGAGCATCTGAAAAGCAGCCCCCCACCCCACCCAGGCATCTCCCCATCTTCCGGGGTGGCCCCCTGGCCTGCAGCACTCAGGCGGCCTGTTTGGGGACAGCTGGCCACAGCCCAGGCTCCACGAGGCCAAGCACAGCTGTTGTGCCTGGGGTCCCAAGGAGGGAAGGTTAGGGGCCTGGTGACCTGGGCTCAGGTCCCGTTCTGAGTCCCCAGGGGGTGATGCTGGTTAAGGCCACAGGGGCTGGGGCTGACGGCCACCTGCTGCCTGCCCCTTGACCTAACCTGACTGAGCAGTGTGACCTGAGCAGACAGGTCATCGAAGCCCCTGAAAAAGGTGTTAGCAGAGCATGTCTGGGAGACACCGGCCAGAAGACACCATCCCGGGACAAGCAGTGAGACCTGGCTACAGCCCGTGCCTTCAGGGAGATGCTGAGAGGCCGAGGGGCCCTGCAGGGAAGACAGCAGGGCAGCCTCGCGAAGGCTCCTCTTCCCAAGGACGCGGACGTGCCTCGGAGAAAGACGGCAAGAGCCCGAAGGCGTCCTGCGGTGTGAGGGTGAGGAGCTCGGCCCATCCTAGGCCTCCTGGGGACCCAGCTGCACGGCCTTGACCCTGCAAACCCGCCTCCCACGTGACGGGCCTGGGGCTGGGTAGCAACGAGCCCTGTGCACAGCACGGCACGTGGCGTCATGGGCATCCGGGGGGCTGTGCTCGGGACCCGCCCACCCGGGAGAGTGGAACTGGGCCTGAGGCTCTCCCTGGGAGGTAACTAAGGTCGCAGGGTACGGAGGGAACCCCGCTTTTGGAGACAACAAACTGAAGCTGGGGAGCGAAGGCCAGCCTGCCTGGCCAAGGACAAGCACGGGGATTTCCACGCAGACACGGTGCTCGGTGCTCGGAGGCAAGTGTGGCCTGTGCGTGGCCGGGCCGTGGGGGCTCTGCCCCACCCCCCGGAGGCCTGGTGCAGTGAGGTCGGCTGGCGCCTGCAGGCCTAAGGGGCCCTGACCGGCTGCTCTCTGCTCCTGGTCCCCGAGTTCACCCTGTCACCTGCGCATGCATCTGATGCCCAGCTGGCATGTTCCTCGTGGGGGCAGACCCTGCGTCCTCAAGAGGGCACAGCTGTTCGTTGGTCGGATCAGCAGGGGAGAGGGGGGCTCTGGAGGCGAGAGAACTGGCCTGAGTGGGCTCCAGCCCTGATAGCTCTGTGGGGGCAGGCCTGGCCGTAGGCTGCCAGTCCCCATCTGTAAAGTAGGGGAATCCGTGCGCATACACGGAGGCTGTGATGGGCTGTCCACATCAGCTGGGTGAACAGTCGTGGAAACTGCCAGGGGCTTCCCCACACCACAGTGCGCAGGCTGTGACCGCAGAGGCCCCTGGGCCTTCTCACTGTCTCCCTCAGGTAAAGCCGACGAGGTGTCAGGGCAGGCTCAGCTGGCACCCAGAGTGGCTGTGGGGCCTGACACCAGGAAGGCAGCAACTCCCCCTGCAATGTACTTGCTGCTTCCTACGAAACAATGGCCACACCAGCAAACAAGCCCCCAACCCCACTCACCCATGAATGCAGGGAGCGTGGGACCGGCACCATGGTGCCCGGATAAACACCCGTCCAGCGAGGGCGGACTGACGGGCGTCAGCTGGCATCTCCCATCTTGCCGCTGCCCTTAATTAGTCAAGCACGTCACCTCTTCTACATTTTTTAAAGGAGGAAGAAGACAAAGTACTAAGGAAAATTCCTGCTTTTTGAGATATTTCTGCCATCAAAAAATCAGACTTCTAGGTCTCACCAGTGCCTACAAATCATGAGGATGGGAAGAAGAAAGGATGGGGTGGTGGGAACGACCAGTGGGGTGTCATATTACATATTTCTCTGTAACTTGCCTTTTCCACTTAATGTTGTTGGAATACAAGAACATAGGCTAATACTAAACACAGACAATGACCGAAACTGCAAGTACCCTTAAGTAAATAACTCAATGAGATGTCACAAAATGAACACACCTTGCAGCTACCTCTCCAAGGTGCTAACAAACCACCACGGGGTCTGACAGTCAATCGTGTCTCCTTTCTGTGAAATGCTTGCTTCTGTCTTTGCCATTTTTCTATTGGGTTGATTCTTGCCAATTTATAAGAACTCCTTATGTATTTCAGGAATAAATCCTATTTCAGTTACACCTGCTAAGATCTTTTCCCCATTCTCCTAATGGTGTCTTCAGAGAAACAGAATTTTAAAATTCTAATGTAGTCAAATTAATTAGTATTTTATGATTTCTGCCCATGTCTTGTTAAGTTCTTCCCTGGGCCGGCCGAGTGGCGTGTTGGTTAGGAGTTGGCTTGGGATGCCAGCTCTGAGCAGCAGGGCCCCGGTTCGGATCCCACATGAGGGCCAGTGACGCTGCGCCCCCTACAGCTAAGATGGTGAACAACAGCTCGACCTGGAGCTGGGCTGCTGTGAGTGGCCGGCAGCCGGCGTGAGCTGACAAGAGCCGCCATGAGAAGCTGGCCGTCCAGTCGCCGGCAACCGATCTGCCTCACCCGGGAAGAGCACAATGATCATAATACCAACTTGGGCCAGTGAAGCAACGTCCTCCACAACTAGAATGAAGAACAAAAGAACAGCAGTTTGTCTGCTCCCCTTCCCCGATTCCCCAACGTTGTTCCCCTCCCCCAATTCCCCAATAAAATCTTAAAAAAAAAAAATTCTTCCCTGAGCTTCTAAGTACAGAGAGCCATTGCACTATGTGTGACTCCTAAGTGTGCTGAGTGCTTCTGTGCTGGACTCACAAGGAGGTTTTCTGTTTATGCTGGGAAGCTCCGTCTCCCTGTGTAGATGGCCATCATCCCAGCGTCTCTCTCAGACCAGGCTTCCTTTCCCACATGGGTTAGAGTCCGGCCTCTCTGCTCAGATGCACTGGTCCGTGGTCTCTCCTTTGTGCAGCCAAACCAGGGTCTCAGCTCGCACAGCCTTCAGCTAGCTTCCCCTCGTAAGGACAGAGCCCATCACACACCCTCTTCACAAATGTGCTGATGGTTCTTGGCCATTGCTCTTCCATGTAAAAATTAAAACAGCCTATCAGGATTTTGATGCAATTGTACTGCATCTGCACTTCAATTTGGAAAGAATCAGCATAATTAAGGTGCTTAGTGTTCCTATCCATGAACATGATGTTTCTCCAATTGTTTTGGTGTTTTCGTCTTTAACTTTCAACCAAGACATGTTTTTTAAAAGTATCTTTCAGCTATTCATTTCAACCTAACTGCTTTGTGGTAAAAGTATAGCCTGTATGATTCCAATTTTTTGAGACACTGAGTCTTCTTTATAGTATAGAATGTGATCAAGTTTTGTAAATGTTTTTCATGAATTCTATAGCTGTTGGGTGTAGTGTTCAATATATGTCAATCACATCAGCTTTGCTGATTTTGTTAATATCTCCTTTATTCTTGCCTACTTGATTTTTATTGAAAAAGAGGCAGTATGTTAAGATGCTGCTTCGATGACTATCAAATTCTCTTTATGGTTTGTCAATGTTTACTTTTATATATATTTGTGCATATAAATTTTGAATTGTCCTATCTTCTAGTAAACTAAACCTTTTATCAGTGTGTGATGACCAAATAAAAAATTTACCTTACAGTCTTGTTCCCGCCCCACCCCCCCACTGATGTTAATATTTGTAAACCGGGTTTCTCTTGGTTAGAATTTTCCTAGAATAGCTTTTTCTATTCTTTCAATTTATCTGGGTGGTTATTCTTTAGGGGTGGCTCTTGAAAAAACAAACAAAAAATGTTTGTTGTTGTTTTTAAATCTGACAGCCTTTGTTTTTTAACTGGAAAATATCTTTTACTTTGATCACAATTACCTAGAGATATAGATGAATTTCTGCCATCTTATTTTTCACTTCAAATTGTCCTGATTTTCTTGTTCCCTCCCCCCCCCGCCCCTTTTCTTCTTTTGTAATGGTCAATAATTTCCCCGCTCACCCACCTTCCCCTCTATACCACTATGGGATTATACAAGGTGTGATCAAACAATATGGTGAATGTTTAAATTAAAAAAAAACACTATTACAGTGAAAAACACAGTGCCATTAATCCCCCTCAGAGTACTCCTCCTTGCTTCAAACACACTTATCCCATCGTTCTTGCCATTTTCTAAAGCAGCTCTGGAAGTCCTCTTTCGTGTCTTCAGTTGCTCTCTTTGATCGTGGCTGCTTCGATCTCCTGAATCATTTTGACTTTGGGGAAGAGCTAGATCTGGTGAATAAGGTGGATGAGGACACACCATAAGGTTTTCATTTGACAGAAACTGCCGTACCAGAAGTGATGTGACACGGAGCATTGTCATGATGGAGGATGATTTATGGCACACTTTTTTTTTTTTTAAAGGTTTTATTCTGGAATCAGAAGAGGGGAACAGACAAGTTACTGTCCTTTTGTTCTTCAGTCTAGTTATGGAGACTGTCGCTTTACTGGCCCATGTTGGTATTATCATTGCGCTTTTCCCAGGAGAGGCAGTCGCTCACCGGCCATTGGATGGTCGCTCACAGCGGCTCACGTCCACTGCCGGCCAGTCCCACTTGCAGCCTATGTGGTTGCTGGCGACTCACGGCAGCCCAGCTCCAGGTCGAGCTGTTGTTCAGCATCTTAGCTGTAGAGGGCGCAGAGTCACTGGCCCTCATGTGGGATCCGAACCGGGGCGCTGCTGCTCAGAGCTGGCGTCCCAAGCCAACTCTTAACCAACGCGCCACTCAGCCGGTCCTATGGCACACTTTAAAACAGACCTTCTCTCAACCATACCTCACACCCAACTGACTGCACCAAACAAGTTGAAACTTGTCATACACTGTTACTAAGATTCAACGAGCTGCTTCCCATATTGAAGATCCTGCCTTTCCGTTGGATGACAGTTGGCAGCAGCATTCACTGTATTTTGTGATCACAACAGAAAGGCTCCATGTCACATCGCTTCTGGTATGGTCATTTCTGTCAAATAAAAACATTACAGTGTGTCCTCAACCACTTTATTCACTGTGCGACTTCTGGCTCTTCCCCAAAGTCAAAATGACCATGAAAGGTAGGTGTTTTGAATTGATTCAGGACATCGAGGCAAAGACGACATTACAACTAAAGACCCTCACGGAAGAGGACTTCCAGAACTGCTTCAGAAAGTGGCAAGGACGATGGGATAAGTGTGTTTGAAGTGAGGGGGGTATTTTGAGGGGCATTAATGGCTATGTGTCTTTTGCTGCAATAAATATTTTTATTTAAACATTCACCGTATTTTATGATCACACTTCATATAATTGAACTCTTCTATTAGTAGTCACTTTGAAATTTTAACATGCGTACTTAAAGCCTAAATTCAACATCTTTACCTGTTTCGTGATGATACAATGACCTACAGAATGTCTGAATTCCCCTCAGCACATCCTAACCTTGCATAAGCTATTTTTGTCCATTTAGTTCTGGTATGATAATCCCACAAATTTGACAGCATTGGTGTTGATTTTATGGACAAAGTTTGTTTTCATTTACCCAAATGTTTACATTTTTGTGCAGTAGAAATCATCAATGTTCTCTTTGCGGTTTGTGCTTGTGTTAATGAAAGAAACGGCCATTGTCTTTGTTCCCACTCATTCTTGCCTTTCAGCCTTCCTTCTGGGGTCGGTTCCTTTCTCCAGCAGGGCACCTGTGAGAAGCCTGCTGGTCACAGCTGTTTGTCTGAAAATATCTGTATTTAGCCCTTTGGAAGGTCCTCTTCAAGTGGAATCTTGCGTGTGCGACTCCTGGCTCTTCCCCAAAGTCAAAATGATCAAGAAAGGTAAGCGTTTTGAATTGATTCAGGACAACTCCTTGCTTTTATTATGCCATCTTCTGGTACCCACTGCTGCTGGTGACAAGTCAACTCATTCGCTCACTCCTGTTCTTTGTAATATTCTTTTGGTCTCTGACTACTTTGAACATTTACTTTTGATCTTCGGTGTTGTGTGATCTTGCTTTGATTTCTCTAAGGCAGACTTCTTTTTGTTTATCTTGTTTGGGATGTTTGGGGATTTCTGAATGTGAGGATCTGTTTCTTTTACTAACTTGGAAAAATTCTCGGTGCTCATCTCTTAGAATCTTCTTTGTTCCACTCTGTTATCTCTTCCTGGGGCTCCAACTGGAATGTGTTCTTCCTTCGCAGTCCTTGTGGTCAGTTTCTCAAACTCCCACATGCAAACAGGTCACCCAGGCCTGTGAAGATGCAGTTTCTGACCATGAGGGGGCCAGCTGGGAGGAACGGCCTACCCAGAGCCCCGCCACTGAGCGGCTCAGCAGGAGAGGGTGCTGATGTATTTGTTTGATCCCAGGGAAGGGGGACAGAGAAAGGAAGAGCTGGCTGAGCCAAGGTGACAGTTGACCCGGACCTCTTGTTTTATGAGAATGGCTGCAGCAGCCCTGTCTGTCAGCAGGTGGGGCCACGGGCACCTCTCCCACTCGGAGCTTCTCAACCTGGAAATAATGGAGCCAGGCGTGTTGCCATCTGCTGGTGGCCATGGAGCATGGTGCTGGCTCGTCTTTCCATGCGGTCCCTGTGAAATGTGAGGAGCAGCCTCAGCGCCACAGGCTCCGGAGGGAGACAGGGAGGAAGTGGCTCCCCGTGTCCACAGAGAGCTGCACAGCCTGGCAGCCCCACAAGGATGTTCGACTTCTCCGCTTCTGTTGTGACGCACGTGTTCCTGCAGTCCCCACTGGGGCCTCTCCACAGGAGCTTCTTGGCAGACACTGGTGCCCATCTGACTGCCAGTTTCCTAACTCCCTCTACCGAATGCAGTGATATGGGGAGTGTGCCCACTCTCCTCCATTCACTGGCTCCTCAATTCTGGGCAAGGGACTTCTCAACACTTTCACTGCCTGGCGTGACAACCAGACGACGGTGCTGGCAGCTACCTCACACACTAGTGCAAGGCACTTCCTGGAGTGACAACTGGATGGTCCTGGCAGTTACGTCACCAGCTAGTGCAGGGCTCAGGGAGGGAAGCAGGGGTGACCAGTCCTTTGTCACCTCACACATTGGTCCTGCTGTTGCTTGTGTTCAGCACCCCCTTCTAAATCAGGGGGTGTTAAGTCTGGAAGTGACGTGGAAACTGCAGACTGGAAATAAAGATCACACACGAGGAAATGCTTGACGTGGACTGATTTCTTCCAGAAGAAAACAAGTGCTTCCGGGTATAATTTCACTGCCCTAATTAGTGGCAGAAATGTCGATGAGCGAGACTGGGCAGTCCCTGCGCTGTGTCCAGGCTTGGCAGCTGTCCGCATCTGCCCCTACAACCAGAGTGCCCCCTTCCTCGTGTCGGAGGCTCCGCTTGACCCGTTGCGCAGGACCCATGGGAGGGGACGGGCAGCTGCCCCAGCACTCCAGCGGTCAGCAGTCCCCACGCCTCTCCGGAATGTGCAGAGCAGTAAGCTTCCAGAGGATTCAATAAAACAGCACAGGTGGCATGTGAGAACCTGCAAGGAAGCTGGTGGGGTGGGCGATGGTTCTTAAGGGCTAACCAGAACATCCTGTAGAGTTGGGCACAGAAACTTATGTGTAATTTAACTTTAATAAAGAAACACTCAGATCTAAGAAGTGTATTTTCTCATAGTCTGTATCTGATTCAGGTAAGGTCTGAGCTGCTGAAAGACGAGTGTGGGTGCGTACCATGGTCAGGACCGTGGCTGCACTGTGCACAGTCTAAACTAGTGTTTCCTGTACTTAGTGTATTTGGATTGCAAGGAACGAAACTTTAAAACTTACTACTGAATTCTAGGCTCAGATAAAAATTGCCTTCCTGGCCATTGTCACCTGTCCCCACAGCGCACCTTAGTTTACTGTGAATGGGTTATCAGGTGAGCACCTTCCTGCAAGAGCAGCTCTCCCGGAGCTCCTGCTGGCCGGGTCCTGACCGCTGGCCCCACCCCACGCTGGCTGACAGAGCAGGCCGTCGGCACAGAAAGCACTTCACAGTAAACAGCCACGCACGTCAGATCTCTACCAAGCACAGCGAACGAGTCGCTTACAGAAACGAAGAGCTGTCAGTTGAAGCCATCTGGGAAAGAACCTGCTGAACTGCCCCCTTTTGAGATGAACTGAGAGAATACATGGGAAGAGCAAAACCACCGGCTGATGTAAGAAACCGGTCTTCCCAGCCACTCCAAATCCGTCGTCCTCACAGGGTGCAGGGGCCTGGGGACAATGTCTGCCAGCTCAGAGGCAGCCCGGAGCCCACCAGCAGGCCTGCGGGTCTGGCCACGGACCTACAGCTGCTCTGGGGCAAAGAGCCGCTGCCTATCGGCCAGGCCACTGCCGAGTTCTCCAGCTTCGAAAAGGTCGAAGAGCCAGGCTGTTGAACCCACTTTGGCACACACCGTTTCGAAGGCGCCGGTCGCCCTGCCCGGGGCGAGTGAAGGCTGTGCCACCCCAGAAACCCATCCTGTCAACCCCGTTCTGATCTCCCACCCCCACCGCTCTGGACATCCCGTCAGCTGTGGAGCCTGCCAAACGCGGTGCCCCCACCCCGGCCCCACTTGCGTTTACCCTGCCTGGCGTTCCTGCATGTGGGGCCGGTTGCTAACATGTGCCTCCCTCAGTCCCGTGGGCCATAGGCTAAGATGACGTGGGACAGGCACTACCCGTGTGGGCTCCCAATGTGCCTGAGCTATGGGGCCACCCCACCTGCTCTTGGGGTCTCATAGCCCCACTGCTCCATTTTCACGAATGCCATTGATCTCCTGGGAGTACGAGACACTAACTTTTTTCCAGAGCTGCTGACGGCTGTTTTGAGAAGGCAGAATAGGTTCACAACCCCCCTCCCCGAGATCTGATTAAAATAAATTCATAGAAAGGTAAAGAGCATCCCCAATAACAGAATGGAGTGTGGGGGGAATCACCGGCAGGGCTTGGTGTCACACGTGTCCTCCAGGGGGAGGCCGAGGTGGCCGTGGGCAGCTGTGATAGTGGGCTCGGGTGTGCGGGGTCCTGCAGTGAGCTGGGAACAGAACTGGGCGGCACCCCACCGAGCGCCTGGTGCTGGACAGCTGTGCCCCCCGCCAGCCAGCTTCCACTCACATGTGGAGCCCTAAGGGCGTGTTCTGGGCAGGAGGAAGACGGCTTCCCAGAGGGGACACGCAGATGTGCGCCAAGGGCATGACGGAGGAGGGGTTTCTCTTCACCACGTCCTCTATCATTTGATTCCCGTGTGTGTTGCTTAATGAAGATTTTTTTAGACACACACGGTTTAGCACAAGCAGCCCCGGCCTCCCTGCCCTGCTCTGGGTCTTACTCAGACCACCCTCCCTTCGGCTGCCCGTCTCAAAGCGCAGGGTCTGCAGCAGATGCCAGAGCATCTTGGGCCTGGCGGCCCCTCCCTGAGGGGAATGGGTGCTTCTTGCTGCTCTCAGCTGGGAAACGCTTTCTCAGGAGAGGACGCGAGGCTGGTTTAGAGAAGAGGCTACTTGACATAGCGACAGGTTTGCCGCGGCTGCCGAAAGCAGCACCACTGCCCACGGGCCTCTTCTCTTCCCGCCCCCAGCAGCAGCCTCTGAACTCGCTGTCCCCGTGCCCCAAGGACAAGGAGAGAACCGTGTTCACGTCACTGCCCTGTATCTATCTCAGTCCTGAAAGCTGCACGTTGTCCCCTGGACCCCAGGCCCCGCAGTGCAGTGGGGACGTCTCTGTCCTCCAGCACTGCCGTTCTGTTCTCACGCAGCACAGGAGTGCTCCTGGTGGTCCCCTCGGTGCCTCGTGGCCATCACTAACTCTAGAATGAAAACCAAGGCTTGTCCCCTTGGCTTTCATAGATGTGTGAACCGTGTTTCTACTTGGGCTCTGAAAGGGGCGAGGGTAGCATCACCGGACAGTCCAAGGTCCTTTCTGATGCCTCAGACCTGCTTGCCAGCACATCCCCTCACTCAGGTGCCCGGGGCGGCAGGGCGGGCGCCGGGGACAGGGTCGTGTGCGGAGGAAAGCCCCACTGCTGCAACAGTCACAACAATTTGACATCAGGCCAAGTCCTCCACATGAGTAGAATTAGTGCTAAGAGGTTAAAGGTTATTCAAGGTCATCTGGATACGACAGAGGTCAGGAACATTGAGAGGACGGTATTAATATTATTGCATAATATTAATATTTTAGCAGTTCACAGCAGCATGCAGATAGTAAATGGTGACGAGAGGGGAGGGGACAAAGTAAAAACTCACATCTGGGTGCGGGATGGCGTACTGTCCCTGGATCGTGTAGGCCTAGAGAGAGAGACACTGTCAGCTCGTGAAGTGGGGCCCTCCCCCGAGCAAGGCTCCCTCCTGGGTGGGACTCTGATGTGAGCAGACCCACGCCCTCTGGCTCCAGCTGCCCCCTCCCAGAGCACAGCCCCACTGCCCCAGTTGTGTGGGACCAAAGGGGAGTCCTCCTAGGGCACCTGGCGTCCAGCCTCGCCAGCGCCCCTCGCTGGGCTGGCCGGGGCTACCACCAGACTCATGAGCTGGGGAGCTGCACCCCACCTCCTCCCAGGGCTGCAGGAAGGTGGGGATGGCCAAGTCAGCGGGGAGGGAGGGAAATGACTCACCCCAAATGCTTCCTACACCCCCCGCCCTAGTCTCTTAAAAGAAACTACCTACGAATGATCTGACCCGTTACAGAATCACTATTAACTCTTTGAAAATTTAATCAACCCTGAGAGTAAACACTTTTAGGAAATATTTACTCCAAGAAAACAAAACAGAAAAAGAAACCTTTAAAAGGTAACCCCCAAGCCAATTTTCCAAAAGCCAATTAAACAAGAAATGCACCCAAATCAGTCATGGGTTTGACCGATCCGATGTCCAGCCTCTGACAATGAAGCAGCTGTTCTGACTTGGGGGGCAGCGTGCGCACAGCACAGCTCCCAGAGGGGCCAGGTGGGTGCTGAGGCCTCATTTTGGTTTTATAGTTTCACTGGCCTCTGAGACAGTGACAGACCAGCCATGGCGAGTGTGGGCCCTGCAGCGGCTCCCACCCACCCTATCCAACCCCACAGACAGGAGAGGCCCCACCCACCCCTACCTGCCTCAACAGCCCATCAGCTAAGATGCTTCCAGAAACTCATGGCCAAAACCAAACCACACAGAGTCAAGGAAGAGTGAAGACCAGAGACTTGCCATCAGGCCTCGGTGACAAGTACGTGCACACCAGCCCCGGACCAGCCACGTGCAGAGAGGGACATGGCTTCCAGCACCCGGCCATGTGGGATCCCTGTGTCATGTCCAAGTGGACAGCTAATGCCCACCTGAGCCCACCCATGGGGGTCCCTGTGCATCTGAGAGGGAAACCTCAGGCCAGTCCATGAGTCACTTCTGTGGCACTCAAACCAAGAGTGGTTTCCACAGTCCTGCCAACTGCAGGGTTTGAATCTGCTCAGTTTACATCATAAACAACCAGCCACTGGCCAGGGACCATGGGAAGAGAGGTCCCAGTCTGGGTTAGGCCCACCCACTGGCACGTCAGCAGGAAGGAAAGGGAATCTTTTCAGATATGGCAGGTGTCCTGGTGACAAGACAACGGGTGCGTTGCCTGCACTGTGCTATGGGGCCCACAGAGGCTGCATCCAGACCTTGCCTTTAGCTTTTGTGGAGTTGCCACCGGGCCATGCTCCAATGTGTCACCAAAGGTGACAGGTCCTAGACTCACGCTGCCCACCCCCCAAGCCAGAAAGGTCCGTGACAGCTCGGGCCTGTAGCCTACGTGTCTGAGTAGACGGCATGTGCGTCCCGGAGCTCTTGGCCCGACACTTCAGGCTGCTGACTCATCTCATGTACTGGGCGGCTGTGTGCACAACTGACATCCCCTCTGGGCAGGAGGGTGTCGGGGGGAACCCTGCACCGTGAGCCCACTGAGAAGCGGGAAGGCCGCACCTGCAGCTGAGCTGTGCCCCAGGCCCAGACCTCCAGGGGCGTGTCACCAGCACAGGCAGACCGCCTACGGGAGGGTATCGTCACTGAGTCAGGGCGAGCCTCTCCGGCCACACGGCCTCGCAAGGAGGCTTTGCAGCGTGTCCTATGGGGGCTATGGGGCCTGGCTGGAGGGGCTCCTTGCTGCACTGGGACCCACTCACACCCTTGTCCTTAGTCTGCCCTGTGACCTCTGCCTAATTCTCTGCAGTGCAGTGGTGACCCTCATGTGACTCTGTCCCTACCACAGATAACCAAGACCAGCCATTGACTGGACCAGACTGTCTGACGGGCACAGATGCTGGGTTAAAATGCTGACGGCCTGGTGACAGCCTCGGGACAGGTGCCCATGACGATGGTGACTGAAGGGTGGGCCGGATGGCAGGGAGCCGACCACGCGGCTTCTGGGCCCCCATCTGTGGGAATATTAATGTACCTCCTTTTGGAACAAGGTGCCACACTTCACCGCACGGTGTCATGGGTTTGTCCCCCCTCAGGGCTGAGAGCACACAGGTAACTACTAACCTGCTGGCTAACCATTACTGGGGAAAGGAAACGAGATCTCAACACTGCCCCCTGCCCCCCGAGGCTGGCAGAGTGGGGCACGGCTGTGGGTCCTCTGGTCCCGGCCTCGGGGCCTCGCTTTCCGACCTGTCACATGGGGACGTGCCCATGTCCTGGGGCTATTGTACGGACGTGAAGACAAATGTCAGGGCTGTCGGGAGACTTTAGTGGGAGTCGGGCTGGTGGGAGACATGCCCCAAGGGTGTAACCCGTGGGGCCCGCAGCATCAGACGGGGAAGCCGGGAGACCATGCAGGCCACACAGAGCTGCTGCACCCCTCAAATGCTGCTGAAGACATGGGAACACAGCACCCCGCCCTTCACCTAATGTGTGGGACGAGCCTGAGATCAGGTAGGATTCCTTTCCGTAGTCAGAAAAGCATGAACACACTTGTTATTTGCCCCTTTTTTTTCTTTTTAGTGATCAAGGAAAAAGTCATGGATATTCTCCCCTGACCCGGGTCCCATCTGGCAAGTCTCCATCTTAACTCTCCCTTGAACAAGACACACATCACTGCCGACTGGACACAGAGCTTCTCCAGGCGCCGCTGGCCGGACGCGTGCAGAGTCCCTCTCCCCCGCTCAGTGACCCTGTGGTGGCGGGACAAGCCAAGCGCTTGTGGGACGCCGCTGGGCCAGCTGCCTCATGGCGGGAGGGGCACTTGTGAGGAAATGAGGCATAGCTCCCCCACTCAGCTCTCGCTAGGCCCTACTAAGTGAACCGCTGGCCTCAGACAGAATTTCTCTGCGGCCACTGGCCTCTCAGGCCTCTTCCCGTAGGAGAGAAGGGAGGACAGGGACTCCGGCCACAAGGATAGGTGTGGAGTGCCCGTTCCGGCCTGCCGGGACTGGCATGGCTGTCTTCTGGTCCGGCGTCTTCTCCTTTCATGTGCCTGGGATTCACCTGAGGGATGCTGGGATCGTGTGCTTCTGGAAAATGGGACCCTAGCGCTCCCAGTCCTAGTTGCTTCAATCAGGAGTCCGAAAAGGCACCTGTTGATGCTCCTGGCCCTTCTGTCTAAGCTTGTTAAAAACCCTGGCGGACTAGGCTTGGGATGGCGTGGTCCCGGTAGCACCATGTGAGCACGGAACCAGGGTCCTCCTATGCCAGGTCAGGGGGAATGCTCACTGGGGCCCAGGGTGCCCACCTTGGCCCTTTCTGACACCACTCAGACTGGCCTCTCTCATGAGCAGCCCAGGCCGCCCCCAACCTCCGCTGTCCGCCCTGGCAGTGGGCCGGGAGAGCTCTGCATCCAGTGGCGAAGGGCGGGAGACGTGCACGTGAGAAGGGAGAAAACCTGAGTGCACTAACGGGCAGCGGCGGGGGCTGCAGTAAAAGGCTGAGGTTGGCAGTGGAGGCCGCGAGCGGGTCGGCTCTTACCTGACCACCTGCAAAAATGACAGGGGTGGAGGCGGGCTTTGGGCGGTAGGGAATGGTGGCACCTTTCGGTGGGGACTAGGAAAAGGGACAGGAGAGGGAGAGAGAACGTTAGACAGCCTCACAGTGTGACAGTAGTGAGGGTAGGGAAGCCTCTCCTGAGCCCGCCCCCCACTGCACCCCTGCCAACCCCAGTCCCCCAGGCCAGTAGTGCTGGGGGGACACCCCAGGGTGGAGGGCCACTGGCCCAGAACCACGCCCTCAGCACCCCAGTTCCCTCTAGGGGGCTGCCTCCCTCCTCCTTGTAACCACTGCCCTAGATCGTCCCGCATGGGCCTCAGTCATGCTAGCAGGACGGTGCCCAGTATGGGTCCGAGGACAAGGTGAGAGAGGAGCACATGATCCCACAGTCTGCACAGATGGACAGACTGCGGCACTGTCACTGCAGACATGTCAGCCCAAGGCAGCTTAGAGTCAAAATGAGGTATTCCAGTCATGGTGAGGTTTACTATAATTTACTTTCAATATTCTGTGTCCGAAAGTGTGAATTCTTATCTTCTGATGAATGATTGTCATATGCCAGGTTCTGATAAAGTCAGCCTGACGCCTTGGTCAGAGGCAGTCAGGCTCCCCTTGTCCCCGGGGGGGG
>NW_017732095.1:249344-258783 GCF_001890085.2 Hipposideros armiger | reverse complement strand
GGGAGGGGGGTTGGGTGCGGGGGTTCCTGGTTGCAGAGGCCACAGGCCAGGCCGAGCGACTTGAGTTGGGAGTCCCTGAGTCAGTGGATATGGGGGGCCAGGGCTGCCGTCCCTGATGGGTATTCAGGAGGCCACGGCCCATTCAAGCCCAGCCCACACCCCGGCCAGTCGGGTGTGACCTCAGAGTGCCCCCACCCAAGACACACATAGTCATGTGGGGACAGCACAGTGGGCAGCAGCTTTAGCTCTGCAGCCCAGGCCACACGGTGCGACCTTGAGCAGACTGTGCGACCTTGGCCATGCTATCCGACCTTGGCCAGGCTCTATGGCCCTGGCTGTGCTGTGCGACCTTGCTGTAAAGCAAAAGGGCTGCTGAGAAGGCCTACGGGCTGACCCCAGCTGGCGTCTGGGGTTCAGTGTTTCTGTGGTTAGGACTGAGCGCCTCCAGAAATGTCTCTGTGCAAAGTGGGTTCACTGTGATCTGAGACCAGACTCGGGGCTCACTGTGGAAGAATCGTGACTGATCCGAGAGTGTGCAAGTGACTGTTTCCACTATGTCAAACAGAAAAATCAGTCTGTCTGCTGCCCTGTCCCTTAGCTGGGCAGCATGCTGCATGGTGCCCTCTGACCCCACAGGTGGCAGCATCGGCCATCCAGCACCGTGAGCTCTGCTGGGCTGTCTTGCTGCCTCTGGCTCGTGATTCCCGGCTTCCTGACTGAGGACAGGCCCTCTGAACACAGCCCCCATCCCCGCTCCCCCCGGGGCAGGCCAGGGCCAGGCCTGGCTCTCCACGGGGCCCCCCGACTCGTCCGCACCGAGGAGCAGCCCTCCTGGCAGTGACTTCGAGAGTGTGCGGCCCACCCCATGGCCACGCCTGGAAGTCCTCGGGTCCTCTGCTCCATTTGCCCAGTCACTCTCCACCTCGACATGGACCCGACTGCTTCCAGCTGTGCTGAACCTTCATCCCCAGGCAGGACAGCTGCTCCTGATCTCCGAGACCTTCGTGACACCAACGAGCACGGTGTCATCTCAGCCCAACACTTACTGTTCATCTTTGCCACGTGTACTTCAATGTTCACCGTCCACGTGAGCCTCCGGCCATCAGGAAGAACAGTCCTAACTGCGGCCCCGGGAGCGCCAACTCCCCACAGCCAACAGCAGTCAGACCTGCTTCTGGGGGCTGTCTGGCCACCAATGTGGTGCAGGCAACACCCCATGGAAAGAGTTCTGAGGAGATCACGTGTTCTGTTCTGATCTGTGACTGGGGATGTGGGAGGGCGTGGGACTATGTCACCGCTACTGGAACCATTCAGATCACTTGGCCACCCTGAGGTGCCCACTGCTGATGAACAGATGCTCGTCCGCCAGCACTCAGATCCCAAGCCCCTTGCCATCTGCCACGTGGCCCTTTGGGGTCTCAGCAGCTGGGGGCTGAGGGGAACACGGGCCAGCGCTGACTGTCACCATGACCAGTGGTTGGGGCAACTTTGGAATAACATTTAAAAAACCATTTTTTACTTCACAAAGTATCATACTTCAGGAAAATAAAACTATATAAATTTCTTTAAAGAGATGGACATGGGTTTTAATACCAAGCAAAGTAAGAAAAAAAAAGGGTGAACCCACAGCTGCCCAGCGAGGCTTCCATTCCCACTGGAGGTCACTGGAGCAGAGCCTCGGGCTCAGGGGCCAGCGGGCCGGGCCACCAGCACAGCTGTTGGAGCCTTGCATCTGAGGCAGCACTGCATCTGAGCTAGTGACCAATAATCACTGATAGCATCAGTGCGTCTGCTGCATCTGGGGTGCTGGTCGGAAACTTAAATCTCAGGGTCTTCATCCCACAAAATTTCAAGGGAGGCTTTGACTTCTCAGCTGTCTCTTCTCTGCTTCTCCATGGGTTTTTAATTCATTTGTTCACTTCTCTGTCTTTCACAATTTGGGCATTTCGAGTGGTTTTCCTAAGTCCTGCCCTTTGTACCTGGGTGGGGCTCTGACGCTTTCGGCCGGCCCAGCACTGCAGCCCTCCCTGGCCCCGCCCCATCTCCATGCAGACCCCTCTCCAGTGCAGTCCCATCTCCTGGGCAGACCTGTCTTCAGCGCAGACTTGCACCATTTTTAAGGCCCAACCCTTTACTAAAGGCCCCCCACTACATCCAGTTCCAGAAATGGCAGAAGGGGCGCAGGACTCCCCACGTGTCCTCTCCCCTGGCTCCCCAGTGACGACAGCGACGGACTCCCCAGGTGGCAGGCACCAGCCCTGCC
Source organism: Hipposideros armiger (assembly GCF_001890085.2). Taxonomy (NCBI): domain Eukaryota; kingdom Metazoa; phylum Chordata; class Mammalia; order Chiroptera; family Hipposideridae; genus Hipposideros; species Hipposideros armiger. The sequence goes on along the minus strand of NW_017732095.1, from coordinate 256,520 downwards.
CCTACCATGGCCCCCACTCAGGCCGCCTTGGGCCACACTCCTGATGCCCGGCCCCCACACGGCCCTGACCTCACTGAGGCACCCAAGCCTCTGCCGCCGACACTAAGAAGCCACCGCCAGCATGGAGGGAGGGCAGGCCGGCCACGAGCACGGACGCAGAGACCGTACCTCCAGCATGACCACACAGATCTGCTTGACACACTGGATGATGGCGTCGGGGGTCCCCGAGATGGTCACCGCCCGCTCCGTGGAGTTGGGCAGCATGTCCCCGGCCACCTGGACCTGGGCACCTGTGGACTGAAGAAACCAGATGTTGGGAGGGGCACCGGAGAGGGTCGGGGAGGCTGCAGGGCTGGAGCTGCGCTTCCGGATTCGCTTGAGGGTGTGCTGGAGGGCAGTGTGCTGGGGAAAGTCCACCCCGACGTCACCCCATGGTACTCCCTACACGTGTTCCTTGGGGAGGCCCTGTGGGCAGGTCTCGTTCGCCTCAGCCCACCGCAGCTGGCGCAGGACGAGCAGGGCTGCCCGGGGAGCGTTTTAACAAGCAAACGGCATTTGCAGGAGAGAAGACGGAAAGGCAGTCACTTCTTTCCAGCACGTGGAACTCTATGCGCTCTGTGGAGTTTAGGTCACAGAGAAAGATGGATTCTAGATGAGCCTAAACGTGAAAGAATCAGAAGAAGTGGCTGCCCTCCTTCTGGGTCGGAAGGGCTCAGGCTTTCCTTGAAATGAGTGAACCTGTGGCTACAAAGTGTGTACCTCATGCCAGCCCCATCCCAGCTGGGATGGCTCGTGTTCACCCAGGAAACGGGGGGCAGGGACCCCTCAGCCTCAAACCCCATGACTGGGGCCCCTCTGCAGTGCCCCCTCAGCCACCCAGCAGCTGGGCACCCCCCGGGCGGGCAGAGTCCCGTACCTCCCTGATCTCCTTAATCTTGGAGCCGCCTTTGCCGATCAGGGACCCGCACTGGCTGGCAGGGACCACCAGTCTCAGCGTCACCGGGGGCTTGCTGGTGGCAGGGCTGTTGCTCATGGAGTTGATGATGTCCTGGGAGAAGAAAGGTGCACGTGTTGGCCAACAGTATATGGTCTGGACACTGAGAGTGCGTGTGCGGGGCCCTGGGAAACAGCTGTGCGCTGGGCTCCGAGAGGCCTCGGGGCCCACAGGAGGAGGACACGTGTGGACACGCACATGCTCCTGAAGGAAGGTGCACACACCCCTGTAAATGGCTGAGTGTGCACACAGTGGCCAGGCGGGGCTCGTCACAGACGCTGGTAGGCCAAGTCAGGTTCAGGAGGACAAGGAGACGGCGGCTGGACGGACAGAAGCGGACTAACACAATCGTGTGTCAGAGCGGCCGTGGCACTGTCGTGGACAGGTCAGGGTGCCATCAGAGGGCGCCCACACTCGGGGCCTGATGTTTGTCTATAGGGCAGGGCATGGGGGGTTTGGACAGACAGGGTGACTAATTTTTGACAGAAAAATTTATTTTCTTGCTTGATTACCCTCTGAATAAAAACACTAAATGCATCTCTAAATAATTTTTGGTAATTTCAAAACAATTCAAAACACATAAAAATCTTCAGATGTAACTCATAAAAGTGCAGCAGACACACTAACGCACGCATATCCATGTGTGCCAGCGGGGGAACCTGGTCATGCGTCTGTGCCCTATCTGTCCACACCTAAGCCCAGCTGGTCCACCTGGGGTCGAGCCAGCTGCTCTAGAGAAAGGAGGGGGAGGCAGCGGGGAGCAGCAAGGTGAGCGGGCCCAATGTTGGCCTGAGGAGGTGGGGGGAGTCCTGGGAAACAGGAGCTGATGGGAGCTGGGGCGCTCCCGGTGAGCTGGGCCACGACCTTGCCCATCATCCGTCTCCAGTGGCGCATCTCACCTCCTCAAACTTATAGGCGATCATGGCAAAGGCCTTGAAGATGGCATCAGTCGGGCCCGTGATGGTCACGATTCTCTCTGGGCAGTTTCCCTCCGAGATGTTGATCCTGGCACCGCTCTACAAGGGAGTTGAGCAGAGCCCAGAAACGGTTAGAGCCACAGGGTAGCGACAGGCTGGCTGCTCCTCCTCACACAACCGATGCAGACATGTCCCATGGCACGTGATGGGCAGACCGTGGCACTCAAGAGGAAGTCCTCTCCGGGACTGCCCTCCACAGGGAAGTTTTAATGAGAGAGGACCCAGTGGTTCCAGGGCAGCTGGCCCGGGGAGGGGCCTCTGTGCCACTGTGTGCCCCGTGTCCACTGAGGGGACCACACAGGAGTGCCCCGACACCCCTGCACACAGGGCTCCCAGCTGGTCCGAGCGCAGAGGCGCTGGAGGCCATCCCGCCCACTGGACACAGGATGCCACTGAAGACTCCCCCACACTCACCTCCTCACGCATCTTTTTCACAGTCTCTCCTTTCTGGAATACAGATTTAGACAACAGAAAGAGGGGTCACTCACGGGTCCACTACAAGCACGCAGAGGGGTTGGAGTGGCAGCATGCAGTGTCAGGAGCCACCTACCCACCACGCGCCCCGGGCTGTCGAGAGCCTGACACACACTGTGCCTCCCTGAGCCCTCAGCACGCCTGGCATGTGCGCCCAGGGGCTCGTGGCTCTGAGGGTGAGCGAACTGGGACCTGGGCACCCGCCTGGACACACTTGGCCAGGGCACCTGTTCCACGGTGTGGGGGTGGGAATGTACCCAGCCATCCCCATGGTCGTCACAGGCAACACAGGGACCAGGACAATGGCAGTCCCCAGAGGCACCTGTGCAAAGACCTGGACTTGAGCACTGGAGGTGCCCCCATGTGGACAGGAGCCACTTGGAACCCTAGAGGTGGTCAAAATGCAGCCAACGGGAGGGCGATGCTTCACCCCTGCCTTCCCCACAGGCATGGGCTCCCAAATTGGCTGTGACTTCCCCACGGGAATGGTCCTTCTATTTCAGAAAGAAAATGCAAGGAGACCACCAGTGCTCGCTGGCCAGAGGGGATGACTGTGCAGAGGCATGCAAGGAAAGGAATCCTGCCTGGGCTCTCACACCCAGGAGGAAGGACTGGCCACCAGGGCAGCGGGTGGCAGGGCTGCCGAGGTGACTAGCTGGGGCCTCCCGGGCTGTCACAGAGCTGGTGAATAGGACGCTCTCGGACTGAGACGCAGGATTCCTCTGGGGCTCTCATGCCACCGTGTGTGGGCACACCCCCAGCACAGGGACCCCGACAGAGGCAGAGAGGTCACTCAGTAATCACCTTCCCGATGATGCTTCCAACTTCCTGTAGGAAAAACCACAGAAAGGTGACGTCATATAGAAGGACCAAACACTGTCTGTTGTGAGTGAGGAAGGGGAGGTAGCCAGTCGGAAGGGGTGTGCAGGCAGGCCCTGCATGTGCAGGCTCCCTCTGTGCCCACGTGGCCACGGCGGCCCCTGCCCAGCCTCTGACTGACAGGTAGCCGAGCAGAGGAGAATGGCGAGCTGCTTTCCAGCTAAACAAGGACACAGGGGCCCGTTTGGAGGGGCCCCCACTGGCCAAGTCAGGAACAAAACAAGCATCAAAATAAGTAACTACACAATGGGGAATAAAATGGATAAAACGGCAAACACTGAGTCCACACAGACATGAACGCACACGCTGAAAGCCTAGTGACAAATGGGACATTTATACAATGTCTAAGCACCTCGGGAAATGGCCATCTAGTAATAGTGGGGGACAGTAGCTCTGGGCGGAGACAACTGGAAGATCAAGCAGGTGATTGGTAATGGGATACCCTGAAATCTGAGACACCTGTAGGAAAGCTTTTGTGACTTTTCCTGCCAACGGTGAGGAAACATCAGAAAAAGCCAACATGAGGAACGTTCTAAAAAAGAACTGGTCTGGGCCGGCCGAATGGCTCAGTTGGTTAAGAGCTCGCTCAAGAGTTTGAGCTCTGAGCAACAGCGGTTCGAGTCCAGCCCGAGCTGAGCAGCCGCTAAGCTGCCAACAGGTAGCAGGATGGCTCAGCTAAAAAAAAACAAAAAAAAAAAAACAATAAAAAAGAACTGGTCAGAAACTTTCAAAGGTGGAAGGCAAACGAAGACCAGCAGGTCCCCCAGGGGGAAAGAGACTAGACACGTGAAAGGACACGAAGTGTGAGCCCGCCCTGAGTAACGAGTTAGGAAGAACAGGGTGGGGATGACAGGGCACTGAGATTGGGGTGACCACAGTGGATCACCATCAGCACCCTGACTTTGTGATGGGGAATAAGGAGCGTGTGGGAAATAACACTCTTGAGGTACTTGGTGATGAGGCATCAGCTCGGTAACTTAAGTCTCAAAGGCCCGGGAGAAATGTTTAGGCTGGACTGCACCTGTGAGTCTGAGCTTGCTTAGAATTTTAGGGAGCATGACACAATATAAGAGCCCCAGCGGTCAGCGTGACCTCCCTCCCTCCCAATGACAAAGACAGGGCTTGAGTTTCTGTACCTTTCCATGCATCAGCAGGCGGATTGTCAGGGTCACATTCAGGCCACCTTCTGAGACCTTGGACTCCATCTTCCTCCCAAAATGCAGCTGGGGGTGGTGGCTTAAGGTGCCGAGGATGCCGTGAGGAAGGACAGATGGGGCCCAGAAGGTGTCACCTGGAAAGAGAAGGCACAACTGCTGCTGACTGGGAACGCCAACACACAGGCGGACATCCTGGCCTCTGGAGCAGTGGCGGCTGCTGGCGAGGCGAGGCGAGGCTCAGGGACAGGCTTGCGCATGTGTGGAGCGGCTGCTGGGCCGGGGAAAGCCTGGCAGGTCACCCAGCCCTCTGCCTCCGTTTCCGCTCCTATAAGTAGCAGAACAGGGGCAGCTCTCATAGCTGCTGGTTAGGGAGCAGGGTTGCTCGGCTGGTAAGCTCAGGGCCTCGTGTGTGTCCAGCATGTCCGCTGTGCTGTGAGGTCAGTCCTGCCCACTCTCTCCCGCCATGACTCCCTCCCCCCTGAAAAACCAGGCCATTTCAGCTGCTGACAGGCCCATTTCGTAGTCAACAATCCCTGGCAATCTTCACTGCTAAGGGGACTTAGTTTTTATCAACTAAACTGCCAAACCGCTGAGTGTTCCCTCCCTGTCTGGAGCTTTCAGAAAATGCCTTACAGACCCATGTCACTAGTGTTTGTGGCAGACTTTCTGCAGGTCCAGTGCTCAACCCACCAGGCAAAACACTGGCCCCGCTGTGAGTCACAGGCCCAGAGTGACGGCGGACAGTACCATGTGACCCAGGGTGCACGATGGTGGCTCAGGTCCACAGGACTTGGCCTGAACAGATGGAGGGCAGGGGACAGAGTCCGAGCCCCCCATTAAGGTCTGCACGGGGGTCCTGGCCAAAGTCCCTTCTCAAGAGGATCCAGGTCCTCCTTTGGGCTGGATCCTAAGGGACAGGTCACCCCCACTGCGGTGCATGGAGCGGCCTCACAAGATAGGCACCAGCGAGGTCCGGCGAGGGATGGAGTGGGCAGTGAGGGGAGGGGACTCTCGGACCAGCTGGGGCGAGGTCTAGAACTGCGAGATATGGGGGAGGGGGGTGGCCGAGGGTGCATCAGACCTTGACTCTAGGCCTGAGAGGTGCTACTTCACTCTGCAGGTCACGGGGTCACAAGGGGGTGAGTATCTGTGTGGCCTTTCTGGGAGTGAGAGCAGACAGTCTCCGGGAGCCCCTCTGTGCAGTGGACAAATGTGGGGCTGGACATGGCGGGGTGCGGGGTATGTGTACGGGATGTGGCAGGGCTGCAGGTCCCCAGGGAGCAGGGAGGAGGGGAGACAAGGGCATGAGAGGCCCCCACGAGAACAGGGGACCCACCAGTCTGGAGAGGGAGGGGGAGCGGGGCCTTCGGGATCTGACAGCGGAGTGTCTTTGTTGGACAAAAAGGCAAGACAGGCCTGGCTGGGGGAAGGTTCCAGGTGACCTGTGGGGCAGCTCCGGGCCCAGGGGTTCCATGAGAGGCCTCTGGGAGCCACCACCTGCCCAGGTGCACACCTGAGCATGTGCGGAGCTGCTGGGACAATGAGGGACAAGGCCTTGCAAGACTTAAGTGCTGCTCACACACCAGCCCACTCAGCCCCTTCACTAATGAGTGACAATGTCACAGCGCCAGCGTGGCTGCCTAAACCCATCAGGAACAAACGTCCTGTGGAACCTGTGTGTGCCCCTAGGCACCCCCGGGCTGTCTGCACACTGGCCCTGTGATGCGACTTGCAAAGGTAAGAGGCTGTGTCACACACAGGGGAGACTACAGGATAAAAAAGCAAGCTTTTCCTCTAACTTCCAGGTTTGGGGACAAAAAACTGGTTTTCTCATCAAAATATTTCTGCTGAAAAATATGCTAAACGGAAAACACAAACATAAAGCAGAACCAAAGAGCATCCCATCACCTGTGTGACATTTGGGGACACCTGCAAAGGGCCGTCACGGGTGGCTGCTGGGCGTGGGCAAAAAGACAGCTACCAGAGCATTTCTGCAATAAACACTCGCATTTAAAAACATATTTAAAGGTAACTTCAACACAAACTATTAGTTCTAGTTATTCATAATACAATGACACATTTGAATAACAAGGATTCTAACATGGAGGCATAGAACACAGCAAAGGGAGTTTTAAAAATTGTCCTTGCATATTAATGTTCTCTACTTTCTCTGCCCAGTGCAGTAGCCGCTAGCCACATGTGGCTATTTATATCTAAAATAAAAACGTCACTAGTCACACGGAAGTGTTCAGTAAACAGCCTCAGGTGGCTTCTGGCTGCGGTGGAGAGGCACAAGCCGAGTGCGTCTGTCACCCAGCGGGCTCAGGTGGACGGGCCAGTTGGACTGTAAGTCAGGCCCTCAGGGAAGGGCGCAGAAGGGAGAGGCGGCGGGCGCTCTAGTCCCAGTGACTGGCTGATGTGGACCAGGGAACGGGGCCCCCCCCTCCCAGTAGAAGCTGAGCCCAGCTACCAACACCAAGGAACTGGGTCACATGGGGGTGGGGGTAGGGGTCCCTCCTTCTTAATTAGAAGCATCTCCTCCTGAGCCGAGCTGGCAGGGCCCCGCAGCCAGCTGTTATATAAGCGTTTCCAGCCCACGTGAGAAAAGTGGGTCAGCGAACGCCAGCTGCTGCAGGCTCCAGTCGGCTGCCATCAGTCACACAGGCCAGTGCTTTCCCTCGCCAGCACCCCCCCT
>NW_017732095.1:224817-249289 GCF_001890085.2 Hipposideros armiger | reverse complement strand
CCCCCTCACCCCCGTGTGAGCGTCACAGTGCCCTCTGCAGGACGGTGGGAACAAGCAATCCTGGGTAGGGGTTAAAGTCACCTGCGACTCAGCACCCTTGACCCTGAAGAACTCAGCGGCTTGCGAGTGGCACTGGGCAGGTGGTTCCCCTGGGATCGTGGGCCTCTCAGCGGGCATGGGATCATCCTCTGGCAGTCCTGCCAGGCCCTGTGACACCCACTCATCACTGGCAACCCCAAGAGTGCCCGGGCCTTGCTCCCACCTCAGGGGCTGCGGCTGCCTGGGATGCACGGGGGACTCAGCGGGAAGCAGCTGCCAGACTCCTGTGGGCGCAATCACCCACAAAAAGTCAGAAGGGTGTTTTAGAAACGTGCAGATCTCTCTCACCTCCTTCTGTTCTCTTTAGTGCTGGGGATTTATTATATTTTCAATTCATTTAATGGGGGGAGAGAAACAGGCTTGGTCCCTCTACAGGGCCTGGGAGGGGCACCCGTCTGTGTTTTAAATGCTGCTTTATGCTGACCAAATCCACAGATGCGCCTCAGCTCGTGTGGAACTCCTGACCTGCACGTCTCCCCAGCTGTCCCTCATCTGCCTCAGCACTCCTGCCACCCAAGTGCTCAGGCGTATCCCTCCCTCCTCTGCCCCATCCCATCCATTAGCAGATCCCGACGGGTACACGCAGGGTTTAAGGTTTCGTCTTTTTCTAGTTTCTTCAGGAAGAAGCTGATGGCATCAATTTCAAACCTTACTTCTTGCCTAGTACAGGTGTTTGGTTCTATAAATTTCTACGTATGGTTTTGGCTGCATCCAATTTGATATTTGTGCTTTTTTCACTCATTTCAAAATGCGTTCAGATTTCCCTTTTTATTTCTTCTTTGATTCATGGGCTATTTCAAAGTGTGTTATTGAGGTTTCAGGTATTTGGAGATTTTTGAGATATCTTTCTTTTGTTAATGTTTAATTTAACACTAGACATGAACATGTGTGGTTAGAGCACATATTTGTGATGCTTGAGACAGTTTAAATGTATGGAGCCCTGCTGATGGAGCAGAATGGGTTCCATCTTGGTAAATGTGATGCTCGTGTGAGGGTGGCATGTTCTACAAGCGTCCGCGAGAGCAAGGTGGGGGGCTGTGCTGCCCGAGCCCCCACAGCCCTGCGGTGCTCTGCCCATTTACTCTGTGGAGCACTGCGCAGGACGCTGAAGTCGTGGACTGCCATTGTGGCCACTTCTCCTGCAGCTCCATCGGCTTTTGCTTTTGTGTATTTTTAAGCTGCTATTTAGCATAGTAGCATTTGGCACTGCTGTGATCTGTCGATGCTCAACTCCTTTATCAGCATGAAACATCAGTCTTCATCTCCGGCAATACTCTTGGCTCTGAAACTCACTTTGTCTGTTGTTAATATAGCGACCCCAGCTTTCTTTTGGTTAGTGTGTCAGCATGGTGTATCTTCCTCCACCTTTTATTTTTAACTTATTTGTGTCTGTGTAGTTAAAAAGTGAGTTTCCTGTAGGCAGCCTACAGTTGGACCTGCTTTCCTTTTATCTTATTTGACTATCTCTGCTTTTTAGGTGGCTGTTTCAACCATTCACAGTGGTTGCCAAGACGGCTGAGTTCCAATCTATCGTTCTATTCTCTGTATTTACCATCTGTTCTTTGTCCCCCATTTCTACAGGTTTTTCTCTGTCACCGTTTGCACTAACTGCATCATGTTATGATGCCACTTTACTTCCTCTGTCCACTTATTAGTTATAACTCTGTTTCATCATCACAGTTGCTGCTTTCGGGTTGGACTTACTACAGTGCAATGTCCAGTGGTCTCTGGCACTTCACATAAAGTACCGGACCTCTCCGCAGTCTGCTTCTGCTTCTGTGCTTGGCCTGAGCTGTCCTGTCACACATTTAAGGCCTGCCTGTTATAAGCCCTACAATACATTACCATTTTTCACTTAAACACTTGATTATCTTTTAAAGGGATTTAGATAACAAGAAAATGTCTCATTCTTACCATGGAACGCTTCACTCCTCTGTGGAGTCAAACCACCTGCTATCATTTTTCCTCTCCTGAAGAATTTCCCTTAATATTTTTGGTCATGTAAGTTTTCTGGGATGCATTCTCTCAGCTTTTGATTGTCTGAAGAGTCTTGACTGCATCTTCGGTTGTGAAGGCTATTTCAGCTGGCAGAGAATTCTCGGTCGACAGTCCTGGAGAGATGCTGTCCTCACCCCTTACTCACCTTGTCCCGAACGAGAAGCCCCCTCCAGTCTCACCTCTGGTCCGCCACAGGTAGCGTGCCTTTTTCCGGCACATTTAAAGATTTTTCTCTTAATCACTGGCTTTGCTCAGACTGATTACGATGCACTGTGCAATGGTTTCCTCATGATTTTTATGCTTTCTTGAGCTTCTTGGATCTGTGACCTGAGAACTCTCATCGATTCTCTATGCCTGGATGTGGCACGCCCCCTCTCCACGAGGCACGGAGCCTGGGCCCCTTTCTCCAGCAACCCATAAATGCACGGAGGTGACTGAAATTTGCCTCTTAGGTACCTGGGAATTAGTTAATTCACCAAGTATTTCCTTGGCAATTAGTAAGCAGCAGGCAATGTGCTGTCCTACAAAGACTGACAAACAGGACGGGCTTGTCCACAGATCACTATGGTAACGGTGACAGCCAGAACAGCAGGAGGAGGGCCCACAACGCAGACCTCACATGGGGGCCCCCTCCCCAGTGTGGAGCCTCTGGCACCTGCGGCTATGAGGGCTCCCGGGGGAAGCTCTCGGAAGACCTGTCCAGGACAGCAGTCACACAGGTGCCCTGTCCTTAGAGGATGGTGCAACTGCACGATCTGAGTCTGGGAGGGGTGGCCCTGCCCAGTGCTCACCTGGTACCCTGAGTCACCTGGTACCCCGAGGCTCACCTGGACATTCTGAGGTGACAGAGCAGGGAGGCCTAGGCATTGAAGTCACCTGGATGGGGTGTGTGTGTGTCCCCTTAGGGCCTCTTCCAGGAGACGCAGCATTTTGAGGTTGTTCACATTCCTCCTGAGTGAAGCCACACTTGGGAACCACTGGTCCTAATGCCCCCCAGCGCTTCCCCTTCTATCAGTCAGGAGTTCCAGGAGGCTGCCAGCGACAGGAACACCAACCACAGAGCCCCCTGACCTGGTGCTCATGGCCGGCTCTTGTCCTGTGAAAGAAATCAGGAGGCGCAGTGGGCTGGGAGGGAAGGGAGGCCGGCGGACTGGGGGAGGTGATGGGTGAAGAAGTGGGGGACAGGGAGACTCGTGACCATAAGGCGCAGGGCAGAGCCAGGGGGGAGGTTCACAATGGAACACCAGTCAGCCATAAAATAGAACAAATTATTGATGCACTCAACAACCGGGGTGAATCTCCAGGGAATCAGCCAATTGAAAAAAGTCAGTCCCCTGAGGCTACACCCTGTATGGGCATTTGTGTGACATTGCTGAAATGAGAAAAGGACAGAGACGGAGGACAGGTTAGTGGCTGCCCGGGTTGGGAGGGGCAGGGACAGGAGGGAAATGCCCGTGGCTATGAAAGGGCAGCATGGGGACCCTCGTGGAAATGAAATGTTCTGGATCTTGTTGGTATCAGCATCAACATCCTGGTTCTGGATTTCCGCTGTCGTTTGCTAGATGTCACCACTGAGGGAAACAGAGGTGCATGGAATCTAATGTCTTTCCAACTGCATGTGAACCTACAGTTACCGAAATACAAAATTTTATTTTAAAAGAGTAGCCACCACGACCTGAGATTGTACCAGACAACTCGCAATTCACAAGCGATTAAGGGATAAATAATTCTTCTGATAATTCAAACAAAATAACTATCTTGACACTGTACAAAGACCTGGAAATTACTTAAAAAATAAAATTCAGGGAGCCCAAATCACCAGCCCTTTGAGGGAAGCATTGTGACCAAGTTCCTGGCTTTGATGCTGTCAGAGGCCCACCCCTTCCCTTACCCACTCGCGCTCACCCACTGACCTGCACCAGCACACACTCACCCATCCACCCACACCCACTCACACACTCATCTGTTCATACTCACTCACCCCCGCACACTCGCCCTCCACACCCACTCACACACTCACCCGCTTACACACAGGTGTTCGGGGCACCTGCTTCAGCTTGTACGGGTGTGGGGCCCACAGGGTCTGTGGCAGGCATGTCCCTTGAGAATCTCTAGTAACAACTAGGCCTCAACCCGTCCCGGAGAGACGCAGGTCACTCCGGGACCCAGCAGCACAGGACATGGCCTCTGTGCAGGCCTGGCCAGGGGATTCCGTGTGCCATCGGCCATTCCTCACAGCTCAGGGCCCGTGAATGTGGATGGAGTGTTCGGGAGTGCACAAGGGTACCCACAACTCTAGGAACTGCACAAGCCTACGTTGCCTTGCCCCAGTCTGCGGTGGGAATGTGATGGTGCCTCCAAGCACTACAAACAAGGGAAAAAGGCCTCACAGCCCTGCTGTAGGTGCTGAACCCCAGGCCCCCGGGGACACAGAGACTCGGCAGCCATTCCTTCCAGGGCAGACAGAGGAGCGGTGTGGGGTGCCCGCTGGTCCTGGACGCAGAGCTCAGAGAACACAGCCTCCCTCCAGCTACACTCTGTGGCCATGGCTCGCTTAGGACACATGGAGGAGGACCGTCCTCCTCCCATCGCCAGTGGCCTTTCGACCTTCAAATCGGGTCATTCTCCCCTTGCTGAAATCCTCCAGCCTCTTCCCACGGCCTGAGCAATTCAACCAGCCTTCCTCACGGCACTGCCCCTACCCCCAGCTCTTCCGAACCCCACCTGGCCCCACTAGCTCCCCTCCCTGAGACAGGCTGAGTTCTCCTGCCTGCCGGCCTGCCTGCTCCCTACCAGCCTCTACCTGCACCCCCTAACTGCCAGCGCCCATCCTCCTGGGCCCTGTTCTCCCCACAGCCCTGACCCTGCCGCACTGTGGGCAAAGGACATGCTTAGCACCTTCACTCAACACTGAACCCCCAGTTCGGAGCCCAGGAGGGCAGCCAAACTCAGTGCGGATTTACAGACTGGGTGAGCACGTACAATGAGCACTGGGTCCAGTTCCATTCCCACGGCTACCGTGGGCCAGAACCTGGCGGTTTCCAGACTCGGACACTCCTGAGACATGCACCATTACAGTACATTTCTTCCAGTCCGCTCGTCTCCTCACTCATCACTTGGTCACTGAGGGCTCGCTGGGGGCCTGCTGTGTGCTGGGGCGCCAGGGGCTCCCTGCGGGGCAAAAGAAGGTCCAGCTAGCCAGGCAGAGCCAGAGACACAGCAGCCGGGCAGGGACAACGGAACCTGTTCCCGCCTCCAAGCCAGGCGGCCGTCCCTCCATCCCCTCCACCCTCCTTCCCAGCTCAGTGTGATTTGCAAGCCCACCAGTTCCCAGCAGAGGGCGGAGGAGGCACTCAAAAAGGAACACGTCTTGTTAAGGCCAGTAAACGGTGCAGTAAAACACCGAGAAAAAAAGAAGCGAATCCAGCCCCATAAAACAAAACAAACCACTGCCACACTCTGAGTTCCCCGGGACTGTGTTCCTGTTTTCATCTGAGCTGGTCCAATGGGACGGGGCTTGGTTGTTTTCAGTTTCTCTAGTTTCTGGCCTTATTTTACCATTCCCACCCTTCTGCTTGCTTTTTCTGCTCCTTTTCATTTCTTATGGTGGAAGCTTAGATTATTGTTTGGAGACCTTTTCTCATGTTAGCATTTCGTGTATCAATTTCACTAGAGGCACTGATTTCCTTGTATCTTACAAATGTATACATGTGAGCTCAAAACAGTTCATTTCCTTTGATCTTCTTTGACTAGTAACTTATTTAGAGGCGTGTCTTTTGACTTGCAGTTACCTTTGGTTACTGGTTTCTAGTTTAATCCCACAGTGGACAGAAGTAGACTTTTTATGATTTCAGCTGTTTTGACTTCGTTAGGCTTTAGTTTCTTGCACAGAACATGGTCTCCCGTGGCCAACAGCCCATGTGCACATGAAGACCCTTCTGCTGCGGGGAGGGCAGCCTGCGGGGCCCAGGGGGCTGCGCTCTTCAGCACTTCTCACCCTGCTGACACTCCGTCTTCTTGTTCCATCAGTGACCGAGCGAGGGGAGCTGAAATCTGTGAGTCTGTCCTCTCCTTCTTCCCCTCTATCAGGTTTTGTTTCATGTATTTCGAGGCTGTTATCTGATAGATACATGTACATTGGGGCGGATGCGTTTTCCTGGGGAACTGGTTATTTTGTATGCATGCACTGTCCTGCCTTATCCCTGGTCATTTTCCTCGTTCTGAGCTAAGACTTCATCTGACATTCGCGTAGTCGCTCCAGCTTGCTCTGGACTAGTGTTCACATGATACAACTTTTTCAGTCCTTTCACTTTTAAACTGCCAACAGCACTGGCTTTCAGGGTGGTGTCTGGCTGACTGCACATAGATTGATCTTGCTTTTTCGGTCCAGTCTGATAATCTCTCACTTTGAATTGGTTTGTTTACACAGTTTACTTTTTTTATATTCGCAGGTTTAAAAATTGTCGACTCTAATGTATGTGCATATAGGCGTGTACAATTTTTAAATAACCTTAGATCCATGAGTACTTGCAAAAATCATGCCATTTCTGTGTATCCTTGACACGCTCGCTGCAGGACATGATCTGCACCAGTGACTGATGTTGGTGACACACTGTTAACTCAGCGGCACCAGTTCTTTATACACCTTTGTTTATCACATGCATAGATTTCTCAAACCACCTTCACCAGCAGGATCACCGTGAAGAGCGGCCTGTGTGCTGCCCCTTTGTAGTCACTCACTGTCCCCAACCTGAATGCCAGGCAACCACTGATCTGTTCTGCATCACCACAGTTTTGTCATTTCAAGAACTTTACATAAATCCAACCAAACAAATGGGATAGTTTGAGAGTGGCTTTTGTCACTCAATGTGATAGTGCTCTCAGAGCTACCAAGTGGTGGCACAGAGCAAAAGTGTGCCCATCTCTGTGGCCCAGCAGCCTTGTACTGGACGGCTGCACCACGGTCTGTGTGGCCAGAAGGATACTGGTAGCGTCCAGGTCTGTCAGTTACATGAAGGCAGCTGGGAACAGTGCACACACCTTAGAGTGAGCCTAAGTTTTCATTGTTGTGGGACAAATACCCAGGGCTATGAGTACTGAACTGTACATGAGGTGCACGTTTAGCTTTGTAAGAAGCTGTCAGACCATTTGCAGAGTGGCCGCACCACCTCCTGTCCCCACCAGGGTGGACATGCCGGCTGGCTGCTCTGTGCAAGCCCTTGGGGTCGTCAGCATTGCCACACTAGCTGGCTGGCTACCAGACGGCAGCGATGTCTGCCTGTGCTTTAGTTTGCTTTCTCCTATGCCCAACGGCTATTCATGTGCTCGTCTCCCATCCACTCGCGTCCTGTTTGGAGAAGTGTCTGCCCCAGTCTTTTGCTCATTTGCTAACTGGACTGTTTGTTTCCTGACTGTGGAGCTTAACGAGCTCTCTACACATGGTGGGTACAGGCCTTGTTGGATGTGAGTCACAGATGTTCTCTGAATCTCGGGTTTGTCTTTTCAGATCTTAACAGGATCTTTCACAGAGCAAACATTTCTGTGACGAAGTGCTATTCCTCAATTTTAACTTTTATGGCTTTTAAAAAAACTCTTATCTCATAGATGTGCTTAACTCCTTCTCTTATATTTTCTGCTAAATAGTTTACAGTTTTACATTTAGATATTTGGTTCATTTTGAGTTAATTTTTGTATCAAGTATGAAGTTAAGTCAAGAGGTTTGTTTTTGGTTTCGTTTATTTTTTGTATATAGATATCCAACAGTTTCAACAGCCTGCCTTGAAAAGACTGCCCTTTCTGTGTTAAATTGCTTTATTACCTCTGTCAGAATTCAGATGTTTGTGCTTGTGTGGGTGAACCGTGGGCTGGATTCTGGTTTTATGCATGTGCCTGTCTATGCAACAATGCCACACTGTCTCCATTGCTGTCACAGTGTCTTAAAATTACTCCAACTTTATTCTTTTTCAAAATTCTCTTGGGTGAACTAGTTCCTTTGAGTTTCCGTGTAAACTTAGTCACCTTGTTTATATGTACAAAGTCCTGCTGGGAGTTTGAAAGGAACTGCACTGAACCCATAGACCTATTGGGGAACCACCAGCATCTTTATTATGCTGAGTGGCCCAATGAAGGGATACCCTGTCTGCCATTTAAGTCTTGTTTGATTTTCCCATCAGTGCTTTGTAGTTTTCAGCATACAGATTCTGTGCATATTTTGTTAGATGGATAGCAGGTATAAAACTTTTTGGAGTTCCTGTAAATGATTTGTGTTTTGAATTCTGGTTTCTGATTGTTCATTGACGGTATACACAATGTTGCTGATCTTTGTGTGTTGACCTTGGGCTCTTAAACAAGTGAACTTGCTTATTAGTTCTAGGAGATTTTTATAGTTTTAGTGGGATTTTCAATGACAACAATCTTGTCATCTGCAAATAGAGACAGGCTTACTTCCTCCTTCCAAATCCGTACGGCCAGAACTCGTACCATGCTGTTCAGCAGCAGTGGTGGGAACAGGCATCCTCGTCTCGTTACCGATTTTAGGGGAAAGCATCGGTCTTTCACCATTAACTATGATGTAGGCTGGTAGAGGAAGCTTACTCCATTTTGACCAGTACCAAAACCACATTTGATCTTTTACTAAGTTAGTAAAATCTGTTTATGAACCAGTAAGTACTACTTAGTGAAATTCTGATAAAACAAATTTTCTAATCATTCTTTTTTGAAAAGAATATTCAAATCAACAGAATTCTAGTAAAATAAACACTGTCAGCACAGCTGGGAGCAGCACCCAGCACAGGCCCAGGTGCTTTCACATACCAAGTGCCCTCCGTCCTGCTGCTGAATGATGACTGGCCGACCAACTCCAGAGCCATGCTCCTGACAACCAGACAGGTAAACGCTATTTCCATGCTAGTCAAACAGAAAAACCAAGGACATCGTTTCAGACTTGAAGGGGAGTCTCATGGTTGAAAGTGGCACGTAACTTCCAAGTTGTGAGGCTTTTTCCCAGGGGGAAGTAAACAGATTTGGATATTAAAGTAGAAGTATTTTTGACATGACACGCCCTGCAAGTGTTCCAACCCGTTGTCTCCAACATGAGGTTTCCCGCCCAGGTAAGGAGGAATCCTGCCAGCAAATGGCCGTCTGAGGACCACACGGCCGCCGTGGGCCCATAGCTGCGCGCTGTCCAGGGCTGCACCCCGGGCCTCACGCGGCTGTGGCAGGAACCTCAGGGCGAGCCGGGCCTGATTTGCTGTGTCTCACAGCTCAGTGCTCCATTAGGCCGCGGGAGCCAGGGCCGTGGAAACCACCAGAGCGCATTAGCTGCATCCGGCTCCCTCAGAGTCCTTGGGGCCATGGAAGGGGGGACAGCTCTGTCCTGTCGTGCCCTTGCCAGCCGCAGCTAGCACTGGAGAGATGCTGAGGCCTCACACAACCTGACTTCGGTGAGCGTTCTGTACAGGCTGCTGGCTTGTCACTCGTGTCCACACGGGCGTGAGGGGGCTGGGAGCCAGAGGCTGCAGCAGAGCCCTGCGGAGCTTTTCTCCTTCTCGGAGGGACAGCCATCCCTCAGTCCTGGCTCTGGGGGGTGCCCAGGGTCTTGGGTGTGGCCAGGTCACAGGCATCTCTTACAGCTCTTTCAGTTACTGCAAACACAGATTCAAGAGGGATAGCAGCTTTGCCGTGGAGATAGACGGGCTTCCTAAGACCAGGCCTGGTCCTGGCTCTAACATCCGCTGCCCCTGTGGTGGCGTGCTTGCGTACTCATGTGCCCAGCAGGCACTCCGTCTGTCTGCACGTGCCGTATCTTCCTGAGGACCCTTGGGCCACAGGAGGAAGCCAGACACAGCAGGGACATTGGGCTGAGCTCGGATCTTACCAGTGGGCTGACATCGGGGTGCAGGACGGTGGAGCACACCCACCCCATCTGAGTGGCTCTCAGTTTGGTGGAGAAATTAGGCTGCATGCCAGGATGGTGGCAGTTCCAAGACTGGAAATCTACCGTCCCTACCTCAGCCCCCAGACGTGTGCTCCAGACAAATCGGGACCCACAAATCCCTCTTCGGGAAGAAAGCAAACAAGAGCTTCTGTGGCGCCAGGGTCAACGAGATGAAGGGGGTGAGGCCCGGGAGTGGTCCCTGTATCCACTGCACTGCCCTCGCCCTGGGTGGAAGACGTCTGAGGCCACAGGGAAAAGCCAGGTATGGGCCAGTCATCAAGAGTTGGAGAGAATGACAGAAAATGGGCCTGCCCACCAACGGGCCTGCTGACGCACACTGGGGCTTTCTCGTGTCCTGGGACTTGGCCCAATGCAGCCTGATGGATGGTGGCGTGATAGTGACAGCAGGGTCAGAACTGTGCTGCCCGACCCGATGGCCAAATGAGGCCAGGACCCGACCTGACGACCACGATGTCTGGAGGGTGCCCCTGGATGTCACAGGGTACCAGCCCGGGGACAGACATCGCAAACCCTCTGGCTGCTGCACTCACAGGGGCTTGTCTGGTCCCATGGGACAGCGATTCCTGAGATGCCCCCCAACCCGCTAGGAGACTTTGGGAAAAGGATGTGCTGAGTGGGGTTATGATGGCAGCTGCTTGGGTGTAGTCACTTACTTTGTGATCACGTGCTCCCGCCCTGCACCCGCCTCCTGTAACCTCCCGTGGGGACGCGCACACCCCACTGTGGGCCTGGGCTCCCTGAATCTCAGGGCCCCACAGGCCCTCTCCAGGCGAGCGCCCCCATGACACAGCGACAGGCCAGCACAGACGGGTGCAGACGATAAGACCAGGCACTTGCGACCCAGAATCATCTACCAATGATTATAAGAAGGGACAGGCTTAACAGGGTGACTGGAATTACACATCTCTATACAGCAAAGCTAGAAGATATAATCTGTAAAAAAGGTTCAGTTTACAAGAACCTCAAAAAAGTCAGAGCTGGGATAGATCTAAGGAAAGGTTGTAAAAGCTCTATGCAGAGACCTATGAAACATTTCTGAGAGGTTAAAGAAGGCCTAAGAATTAGAGAAGTGCACCATGCTGTGGACCCGAACACTCAGGCATCCAAGATGTTAGCTTACTCTACGCCGATCTGCAGAGTCAGTTCCACAGACAAGCCGACTTTAAAATGTACGTGAAAAATTCCTCAGGTCAAGTGTAGCCAAGACATTCCTGGGAGAAAGGACCAAGTGAGAAGATCCATTTAACAGAAAGCAAGAGCAGTTTCAGTCCGTGTGACAGGGGCACAGGAACAGACCAGCAACCAAGGACCAGGACAGACGATCAGAGACAGGGGCACGCATGGCTCTCGCCAGCAGGGCCGGCAGGCGCAGGAGGAAACCCCGAGTCCTACCCCATGGAGTCCGCCCCCAATCAATTCCTACGTGAGAAGACAACAGGATACTAATGCATCAAGTGGGGACCAGGACAGACTGACTCGGCGTGAAACGCTCCACGTTCCAAAAAGACTGATACAAGGACTGGACCGCGTTACAAGGAAGGTCTTCTGTTAGGAGAGGAAAGGGGCCCACAGAGTGGGCGTGGGTATCTGCCCCTCATTTTGTCCCTCAGCATAGACTGCCCATGGAGAAGTGAGCAGAGCCCTGCCCAGGCACATCCCAAGCAGCTGATGAATGCGTCTAAGGACAGCTGACGTCGTTAGAGACGAGGGGATGCAGGTTATGGTCACAGGCTGGACACAAGGACGCTGACACAACACAACGCAGACCCCACCGCGAAGCCCCGGAAGGCTCAGCTGCTGCTCCCACTCAGACTGGTGCTCCTGAGGTGGGCGCACGCTGGTGCTCCCAGCTTCGGAGCGGCAGAGATTCTAACTAATACTCTAATCAAATGCTAACAGCATCAGCAGGTTTGAATACTGTAATACACAGGGCTGTAAGGACATTTATTCTTGCAACGCATGCATGATTACATGTCAGGAATTCTGTCCGCATTGTTAGCAAAGCAGAGGAGAAACTCAATAACCACACAAATAATAATAAACAAAACCTAATGCTCACACTGTGATTACCATGCGCCAGGTACAGTCCTTCCACAGCCCTGCAAGGAAGGCGTCACCCTGGACACGGGGCTGGGGTCACAGCTGGGAAGTGGGGAACTGGGACAGCCGGGGGCAGGCTCCAGAGCCCTGCTCTGAGCACACTCACGCGCCTGCTTCAACAGCTGCGAGAGGCGTTTACTAAAACCATACAGCCACTATGGAGAGGGGAGAGGAAGGGAAGAGGCAGAGGGGGAGAGGAGGAGAAGCGGGGGAGGGCAGGGGAGGATGGGAGACAGGGAAAGGAAAATGTCCAGTAAAGATAGAGTCTACCCCCAAAAAGCAAAGCACTGATTTTGAATCTGTGCCCTTGTGACCCTTTTGAACTGGGGAGGGGGTGCATAGAGCTCTTAATTCCAGCTTTTACTACAACAAAAGGACATAGATGGTGATCTGTGCCAAGAGAAATGTGGGACTCAGGAAGAATTTTAGATAAATGTAACGAAAGAAAGGGTGCTGCGCACGCTATTAGCACAGAAAGCAAAGGAGGCTGCGGCGAGTTGAGTACTGAGCTTTTTAAGGAGAAACAAAGGCCGGCCTGTTGTGAAGGAGCAGGCCGGGGCAGGGCCGCTCTGGTTTGCGTGGACCCTGCACAGACTGACCTCGCACATGTCCACACCCGCGTCCACATAGGAGCTGAGGGCTGCTTTGTGCTGGGGATGCGTCACCAGGTGCTCACACAGCAGTAGGAACAGTATTCTCTGTCACCTCTGGCACCTGCCTGCCCCATGTGCAGTGCTGCAGAGGCCACCACCTCTTGTTCCCTGGCAAGAGGCACAGGCCAATGACAAGTGGTGGCACGGGACCGTCCCCAGAAGAACACACGGAGACCGTCCCTCCTCTGGCGAACGTGGGGCTCTGGGCGCCATAGTGAGCCCAGAGCCCACAGTGGCCACGAGGAGGCCGGCCACCGTCTGGACCCACTGGTCAGTCAGGGCAGCAGGGCCCATCCTATGACCTGGACAGGAAAGGGGTGAGGCAGGCACCTCTGTAGTGGAGGGTCTTCTCACGTGAGGGGACTCAAGGCAGGTGACAGAGGCCAGGCCCAGTAGCGGACGCCCGTCCTTCTGGGAGTGGGCCAGGGCTGTGCAGCCGCCTGGGGCCCCGTCCCTACTGGGTGTCTTCTTGGGGTGTGCACAGCTGAGAGCCCCTCAGGTGTCAGGGGGTTCTCCTTTCCCAAAAGGGACACAGGGTCATCTCAGTGTCTAGAATAAGAGCAGCACGGCACAGAGATGTGGCAACACTGCCAAAAGAACAGCCCACCGATGGCATGCAGATGGGACACAGGGCCAGAGGCAGCGAGCGGCTTGCCCAGGCACACGGAGGGGTGGAGAAGCGCCCGCAGCCCTAGGCAGCCTGGCCCAGGCCCCGGCCTCCCTGTCCACCCTGTGCGTGCACAAGGGCCAGGGCCTAGTGACCGCAGGGCCCAGAAGCTTCCAGCCAGACCACACTGCTCCCAGCCCGGCCGGTCCTGTGCCCACCGCACAGGCATTGAGTCTGCAGAGCACGCCCGTCTTTGTGGCGTCCGGGTGTGGCAGGAGGGGACGGGTCACAAGCTCCACTTCAGCTGCTTGCTGGCGGGTCCCTGGATCTGCAGGCTCATGTGCTTACAGGATCCAGTGTCACAGGCAGAATCCCAGGCACTCTTGGCCATGTCAGGGAAGCGGGCTGACACGGGTCAGCAGGTCATTTCTTTCAGTGTCGTAATATTTGAATAATAATGTCATTACAACACTGACAAATGGCATCTGCTTAAAATATTTTTTTTAAAAAATAGACACTACAGCAGCTAAAACCATTAAGAATCTTCCCAAATGAAAGATGAGAAAATTGAAGAAAAAAAGAAGAGAAATAAATATAAAGACAACAACAACAAAATAAATAAATAAATAAATAAATAAATAAATAAATAAAGACAACAAATGTGAGTAAAACTCTAAGGGGAATAAAAACGGGAGTTGAAAAAAAATTAGTGATTCAAGTAGTTAAAAATGGAGAATTTATAAAGGTTAAGAAGGTAGAGACAGAACAAGAGAACTAAAAATTAAAAATAAATTCAGGGGAAAAAAGCAAGACAACTTAAATAAGAAATTAAAAAGACCAAAAAAATTCAAGGTTAAAATACGCCTAAGGACTACAAAAAATCAGATTAAAAAGCTGAGACTACCATGAGTTGGGAACTGGGCCCAGCACCATGTGAAAGCGGTTTTGATAAACCGAGGTGAACTTTGATAAACCAGGGTGAAGGCTGGTGCCTGGGTCGCCTTCCGGATGGAGCTGGGCCACAAAGACTCACAAAGACCCACTGTGGACACAGGAGGCGGCGGCCTGGGGACAGGCTCTGGAAACCAACACACGCTCAGACCTGTGGTCTGGCTGGGCTAAAGCCCCCCCAACACCTGAAGCCCCTACCATATCCCTTCTCAGGCACGAACTGCCCTGCCCACTGACAGTGTCCTGGGAGGAACGCCGAGGGCAAGAGAAGGGCCAGGGGACAGCGAGAGGGCAGTGGCGGGCCTGTCGCCACGTTCCCCGACCTGTGCTAAGGGGCTTGAACCCTGCAGAGGGCCCACTGGGGGTCGGGCAGGAGGGAGCCCTAGGCACAGTCTGAGCCCCCAGGTGGTCCCTGGAGGAGGGAGGGGAGAGCTGCAGACGACCCCCGAGCACCTGAGAGGCCCTGGAAAGCTCAGTGGAGGAGACCCAGAGCAGCGAGGTCACGACCTTCCCGCAGCAGCACTCACACTGACCGAGGACGCCTGGGGGGCAGAGGACTGGGGGGCAGAGGACGGGGTGGGGGGCGGGGCGGGGGGACCGGAGGCTTTCCCCAGCTGATGCTCCTGATAAGATTTAATCCCCTGACTTCAATCCCCTAATGGACCCTTAATCCCACGCAGCAGCCAACACATTTAATTTACTTGCAATGGGTTTGGTTTGTTTTTATTTGCGTGTGTCGGAGGAAGATACAGACAGTGTGTGACCACCGAGCTGGTACTGCCACTGCCAAGGCGCAGAGGCGGAGTTACAAATGCAGAGGCAAACAGGACTTCCAGATGGGTCTGGTCCTGCGGCCAACAAGGGCTTGGCTGCAGGGGACCTGAAGTTTCCGGAGGAGCGGCTCCCCCACCTGCCCGGGCCAACTGCCACCCTGCTCAGCTATTGGGTACCAGCACGCCTCCCAGTTCCTCAGAGCCAGGGCCTGGCGGCTGCATGTGGGGAATGGGGACAGGGATGGTGGTGATGCTCAGGGAAGCCTGGCCAGGCGACTGTCCTGGAGGCGGACGCTGTGAAAGCTGCCAGGGGACAGGCCAGCGCTCCTGCTGTGTGCCCCAGCCCGGCCTGAGGCAGGGAGCTCTGGAACTCAGGATGTCGCCTGCTGGAGCCAGCTGTCTATTCCCAGACGCCACTCCGGAGACTCGGTGGCAATTTCAAGCTCAGAAAGTGAAAGATAGGCACTTCTTGGTCACCCAGACTGGTGGCTTTTAAAAGGCTGGGTTGTATCAGCAACAGGATCCTTTTTAAAAGCAGTAAGAAGCACAGAATTAAAAGGCAAGTGCTGGCAGGCCCGCTTGGCTGCGAGACCCAGAGGGTGGTGGGCGGCCCCTCACAGCTGGGCCCCAGGGCCCTAGAGGCTCTGACAGACACGCAGACAGAGGGAGAGTGACCCAGAACCCCCACCGCCGGGGGTTCGCATTTCCAAACAGCACACACACCACCATCGCGTTTTGTGTACGTATCACACTGAGTGTTCCGTGACTAGATTGTAAAGTGCAGGCCTGACGAGCAGTAAAGTGCACACAGTCAGGTTCTTAGCATCACTGGCCACGCAGACACAGGGGCCCCATGGCAGGAACGCCGCCACGGGGTGGCCCTTCTCATGTCGATGGGTTGCAGTGCGCCGTGTGCGTGTCTGCGCAGGGACATGCTGCTCTCTCAAGTCTGCACGCGGATGCTCCGTGCACGTCTAGACACACAGCATGAACGCACGCCCACGGAGGGCACAGGGGCCCCAAACACCTCGCTGCCCCTAAGCATGCTTCCGGGGCACTGTCGTCTTGGATGCCTGGTTCGCTCCCGCACTGCACTTAAAACGTGCAGGTGCGTCCACGGGGCTGCGCTCACACTGTGGCAGCACCGTGGATTGTGCCCCAAGCTGCTGCTGTGCAGGCCGGGTCCCCTCACCGAGGCCCGGCATGGTGGTGTCCAGAGCAGCTGTGTGGGCGGGCACCGCGGGCTGCCCTACCCCGACAAAGGCTGTTTTAAAAACTCAACATCCGTTTTCTGCGCATTCTTGTTACTCCGTGTCACAGATATGGTGTCCAGTATGAGCAGAGGCTCTAAATCGGGTGTTTTTAATAAGTACCTAGCTGACCCCACACCACTACATTGCTGAGCAGTCTGTCCATTCCCACTGCTTTAGCACACAGCAGCACGTTTAGGAAAGAAAACAGAACAAAGCCAAGCCCACCTCCCAGGGCCACTTCCCCACCCGGTCAGGGGCCTGCCTGGCAGTTCCATTTGGCACCCAGCAGTTTGTCTTTCCATAGTTTTTCTTCCCTTTTAGGTTCTTTTGTCTTGTTTTCAACAAAGGCAGCTCCCTCCCACATACATACACCTTAGTGTGGGGGCTGCATGCTCAGGGGACTGAGCCCAGGGCTCAGGGATAGGGTAGAACAGCTGGCTTCTCAGCTGGTCACCGGCTGTCTCTCCGGAGCTTGACCCCTGACCTCAGCCAGGCCCTTGGAGACGCCAGCACACGACAGTGGCTCCTGCGGCCCCCTGGCCACCCCCGTCCCAGGCGAGGGCGCCCTGAGGCATCGGCCGTCCTGGGCCTCTCCCAGCTGCTCCCCCTTGCCGTGCTGCCTCCGCTTCCACCTGAGCCCCAGCGAGCAGGACCAGTCTCGCCATGTCCCTTCTCGCTTGCTTTTCCGTGAGCCTCCTGCTCGGCGGTGGGGCAGAGGGGCACTGCTTAGCACTGGGGTCCTGCTGGGTGTGCAGGCACACACGGACTCAGTACTCAGCACTCAGGACGGCCTGTACCCCAGGCCACACCACACGCTTCCCCCGGCCCCCATCTGACCTGATGGATCGTTAGCTGCTCGCTCAGCTGGGACTTGCGCAGCCTGCAACCCACCATGTCCATAGGTCACATGCCGCTGCGCCAAGAGCCAGTGACCATCATCTATACTTTCACTCCTGTGTGGACAGTCCAGGAGCTCTCACACTTACGTGGCCATCAGCATCACCTGGAAGGTTTGGTAAGTCACAGACCAGGCTCCACCCAGGCAGTCTGGGGACAGGTAGCTGAGAATCTGCCTTTCCGGGAAGTTCTCAGGTGATGGGGATGGTCTAGGACCCTCTGGAGATCCGCTGACCTGCACTACTCATAAAATACTGCAGCTGACACCCAGGGAAGGCAGCCCAGTGCTCTTCCTGTGGGACACGCAGGGCCAGCTCTGCCCAAGGACAGCCCTGGCGGCCTCCAGTCCCTGACCTCTGAGGCCCGCCCCCAGCCACAATGAAGATGTGTTTTCAAGAGCCCCAGCTGTGGTGTGCTCAGGGCGCCAAACCTTCCTCGCATGGTGACAGTCTGCTTTACAGTGGGTGGGTTTCTGCTCTCATGCAGAGCCCGGGGGTCTCACACAGACCGCACACCCCACAGGTACACACAGCGGTGAGGTCGGAGGGGACCTGCAGAAGGCCAGGCAGTCCCAACTCCACTGTGTGGACTTCAGTTCCCAGAAGAGTCGAGGCCAAAAATGATGGGTGTGTTGTTAAGAGACCGGCCCCGTGTGTTCCCTGCCAGGTCAGTGTGAGGGGAGGACATGTGCACTGGGGACCGGCAGGCACAGAGGCCAGGGTGACCCTTGCTTTGTGTTAGAACAGATTTCTGGGAAATGCAAAGGGCTCCTACCAGCTGCTTCTGCAGCGCTCGCTGTATTTATGCAGCTTCTGGAAAAACTACAGTCAGCTCCCATAAGCAGGGAAACCCACATCCCAGAACACGGGTGGGGACAGTGGTTCTCGTCCCCGAAAGGAAGTAACTGGGGTATAACTTTATGCTTTTACTAACATGAGCTCACAGGGTGGCTGCGCCTGAGTGTCTCAGCCTTGCTACCTACCATATAACATGACCGAGTGGTCATATCATCCTTGTCATGGGGTCACATGCCAAGTGCTGCAGGAATAGACTGTTAAAAATTGCATCAAAATACACGGGGACTTAGCCCAGGTACAGAAGAAATGTCTATAATCATACATGCGAAAAACACTGAAATTGTTTGTCCTAGCCTAATAAAACAGTAGAAAACGTTCCCTTTCTTCACGCTGGAAGGTGGCTAAGAGAGAGAACCCTTTAGAAATGTCACGAGACTCGGGCAAAGCCCGCAGCTGAAATGAACTGGAGGCACCTAAGCAAGGAACATTCCACAGGAATTACTTTCACAAAGAAAAAGGCTTCTTTTGTTACCAAGGGGGCATCCAGGTAACAAATTACTCCAAAATGTAGAGTAATTTATAATCTCAAGTGTTTACATTTACTTCAATGAACTTGGCCATGGACCCATGTTTCCTGGAAAGCTAGTTAAAATACCAATATTAAATATTTTATCTATGAAGGGCAAAAGACTTTTTTCTGATAGAACATAAATCAAATTCCATTATGGCTTTGGTCCTGGAAACAATTTTCCCAGCAAATCTAAACAGGAGCATATAATTTGCCTAAATACAGCCCCAGCGGGCAGCCCACCATGCAGATACTACACACATTTTATATTCGACTCATTACTTGCCAAAGTATGTTCACCTGAAGTATCTGGAACTAACGGAATACCTTAGTTTATTTGCAGGACAGGCAAAAAATGAGCTTTTGTTATTTATAAGCTACAAAATTCAGGTGAGTTTTACAAACATGTTTAAACTAGTATACGTTCATTCCACATCTGCTTTTCACAAAGGAATCACATTCGCTAGCCTTCCCAAAGATAAAAGAATTATGTTGCTTCTCAAGATAAGTACCAAAGTCCAAAAGGGCATGTTCTCCATACAGTAATAATATACAAGTATTAGCCTCATTCTGACATGTGGCATTCAAGGTGCTTTTATACAAGTGGATGCCAACAGCTCACCCGTTCACTTGACAGGTCAACATTCTCGACCAAAGGTGCTCGCCACCCTGGGCGCTCAGGGCCCCACTGCCCGGGGGCGACCCGCGTCTCCATGGGTGAGAATCACATTCCCACACCTACCCCACATCACCGACAACCAACATCTGTGAAGCTCCGTGTTCGTTTTCCTCCATAATGACACTTTCACGTTAGGTTGTTAAGGGCTGACCTTGACCCTTGAAAGGAACCGCATCACTAAGGTAGGGACCTAATGGGCATGCCATCACCTAAATGTCTAAATCTGTAAGCACGCTACCACCTCCACTTTCCTGTCCCCAGGAAAGCACTGCAGCAAGGCCCCTAACATCGCCACGACCTGTCCCCACCCTGCATTCAGCCTGTCCTCCTCGCCAGGGCAGCCTCGGCCAGCCCCCAGGACCCCTTACCTCAGAACAAAGCGGCTGGAGGTCGGGCAGGGCCGGCTGGATGTGGCTATCAGACAGATGGTCACTCTCCCCGTTTAGAGAAGATGAAATGCGAAAGGAGAAAATTAGAGTGGTGTTTTGTTCTAAACCGAAGGAGGCTACAAATCCCATTGGCCTCAGGTTGGAAACCTCGTGACATGGGACCAGGCACATGTGACCTACTTTTCGCCCAACTCCCCTCATGCTGTTGGAGGGTGTGCCTGGCATGGACGTGCTGTCACTTCAATGATTCCTTTCCCCAAAAGGGGCCACCGCACAAATCGGCATGCCCGTGGGACATCCAGCCCTTGGAAAAGGAAGGGCCAGTACTGATCAAAACGCAGCTCTTAATATCACTGTGTTGTCAGCTAACTGCCCGTGGACGGGCCTCCCGCCTGGGACTGCAAGGGAGGCTATTCCCACCAGGATCAGGCGCCTGAGACGGCCCCACTGCCAGTGCTCCACTGTGATCCAGAGCTTCTGGGTCCAGCCCTAGAAGCCACCCGCACACAGAAGCTCTGACATGGGTGAGCCCGTGCGTCCCTGACAGCCAGCCTCCCAGATGCTAGGGCTCTGATGTGGGCAGCGTGGGTGGAAGGGTGGACGGGACCCCGCACCTCCAGAGGACACGCAGAATGCTCGTTGGTCCACCCACCAGGACTGGCACTTCTGTCCCCAAGCACGAGAAAGCTGCCCTCCAGCTCCACTTTTATGGAGTTGTTACCTTGATCTCAGCATCTCACATGAAATCAGGCGCAGATAAATGATAACACAAGCAGGCAATGGTAAAAACATGGGTGCAGAGTGCCATCACTGGCCATGAGGACAGCTGTGTGTGCTGCCGGGGCACCGAGCTGGCCGCCGCAGCACCCACAGAACGAGCAGTGACTTTCTAACACCAGCAAAGGTGCAGAGACAAAGGGGGTCACGCAGGTTGCACTGACCAGGCAGCCTGATGGTTCCTTACAGGAAAAAAACAAAAAATAATACAACTACCGGATGTGCATTACAGAAAAGAGCAGAAAATGCAAAAACTAACCTGTAATTACCCAGAAAGACCACCAGTGACAGTGAGCTTTTCTGAAGTCTTCCTATTCAGACTTTTTTCCAGTAGGCATGTTTTACTGTACTTTTAACAAAAATAGGACCAAACCACCCATGATGGTCCTGTTTTCTGACTTCACATTAAATACGAAATGTTTTTCTATTTCAGCATATTTAAATCTACATAATAGTGACCAAACCCCCATTTTTATGCCTAAGAATGTAACTGATCTGCTATGCTTGTGTGCCGCATTCTGAGTGGTTCCATTAAAGTGTTTTAACAATCTTTGGGGTGCCTCTTCCTGTCCCACTCTGGTTCCCTTGGAATACAGATCTATGGATAAAATTTCTGTGTCAAAGCACACCCCCACGTGCAGCTCTGACACAGTGACAGACACTCAGCCAGCTGTATATCCCCAGCACCCCGCGCAGGGCCTGTCATTGGTGCCCGAGACCTGGACGCCACCGTTAGCGTTCAGGAGGGTGCTAGCAGCGAGCGGTAAGCCGGCCCCTGCTCGGGGTGTCCGGCACTGTCGCCAGTTCACTCCTCCCAGCAGATCTCAGCAAAGGACCCATCCTTATTCTTCCAGAAAGAGCAGCCGTCACACATGGCCTGCTTGTGGTCATAATGCCTGGGTCATCGAGGGCCCACACTCTTGACCACCGAGCGACTGACGGTATCAAGTGCACTGAGAGAATGTGTGTGGGGGGGGCACTGACGTCGGGGTCTGGCAGGGGCAGGCCTGGTGCAAGGTGGGCAAGTGGCGACAGCAAGGCCAAGGGGACAGAGAGATGCATGGTCACTGCAAGTGGACATGCCTGCTTGTGCGCAGGCAGATGGGAAGGAGGCAAACCCTCAAGAGCTGAGGAGGAAAGGAAGCAGCGTGTGGGGGGACGCGAGGGACCAGGGTCACCAGCTGAAGAGGAGGCGCTAGGGGTGCGGGGACCACAAAGGAGACGAGGTGGCATAGCCCCGAAGTCAAGGAAAACGGGGGGATAGTGGCAGCCAGGGCGCCAGGGGCAGACAAGCTGCCATTGAGCTGAATGCTGCTGAGAGGACAGGGCGGGAACTGAGGACGTGACTGTGGGCAGTTTTGGGGGTGGGGTGGGGGAGGCAGGCCTGGGAGCACTGCACCTCCCGGGGTCGGTCGGCCAGCACTAGGCTGGTGGCCGCATGCTCCCTGGAATGTGCTGGATCAAGTGGTTGGTCATCTCCTCCATGGCGGTGGGTTCTCTGTGGCCATGTCTTGCGCCGTACATGGGGCAGATGCCCAGGCCATTGAGCATGTGGGCACTGGGCAGAGGGCAGACCGACAAGCAATGCAGGGCTCCCCAGCACAGGTGCGTGTGGGAGGGGTGCAGGGAGCCCAGCCAGGGGGCCCCTCAGTTCCCAGCGAGGGCTGCTGGCTGGGGTGAGCCTCAGCCTGGCCTGGGGGTGCTCCCAGCCCCTCCTCCCAAGTGACCAAAGAACCCTGGTCAGCCCCAGCTCTGGTTTCCATAACCGGCCTCGCTCTTGGCCACAGCTGGGGACGTGCCAGTCATGTGAAAGGAGCTGTTGCCTCTGGCTCCCGTTCAAGCCCAGAGCAGAACTGCTGTCCGCCGTGACCCGTCACTGACGCGCAGCCACACAGGTGCCTTGAGGTACCAATGCTTTTAACCTTCCTCGGTGGGAGAAAGAACAAACCAAAGACCAAAGCAGCACAGGACACAGGCTTATGGAACTGGGTCAGAGCCGCGGGAATGAAAATGCTAAGCTGGAATTAAAAAACAAACCAAAACCAGACAGACAACATCAGGGCGGGGTGGGCAAGGGGCTGGTGCTCAGAGGAACAGCGAACAACTCAGAGTCAGCGGGCCAGGGGCCCAGTGACCCTCATTACTAAGTCTGGTGACTTTTTAAAGATGCACATGTTTCTTTGACAACCACCTGGGAGGTACATTAACTCAGAACCTACAGATAGTTTGGTTGTGATCTGGATTAATAAGTGAGAGAGCTGACAGCAGATGCTCAGTGTCCCTGTCATGACCATTGGAGAGTAAAGCACTCTTGAATGTACAAGGTCTGAGAAGCTCACCAACTTGTTGCAACAACGTTGCTAACCTTTTTTGACATCAGAGGGATTATTCATTATGAATTTGTACCAACTGGACAAACAATTCACCAAGTTTACTATTTGGAAGTGCTGAAAAGGCTGTGTGAAAAAGTTAAGACAACCTGAACTTTTCGCCAACAATTCACGGCTCTTGCATCACGATAATACACACGACTGTCTGTGAGGGAGTTTTTATCCAGCAAACAAATAACTGCATTGGAACGCGCTCCCTAATCACCTGATCTGGCCCCTGATGACTTCTTTCTTTACCTGAAGATAAAGGAAATATTGAAAGAAAGACATTTTGATGACATTCAGGACATCAAGCGTGATACGACGACAGCTCTGATGCCCATTCCGGAAAGAGTTCCAGAATTGCTTTGAAGGGTGAACTAGGCACTGGCGTCGGTGCATAGCTTCCCAAGGGGAGGACTTTGAAGGTGACAGTAGTGATATTCAGCAAGGAGCTATGTAGCACTTTTTCTAGGATGGGTTCACGAACTTAATTGTCAGACCTCGTACTGGAGAGACTTTGGCAATGCCCTCCTAATGTAAGATGCAGGACAAATGAGCTATGATGGAGCTGGGGAGCATCAGTCCTGCAGGCTCAGAGCCTGGCAGAGAGGCCTGGCATGCAGCATTTGGACGTCAGGGTGTAGGACCATGAAGGAGCACACAGAACACGTGTGTGCACACAACACATTCCTGCACATGTGCACACACATGCTCCTACACCCAGCACACACAGGACTGTCCGCAGGGCCAGGCTGGCGTGCAGTGCTCAGCATGCGGCCCTGTGTACGCCTGGTGCTCCCTTACAGGAACCAGTAAAGCCACTGACAACAGCTTCCCCGGTCAGCATTCTTTACAAAATGGCCGGGTGAAGGTCGAGGGGCAGAAACAGGAAACCCTTAGGAGAAAATAGTTCTAAGGGTTCCCACATTCCTCCAAAATCCAAAGGAAAGAGCTGTGGAGAAACATTCCGCCTCCGCGCAGACCTGCTCCCGCAGCCTCAGACCAGCTCCTTCGAACGCCACCGCAAGGCAGTGTGACTCTCAGGAGCCAATGGCACGCGGCTCCCACGTTATCACATCACAGCGCCGACTGCCTTTCTCCGTTAACCCCCCCTTTCATTGTCTCTCTCCCTGGCACGACTCCCAGCAGACACCACGTCACAGACTGAAACGGGTAAAATGCAGATGGCACCAGGTGGAACACACTTCATTTTCAAGGGTGAGTCTGACTGTCATATACATTCTTAGTTAAAACAAAACAAACAAAAGATGCTTTACAGCAACTCACCTTCCCCCATAAGCAGGCTCTAGGAGTCAGAGCAGATCCATAGACACCAATGTTCAGACTTGTAACTTATAGCATCGTCGCTGAAGCGGTGGTTTACGGAAGGCCTGACTGTCGTGGAGCCCACCTGCCTAAAACACAAAAACAGAGGGCACATGAGCTTACAAACTGACGGCCTGTCCATTAGGACTGAGCCTCAACAGAAGGGCTTTCTTTTTCTTTTTTTTTTTTAAGATTTTTTAAAGATTTTTATTGGGAAATTGGGGGACGGGGAACAGACAAGTTGCTGTCCTTTTGTTCTTCAGTCTAGTTGTGGAG
>NW_017732095.1:210075-223752 GCF_001890085.2 Hipposideros armiger | reverse complement strand
GCCAGCGACTCACGGCAGCCCAGCTCCAGGTTGAGCTGTTGTTCAGCATCTTAGCTGTGGAGGGCAGTGTTCACTGGCCCTCATATGCGGGATCCGAACCGGGGCCCTCTGGCATCCCAAGCAAGTTCTTAACCATCGCGCCACTCGGCCGGCCCAGGTCTAAGTTTCTTGACTTTTTACTTTTTGAATTCATATTTGTTGCTCAAACTGGAAATGTAACTGCCAGTCACAAGCACCCATTTTCGTGACATTATCCTTTTTGCTGTGTGTTTTCCTCTACCCAGAGATATATGTTTATTTACGGCCTCTAAAACTATTATTGTAGACATTTCAAAGGGCTTGTTTCCAGCAGCATCACAACATTTGGAATTCTGAGGTCAGAGCACCAAAAATCATGAGGAACTCGTGTGCAATAAGGTCTCTGCCGTCCTCCGAGTCAGTTGGGAAACATGTCAGGCAATAATCAAGAGAACTGGTTATTTCAATCCACAATGTCTTGTCCGTATAATACGCTGAGGATCAAAATGGAATACATGAGCAAATACCAAATGTAAGGGAATTCCACGAAAGACAACATCGAGTAAAACCCCCTCTTCCTATGGGCACACAGTACCTCTCGGGGGAATAGTCACACCCGTGGCACCCAAGGTTCAGCAGGGGCCCACTGGAGGACCCCAGGGGCCCTGCTGTGGAGTTAATTAAGCTTCAAGGTCAGTGAGTGGGAATTCATCTGAAAGCAATGGGAGAGTTTGTAACAGGGAGCTAAGATATTCAATGGGGAAAAGAACAGTCTGCGACAATGGTGCTGGGAAAACTGGACATCCACATGCAAAAGGCTGAACCTGGGCCCTTACCTTACACCATATACAAAAATTTACTCAAAATGGATCAAAGACCTAGACTTATGAGTATGAGCTAAAACTACAAAACTTTTGAAGAAAACATTGCAAAAAATCTTTTTGACATTGGGTTTGACAATGATTTCATGGTAATGACCCAAAAAAGCACAGGCGACAAACAAACAGATGAACTAGACTTCCTCAAAATTGAGATCAAAGGGCACTAATAAGAAAGTGAAAATATAAGCTATAGAATAGGAGAAAATATCTGCAAATCATATACCTGAGAAGGGATTGCTATCCAGACAATGTAGAGAACTCCCACAACTCAACAATTAAAAAAAAAACAACAAAGAATGTGGAAAGGATTTGAATACATATTTATTTCTCTAAGGAAAACACACAAATGGCCAATAAACACATAAAAAGTAGCTCAGCATCATTAGTCATCAGAAAAACGTAAATCGAAACCACAATGAGATACCACCTCACACCCACTTAGGATGGCAATAGTGGCAGTAGTGACAGGAAGAGGGGAGAGAAGAAAAAGGCCCAGAAAATAGCAGGTGTCAGCAAGGATGTGGAGAAAGTGGAGCCCTTACACGCTGCTGGTGGAAATATGAAATGGGACAGATGCTTTGGAAGAGAGCCTGGCAGCTCCACAAAATATTAAACAGAGGGTTCCCATGTAACCTAAGCATCTCACCGTGAGAGCTGAAGACATGTTCACACAGGAACTTGAACATGCATGTTCACAGCAGCTTTACTCACAACAGCCAAAACGTGGAAACCACTCAAATGTTCAGCAACTGATGAATGGATTAACAAAAAGTGGGACAGCCACATAGGAAATGTTATTCAGCCACAGAAAAGGAATGAAGGACGGTTGATGCAGCATGGAGAAACCTTGAAAACGTGATGCTGAGGGACAGCGGCCGGCAGAGAGCCACAGTGTCTGACCCATTCACGTGACATGTGCAGGACGGGCAAATCCAGAGGCAGGAGGGAGGTGGGGTGGGCGGGGGAGGCACGTGTCCTGGATTAGACAGTGGTGAGGGCTGCACAGCTCTGGTACTATTCTAGAAACTACGAAAATATACACTTTAAAAGTGTGAGTTTTATGATATGTGAATTATACTCAATTAAAAAAGCAAAGGTCATAAATACGCAAAACTTTCACAAAACAATGGAAGAAAGCTCCCATTAAATGTGGCAGAATTAACATGTTTACCTCCACCCTACAGAAACTGCATTAAAATGACACCAGATTAAAAGGCGCAAACTCACAGGCACTGAAGTCAGCAGAAGCGACTGCCCTGCTCTCTGGACTGTGGGCGGGGAAGTGGTGACTGCTGTGGCCAAGCCAAGGACACTGTGCCTGAGCCCACGGGAAGAAGGTGTCAGGAAACGGCGGTGCACACCCCACATTCTATCGCAGAATGCTGCGCGCAGCTCCACACGCAGAAGGTGGAGGTCAGGGGGTAAAGCGTGGGTCATACTTTAAATTTCCTGGAAGGAAGCATCAGGCCCCCAGGAACCCCGTGGCACCTGTGGTCATAAGGTGAGCACCTCCCCTTCCGTGGACAGCTGGAGGGTCCCTCCTGAAGAGGGTGATTCACTCAGGGTATGACAAGAGGCAGTGAAGACAGTGCATTGTCGAAATTAAAACCAGAGTGTTTGATGGCAGAAAACTTAACAATGACACCTCCTGCCCCTTCTTGCAGGAGGCGCTCAGAATTCCCAAGACAGGATCATGTTCTCAATCAGTCCCATAAAATAGAAAGAGTACAAACAGCAGTCTTTGATAACAATGCAATCAAACCAGAAAGTAATGACCTTGAACCCAAGGACAACTGACATCATTCTAGTTTACTAAATGTAACTGGCCCTGACATGTCACTAAGTTAGTAAGGGACACGAGAACAGAAATCTGGACAGTGATGTGACAGACACATTCATGCAATGACCCGCTTCTTCAGGCAACACTGACACGCTTCAGGGAGCCCGGGACTCCCCACAGCCCGTGGAGTTATACACAAGCAGCGGGGAAGAGCTGTGGTGGGGGAGGCAGAGAGGCCGAGGGGGCCACACGCTTCTTCCTCGCTGGCCCTCCCCGACTGCACAGCCCCTCAGGACAGCAGAAGTCATGGTTTCTAATGTCTGCTGAACAGGCTGCCAAAACAAATCAGCTTCAAAAGACGCGTCCCTAAGGACGTCACAATCCCTCCCGAGCACAGCCCATTCGGCTGCACACTCCACACGCAGGCAGACGCATACTTGCACGTGTGCACACGGAGCAGGAGCAGCTCACGGGGTTACCGGGCTCCCTCCCACGATCATGAGGCCGGGGACGGTCCCACCTGCTCCCACTGGCCCCCTATGCCCTCCTGCGAGAGGGGCCATGCTGGCGGGGGTGTTTTAGGCCGTTGTAAGAATGGGGGCAGGTGGAATCATGTTTTAATACAAGCAACTGGTGAAAAAATAATGAGGACATAGAACACATGACCAACACAAACCCGTGGTATCGTGTGCATAACGCTGCACCTGCCGCTAAGCGGCTGCTCATTCCCTTCAGCTCTCAGACAACGACACAGAGGTCAGCACCGCTCCAGCTCAGGCGCAAGTTTTAACAAATGTCAAAGACAGGAAACCAACAGAGCAGGCTTTCCACCCTCCAGGCAATTACATTAGAAACCATCAGCCGAAAGATGGCTTTCTAATTCCCCCGGACAGATATCTTTGAAATGCTTCACCATAAGAAATGGACAGGAACATAATGAAATTGGAAAATAATTAAACCACAGCAGTAACAAAATGACTGCATGCCCAAATCTGAGGCAAGGAGCTCCAACAGAACTCACAGGATGTTACAGCTTTAAAAGCCTACATTACAAATAAAGGAAGGCCAAAAATTAGTGAGTAGAAAAATCCAATTTAACAAGTTAGAAAAATAACAGCAAGTAGCCAAAGAAAGCAGAAAAGATGGTAATAATAAAAAGACCAGACGCTAAGAAAAGAAACAAAAGCCAATTGAGAAAATGAACAAATATAAAATTTAGTTCTTCAAAAAGGTCTAAAAATGCACACCCCACTCATGACATTGACCAAGAAAAATAATTACAAAGGTACAGATGAGGTCAGTAATTTACAGGAAGACAAGGGCTTCTGGGTCTGGACAAGATGAAGTCGGCATATTTCTCCCTATGGTTCCTGCTGAGTCCAACTAGAAACTCTGGACGTTGACTCTGAAGCAAACATGAAAAAGAAAAGAAAACCCAGACACACAAATGCTAAACAGTGAGAGGACAGAGATGGTAGACAGAATTCTCTGGCAAGGACTCTAAAGCAGCCATTGTAAAAATGCTTCAAAGAGCTCTTATGAACATACGTGAAGCGAGTCTCTACAAACTTCACAAAGAAACAGGAGATACGAAGAATGACCAACAAACTACCAGTTAAAGTGAAACAGACAACCTTCATATCCCTGCAGTCATTAAAGAAACTGCGCCTGTCCTAAAAAGCTCCAGAAAAAGAAATCTGCAGGCCCAGATGGTTTCACTGGAGAATTTTCACCAACATTTACAGAAAAATGAACACCAGCCTTAGACAATCTTTTATAGAAAACAGAAGGAGCATACTTCCCAATTCATTTTGTGACGCTCTGATCACCCTGACAGCAAACCCAGAGATGAAGACAGAGAAAAAGAAAGCTACAGAGCCATCTCTCTCATGAACAGACACAAACTAAGAAAATCCAATTTAATTTAGCAGCAAGAATCTAGCAATGTGGAGCAGACCCTAGGCAACGACCAAGTAGGGTTTATCCAGGGATGCAAAGCTGGTTTCACACTAAAAACCGTTTCCTAAAATCCATCATAACACAAGCTACGCTAACTCTGCACCCAAGGTCAGGGGGCATGTGGGACATTCGACAGCGGTCTCGGTTCTTCCTGGGGCAGAGTTCCCCTGGCCATGTGCCACATGTGGCCAAGGACTTGCTCTTCCCAACCACAGGGAGCAAAGGTGCCACGGTCACTTCTCTGCCCTGATGACAAGCAACCTGAAGATGTCCAGCAGGACTTCAACTGACCTGAGGCTGATGTGACCCAGGACCCCCAGGAGGCCAGGGCGTAGCCCAGCCCACGCTGACTGCTAAGGAAACCGCTGGGGGGACGGGGCCACCACACAATGAGCAGTGACATCAGAGGTGGGGATGACAACAGAGCACAACAGCAATGTTCCCTGCCTGCCAGAGCAGAAGCGGAAACTTCCTGACAGTTAGGAGCATGCTTCGTTCCCAGAGAAAGTACACGAGAGAGGACGGGGCGTGGACTGGCGGCAACAGCTGACAGGAGAGGCCTGGGCTGTGACACGGCTTCCCCGCCAGGAGGGCAGCCACCCTCACAGCTTCTGCTCTTCAGACCTCTTTACGCTCTTAGAAATCACGGGGGACACCAAAGCGCTTTTCTGTATGTGGGCGCCACATTTCCTTTCTTTCTTTTTGTTGGTATCAATCTGGTAATTTCCTCCATCCCTTTCATTTTAAACTTTCTCGGTCATTTATTTTAAGTCTTATAAAGAGCATGTCACTGGACTTCTCTGGGGACAAATCTGAGACTTTCTGTTTAACAGTTTAACTGAGGTGTAACTGATGCACAAAAAACTGCCCATATTTAAAGTACACAACCTCAGTTTTTATATTTGGGCTTGTATTTTTCAGTTCTAAAATTTCAGTTTGGCACCTCACCAAAGAAGACACACAGATGACAAACGAGCACATGAAAGATGCTCCCCATCCCAGGTCATCAGGAAAACGCAAGTACAACCAACGGGACACCACCACACCCACCAGAACGGCCACAGCCCGGGACGCTGACAGCACCAGGTGCGGGCGAGGACGTGGACCCACAGGAGTCTCACTCACTGCAGGTGGGACGGCAGGTGGTGCAGCCACGGGGAGGACAGCGGGGTGGTTTCTTACCAAAGTGAGCATGCTCTCGCCTTAGGACCCAGCGACCGCACTACTTGGTATTGACCCAGAGGAGCTGCAAACTTACGTCCTCACGAAACCTGCCCACAGACGTTTACAGCAGCTTTATTCATGACTGTCAAACCTGGAGCCACCCACATGCCCTTCTGTGGGTGATGGATAAGCCGTGGTCCATCCAGATGACGGGGCGTTACTCAGCGAGGAGGAGAAATGAGCCACGAAGCCCTGAACAGACACGGGGAACCTTAAGTGCATGTGACTGAGGGAAAGAAGCCACCTGAGACGGCTTCCAGTTCTGCGATGTTCTGAAAAAGGCAGAACTGTGGAGACAGCAACAGGTCAGGGGTCGCCAGGGGATAGAGGGAGGGGTGAGGAGGAGGCGCACAGAGGGCGTTCAGGGCAGTGACACGCTCTGTATGACACTGTGACAGTGGGCACACGTCACTGTGCATCTGTCCAAACCCATGGAAGGCACAGCACCAAGAGTGACCTAACGTAAACTGTGGGCCCGGGTGACGATGACGTGTCACTGTAGGTTCATCAGTTGTAACAGATGCCCCACCCGGTGTGGACGCTGATGATGGGGAGGCCTTGGGGGGGGGGTCAGGGGGTACATGGGAAATCTCTGTACTTCCAACTTAATTTTGCTCTGAACCTAAAACGGCTGTGACATTGTAGTTTTTTCACATGTTTCAAGTGTGTCATTGCCACTGAAGCATTTTTAGGAAGGTTTCTCTGAAAGCCTTGTCAGGTAGTTTTACCACCTGTTCACCTGGGTGTGGGTGGGGTGGGCGCCTGTTGACGGTTGCTTCCGTTCGAGAGGTCTTCCTGGTCCTCAGTGCGCTAAGCGACACTCGGCTGGAATCTGGGCCCTGAGACAGTGTGAGAACCTGTGTTTGCTCTGCTCCTCGGACCCCATTCCGGCAGGGAGGGGGTGCTGCCTCATTGTTTTAGATCACACCTCATGTAACAAACTGAGAAGCATTTATTCTAGAAAGCCTGTGGCAAAGGGCAGGAGCCTTCCTGTCACACGGCCTAAGCACACCCCCTGAGCAGCAGGGTGAGGACAAGCTGGCCACCGGCGCAGTCCCTCGGAAGCCGGCCTTACAAACAGCACCGGGACACTGAGCAGAGTGCTGGCGTTGTAGAGGAGGCAGGTCCAAGCGCTCCAGGCAGCAGGAAAGTCACCAGGGTGCCGTTGGTTAAGATAGGCACCGCAGCTCCGTGTTCCTGAGACCACACTGCTCAGTGACACGTGGACATCTCCAGGGATTCTGGACCAGACAGCCGTGCTGACGGCTGGTTTGCGCATGTGAACGCATATGCGTGTATGCGTGTGTACATACAGGCGTGTGTGGCGTGTGTACATGGTGGCAACGAACTTTGGATGGTGAAGCCTATGGAGAAGCCGGCTGCCAGAAGGCGTCCTGCAGAGGTCAAGCCCGGCCATGGGTGAGCGGGGAGGGGTGCGGGTGGAGGTCGACCCTGGACATGGCACACGGGGGTGGCCACTGGACCTCTCCCGGGCACGATCGGGAGCCTGCCATGCAGACAGAGCTCAGACCGAGCGGGCTGGAGACAGAACCAGGGAGCTGACGAGACGGGAAGCTTCCTAGATGAGGTGCCTAGATGACACTGAGTCAGCAGCAGGCCCGAGGCCCCAGGATGACGCGCTGGAAGCAGAGGAGGAGGGCGACACAGGCAGTGCCCGGGGACCAGCCAGGCCGACAGCGAGTGAGGAGGAGGGACAGGCACTGCACGGAGCACACGCACTTTCTGAAGGGAGGCCAGCGCTTCCAGAGGTGTCAGGACCACCACAGCCTGCACTGCAGGGGGCGGCCTGCAAGCTCTGCAGCAAAGGAAGTAGCTGTGGGACAAAGGACAAGTAAGTGGGGCACGCCTACGTGGGGACTGCTCCAACCTGTCAACCCTCTGCCCCCCACAGAGTCCTCTCCAAGAGGCCAAACGATGTTGGTCAATGGAATGTCCCAAACTCCACAAGGATGGATGACACACTTCCCTTCTGGGTGTTTCTAGAAGCCCTGGGTCCCCCTTCACAGTGATGTGGGAGCTGAGGAGAGGGCCGGCCGTGTGGAAAGGCTGCGGCCACTGGGTGGCAGCAGAGCACCACGGCCTAATGGCAGTCCTTCAGAGAAGCCCAGGACCTGCCCACACAGACTGGTTTGGTCTGTCTCTCACCTGGGCCTATGGATGGCAGCCTCTCAGGTCTCATCCCCGTCCTTCATTCAGGACTTTCACCTTCTATTACCCAGAACACACCAGTCCCACGTCCCCGCAACCTGGTGAACAGTGTGTCCTGGGCCGTGTCCAGGTGCCACCCGGGCCCTGGCCCTCCAGAACCTTCCCACCCTCACAGCGGTCACGCCGCGGTGGCGCACCTGCTCTCACTTGCTGTACCCTTTGGGTGTCAGCCTTATTGCCACGTGGCCACCCAGCCACCGAGCTCACCTTCACTGCCCCTCACAGCCACCAGTCCCCTGGGTGCTCCATACAGAAATGTCCCCAGGATTGTGGGCGTACCTGGTCACACGATGCAGACCTCCCCCATGTAGTGGGGTCTGCAAATGTCTCTGAGCCGCAGAAACTGCTCTCTAAACGCAGCTTCTGCAAATGCTCAAGATGTGGATCAGTTTGAGCCCAAGTGAGCCCAGAGGCCACCTCACGGCCCCACCATACCTGCAGATGCCCCTGCATTTCCAGGACATCCCAAAAGCACTGGAGTGACAGGAAGAAGTGGGGACTCGGCGCCAAGAGCAGGGTCAGAGTCCTAGCACCAACCTTCACTGAGGCCCTGGGAGCAGTAGTGTCCTATCTGGAAAATGGTCATTTTCAACCTGTTTCCTCCCGCCGAATGTCTGTGGTGAGCATGCAGGGAACGCATGGGGACGCGCTCTGACAACAGGAAGGCACAAGCGGGACATCTGTGTTCATTGTTACCACGTTCCAGGCCATCCCAAAAGAAAACATTCCACGTAATTCAACAAGGAAACAAAACACACCTTGACTGTGTGGAAACTGCTCATTGTCAAGTCTTTCTTACTCCTGCTAATAACATTCAGATAAACGGCCCTTAAATGGTTTCCCCAAAGATGCCGACAAAACACGCTGGCCCAACCAGTGCCCAGGGCCATCCACAGGGCGGGGAGTGTCCGCTGACACTCAGCCATGGGGCCTTGGTGAACACACGGAAAGGACATGTGGCAGGGGACTTGTTTATCCATGTCACAGGTTGAGGGCTCACTATTTCAGGGTTCTGGGGTGCCGGGCCTGGACCCCGAGGCAAGATGTGATAGGACCCAAGTCTAGACAGGTACGAAAGCAAGGCTACAGGGGCCCCTCCAAAGAGTGCACTGGACCCCGAGGCACCCACACACCACAGGTGGCAACTCCCCTTGGGCATCGTCCCCTCCCAATGTGGGCTCTCCTCTTAGGCTCCTCAGGCTCTCAGAGCCCTCGGAGGTTAGCTCCTGCCACCTGGATAGCCAGGAGACCATCTGCGAGACTGGCTGACAGGTGACAGGTGAGCAATCCTCTGCGTCATCCTTGTGCCAAGGGTCCTGTGACTTCACTGTGCCAGCCCAGTTCCCTCCCGGCCACGACACCCACCTACTCATAGCTTCTCAAATCCAGTCACATACTCACAAGACCTTTGGTTTTGTCTTTACCTTCACCTTAGAAATAATTTTCATGCTGCAGGAACCGGAGGCACGCAGCCCCCTTAAACCCAGCGTGTGCAGTGGCGTGCGTGTACCCATCGCTTCATGGCGCTACATGTTAC
Source organism: Hipposideros armiger (assembly GCF_001890085.2). NCBI lineage: Eukaryota > Metazoa > Chordata > Mammalia > Chiroptera > Hipposideridae > Hipposideros > Hipposideros armiger. The sequence goes on along the minus strand of NW_017732095.1, from coordinate 214,124 downwards.
GTTGGCGATGTGAATTCAAATAGAGACATGTTCTTTCTCAAGTCCTGTCAGAAAAAATACACTTCAATTCACTCCACAATCAAGACATTACATGATTCATAAAAGTCTCTCCATGAAAAGCAAGCATCCTAAATCTGTATGCACCAAACAACAAAGCCACAAAATTCATGAAGTAAAAACTGGTTGAACTAAAGGAGAAACAGACAAATCCACAATTATAGTTGGAGACTTCAACACCCCACTCTCAACATCTGCTATTGTATATCAACTTAGATGAACTACACAAACTATGAAAGGAGTTCGAATGCCCTTACAGATATTGAAAAAACGGCATTTGTTGTCGAACACCTTCCCATCAAAGAGACTCCTGGCCCTGGGCATTCTGCAAAACGTGTAAAGCGATGACATAAAATCTCACACAAACTCCTGAGGAAAACAGAGGAAGAGGAAATGATTCCAGTCATCACATAAAGCAAGCATAACTCTGATTTTAAAATCTGACAAAGATGTGAGAAAAATGAAACTGCAGACCATCATCTATCGTGACAATAAAGTGTAAAACTCCTCACCAAAATATCAGTTAAAAAAAAAAATCCAATAATCATGACCAAGTAGGATTTACATCAGGAATGCAAAATTGGTTCCACGTTTGAAAATATATCGATATAATTCACCATATTAACAGGATATAGCAGAAAATTATCATTTTAACAGATGTAAGAAAAATCATTTGACAAAATTCAATACCATGCATGATAAAAACCCTCAACAAACCTATCTTTTTCTATTCAGCTACAATACTTGCTTCCCAACGGCACCACTCTGCTTACCGACTTGCTTGGTCCTTCAGAATACACGTGGTGGCATTTAAGATGGGGTCAGGATGCAGCCACTGGTGTCGACTCGTCCTCAGGTGGGAGTCCCCGGTAAGGGCCAGACACCAAACGCAGGACTATGTCTGCCGGGGAAGGCAGATGCCAGAGGTGAGCTGACATTCACCTGCTTGCCATCTGGGGGTGTTTTCTAAGCTGGGTGCAGACTATAGTTAGGGGCTGCTAAGTCAGCTCTAGAGAAGGAGCCCTAAAAACTGTGTGACATCCTCCTCAGGTCTTGGTGTGTCTGTACCAGGTGAGACTCTGGGACTCTGGGAGAGCCACTGGGCTGAGAGGCTCATACTGACAGCTCAGAGAGAGACGTGTGGGGAGCTGGAGTGGAGAGACAGGTGAGCAGACCAGGCTTTCTGCTGAAGTCACACACAGGTGACTGGGGGAGGGGCATGGCCCAGATTCAAACAAAATGGAAACAGGCTTGCCCTAACAAAGCCCAAACCTGAAGCTCAAGAGGAAGCACTGCCAGAGCAAAGGGGGCAACGCTTCACATGACGCCCAGCACACAACAGGGAATTCCAGGCATAAACTGCAGCTGGTAATAAGAAAACAAAACGGCAACAGGAGCGGGCCCAGAGGTGATCCAAACAGCAGTCACCAAAGACCTCCAAGTAGATGAGACAATTACATGATCAGAAACACGGAAAAAGGTGGACAAAATGGACACAGAATGTCCCAACAAAGAATGCAAATGTAAAGAAAAAAATGCATTCTAAAACTGAAAATTACAAAATATGAAAGAAAAAACTCACTGTGTGGGGTTATCAGGAGACTGGACACAGCAGAAGCCCAGGGCAGTGAACTTCAAAAGTGGCCAACACAGAAGGCCCAAAATGAAGTATAGAAAGGAGCAGAGGTTAGGGAAAAACAAAACGCCCAGAAAAGAGCATAAGATGGGGATACATTGAAAGGGTTTACCCAAATATCCCTAATAGCTAAAAAATAACAATACTAATGTTATTACTAAGAATTACTCTATAGAACAATTTTTTCCCTCAGAATATACCCCACCGGGGAGATAAGAGTAACACTGCCATGTTATAGTCACCTCAAGTAATTTTATTTTGTCTGGTTGCATCACCAATTTGACATACATTTATACACATTTAAACTAATAGTTTCCCCCTTTTTTTCTTGGTTTAAATGTTTACTGATTATCAGAAAACCTTTACATGATTCCATTCTCAAAGTTATATTAGACTTTCATTCACAGAAATCTCCCCATCTTTCCGTCCGCTTTGGGGTCCTCCCTTCCAATGTTAAGTGACAACAACTAGTTTTTGGTATTTCCTTCCATCCTTCCCTTCTGAGCGCATGACTGGACACACCACATACACATGCCGGTGTACGTGTCCATCTACCTTCGAGGGTACCCCACGACCAACAGTTCTGCGCCCGCTTTGCTGCTTGCTGCATCTTCAAGAGCACTGATCGGAACACACAGGTGGCCGTCCTTCCTTTGCTGTGCAGCGCACGGGGCCCCGTGTCAGGAACCCACAGCCACTCAGCCTGTGGATGTGTGTGCAGAGCACGTGTCTCTGCTGCTGACATGACGCCAGAACCAGCGCCCGCGGCTACTTCATTTCCTGTTCTGCTGTAGGGGCTCCAGGTAGAGTCCCAGAGACAGGGCTGCAGGGTCACAGGGCAAGTGCAAGTTCTCAGTGGCACGGGGCTTTGCCGGGGGAAGGTGGCCGAGGTAAGTCCTGTGAACACACTTGTTGGACCCTGGAGACAGTCACTAACTTTCTGACTCTACAGAAAGAGGGAGGACGATGGCCTGAGGCTCTGAGGACATGGGCCCTGTGCCTCCAGGGCCACCCAGAGCCAGGCTGAGCTGTGGGCTCTCCCCACTCCACGTGGCCAGCTGCCCTCAGATGTAGTGGCCACGCATGGGGGAAGGGCCAGGAGCCTGTAAAATGTGGGCTGCTCAGGCTTGGACAGCAACAGGCAACCTCCAGTCCGACGGTGGGGGTGGCCGGGGCAGTCCCTCAGGGGGTTCTGGGCAACCCTATTCCCCTCTACGCGCCCCTCAGCTGTAGGCTTTTCCCTGAGTGGGGTGCGAGGGAACATCTCACGGCCGCTGGCCAGGGGTGCAGGTCTGTGCTGCGCAGTCAGCCGGACCTGGGCATTCAGGGTGCAGCATGGGGTGCAAACCCAGGCACCACGCACCCCATCATCCATACCACCTGCCCGGGTGCAGGGAGAGGGACGCACAGACAGGAGAGACAGACAGGAAAGGAGTGGGTAAACTCTAATCTGACAGGAAGGGGCCACCGCGCTGTGCTTCCCTTGGTACCATGGTGGCCTGAGACATGACTTCTGGAGGTCCCCGATCCAGACTGGACTCTGAGGAAGGGAAGAGCTCAGGGAGGGGGTTCAGCCAGCTCGGTGACCTGGACACTGCCAGCCCAGGCCTGGCTAAGCAGGGCCCACAGGGGGCTCCTGAACCTGCCAGGAGAAGGGCACCTCCCTGTCCAGGACGGCCCCGCAGGCCCTGTGGGGTCAGCTCTGAGCCTCACACCTGAGGACACACGGGGACAGGATGCTCTGAGTAGGGACGGGTTAGAAGACAGAGCTCCATCCTTGAGAGGGGACCTTGGATTCACAGAATGAAAAAAATAGCTCTGATTTCTCACAGTGCTCCCTGCACTGCTAAAACAAAACCAACCAGGGCTCCCGATCCCGTAGGACGGTGTTGGGGGCAGCGGCACCTACTTCTACCCCAGGAAAGGAACAACAAAAACGACTACTGTCCTTGGCCAAACTGTTCTGAGGGCAAAAGATAAACAAAATAAAAACATAAACATAATAAAAACAAAATAAATGAAAAATCATAAGCAAATTTTGTTAAAAGCCTGGCAAGCACGTAAGCAAAAAGTACATACACCTAGTGCAGTCACCCCACCAAGACAGGTGGCGCTCGCCGCCCCTCTGCGCCAGCAGGGCCAGGGACAAAGACCACGGTACAGCAAAGGGAAACACAACCGAGTGCCCGTTCTGAGGGTTTCTGCAAGGGATTTTCAAGGTATAAAGAATCAGAACAGGGCCGGCCGAGTGGCGCAATGGTTAAGAACTCGCTTGGGATGCCAGAGGGCCCCGGTTCGGATCCCACATATGAGGGCCAGTGACACTGCCCTCTGCAGCTAAGATGCTGAACAACAG
>NW_017732095.1:196561-209825 GCF_001890085.2 Hipposideros armiger | reverse complement strand
CCAGTGAAGCAACGTCCTCCACAACTGGACTGAAGAACAAAACGACAGCAACTTGTCTGTTCCCCTTCCCCCAATTCCCCAGCACTGTTCCCATCCCCGCAATTCCCCAATAAAAATCTTTAAAAAAAAAAAAAGAAAAAAAAAAGAATCAGAACAAAAGTTTTCAAAATAAAATAAAGACTTTTGATTTCAAATTATCATTCTGTCCAATACAGAAAGAAGACTTAACTCTTTATTGAAAACAAGACAAGTTACAAAGGAGCCGATCCTGGGTGGGTGGGGAGGCTGAAACCCTTTTCCTTATCGGCTTACATGGGCCCGTGTGACCTCCGACCTCCCCCGGCTGTGTTCTCATGCCCCACCTGCTCCCCAGAAGCCCTGCCCCTCTGAAACCACTGGGATCAGCCCATCTGCCCAGGAGAAAGTGCAAGTCCCCCACAGGTCCCTGTCCCCCGGCCTGCCGCCACCCCTGCGGGCCCCACCCTCAGAGCCCTGCAAAAGCCTGAGGGCTGGGCCAGCACAGCCCTGAGCTCTTACAGACCAGGAGACAATACAGATCCTTGCAATTATCTTTCAGGACTAATAAGCCAAGAAGAGGCAGGGAAGGGAGGGTAAGCCATCAGAGCTGCTCTATGTTTTACAAGCTCATCCTGATCACTGGGGACAGGACCTTGGCTCCCAGACAGTATCACGGAGGAGCCTCAGCCTGGGGCTGGGCGGCTGGCCTGCCTGCCAGGCTGGCTCCTGGGTGGGACCCTGTGAGGGCTAAGCAGCAGGCGCCCCCTGCCGGGAGGCACCCCAGCTGAGCAGCCCTCAAGGACCAGGAGGGGAGCTCGCAGAGGGACCAGTCAGCGCTTCAGGGCAACTGGCCAGCTCAGTAATGTCACTAAGGGACACTGGAGGGACTGCACCGTGAGAATGACAGACATGATTGGTTCCGATGATACAATTACTTTCAACTTTGGTAGGTCACAGACAATAAGCCCATGGGTTTGCTGACTCCCTGCTGGGTTATCCAACCTCGACTTCAGGCATGAGACAAACGATTGTCTTGTCCACGTAAGAGATCAGCGGATCAGCGACCGCAGTGAGGGGCCTGAGTAGCCCAGTCTCGGATCCCTTCCAACGAAAACTCCTCCTGGAAGCAGGAAACATGCATGCACACAAGCAGCGTGGTCTAAGGAGGGCTACTGCAGCCAGGTGCCAGAAAAGCTGTGGCTGTCCAGTCGGACAGGTGAACACAATGACGTGACAGCAGAGTGCCGGGTGTGGGTCCTCCCTGTGACATGGCGCAGAAGAGTGGGTGCTCGAGGATGTGGGGTGTGTTTGTGACCCCAGCTGGGCCGAGTCCCCTTCCCCGTGGTCACATCCTTTCCCATGGAGACGACACCACAGCCAGCAGGCCGGGGACACTAGCTGTCCTCCAGACGGGGACAGAGGAGGCTGGCAGCATGAGGGCCCACAGAGGCTGGCCTCACAGATGTGTCAGCCCACACAGCTCCCCTCCAGCAGTTAGCTCCAGGATGAGACCTCTGCAGGGTGGGCATGACAAGGAGACAGGGGGTGAGGAAGGCAACGCTATGGGCTGAACTGAACAGCGTTCCAGGGTCGGGTCAGTGTGCATGGTGACAAGAACGGGCCAGGTCCAGGGCTTCTGAGTTCAGCCACGCCATGTCCCAGAAGGACAGCAGGGCGCGGATAGGTGGGGCGTGGGAGAGGACACGGGTGTGCGCACGGCAGTGCAGGGGCTGGGCCTAAGGGCACAGGGCAGGGGGCTGGCCGGTGGCCATCAGGGGCAGCAGAGCACCAGGGTGGGAGGTGACCAGGGCTGGCTGTGTGGCTGGGGAAGAGGCCTGGCGAGGAGGGGGCCTCGAGGGCACGATCAAGCCCACATTTCCAGGAGCGCCTGTCAGTGCAGCCGGGCGAGCACAAAACGTGCCCAGTGCCACCAACATGCCTGGTGCACCACCCACTTCATGCTCTGCCGGCAGAAACCCCAGCTTCTTCGGTTTTGATGGATTTCTTCCTTCACCGTAGCCTCTGCCTATAGAAGGAGATGTCATCTCCACCTCACAGACCTGCTCCGTGGGGCTCAGAGCCCACAGGCCAGCTCCTGCGTCCTGCTCTCAGTGGCCAGGAGGCACGGCCCCAGGGATGCCTGACTCTGCTCGGGGCGCAGCGGGAGGCTCTGTGTGAGAAGCCGCTGAGTGAGAAGCCAGCACCTGGCCTGGCCTCGGGGCTCTGCCCAGCCCATCGCGCTGCAACCCTTGCCCTGTGGCCTCCCTGCCACCCTGCAGTCAGCCCTGCTTCAGCGTGGGAACCATGCACCGTGGAGAGCCGTGGGACCACGGCTGGCACACACTTGACAGTGGAGAAAAGCAGCCGTGGTGACAGTACGAGGCTCAGCGACAGCAGACACTGCCATCCGACGCCAACAGCCCTCTCGGGCCTCCTGCACTCAGAGCCCTGACGACGCATCAAGTGGCTGCTTGTTCTCTTCTCATCACATTTGTTATATTCTGGGGCATTTAATTAAAATTCTAGCTCCAGGAAAACATGAAGAAACTAAGACAGAAAGCTGGGCTCCCGCACCCCGGTTCACCTTGGGCTCCACACATGCCTCGGAACAGCGTGCCCTTCCCCCAGGCTGGCAGGACGGACGTCCGGTCAGGAGAAGAGCTCGGGAGGGGCCGTGGCGTTCCCCACTCAGGAGTCATTTTACTTACTTAGTGGACAGCTTTAGATTGTGATCTAATTTCAAATCTGGAGCAAAGTGGTGCGAGCAGCACACAGAACTTCTCTACACCCTGAGCGGTTCCTCCAGCTGTTCCCATTTAGGCCGCTTGTCGGCCGTGCACGGGTGTGCTCGTCGCTTACTCCCTACCGATCCGCACCACCTGAGGCTGGGAGCAGACATCATGCTTCTTGACCCCAAATACTTTAGTCTGTATTTCCTAAAACCAAGGACTTCCGGCTAAACAAAGTACAATGATCAAAACTAGAGCATTTCACATCGATACAAGACTATCACCCAATTTCCTGGCCACCCATTCACCACGCCACACCACCAGACACACTAACTTCATTTTAACCCATCATAGAAATAACAGGAGAGGGCATTCTAGAGCCATGAAGTCAGCAATGCCATTATAGACCAGGCCGCCTTACTGAGTTCAGGAAAATAAATTTCATGTGAAGTCAAAGCCCATACAAGGTCTTCTTAAAAGACAAAAGAAAATAAGAACCAAAATGACATCTCTACTGACAATAAACACATGAGAACAAAATTAGAAAACCATAATCTAATATCTTTAAATCAATTAAAAGACATTAAGATAATAATGCAAAAGATAAAAAAGACATAAATCAGAATTAGAAACACGCAAGAATGAGGTCATAGAACTCAGAAAAGAATCAGGAACAAAAAAAAAAATATTCCAACGCCAAGATGAAATTAGAAGACACAAGATCAGATAAACACAACAGGAAAATGTAAGAAGAGAAAAAACTTTAAAAATCAAAAAGAAAACAGAGCAATGAGAAGAATTCAAGAGACGTGACACGTAGAGAAGACAGAAGGACTTCCACATGGAAGAGCCTATCTCAGGGGTCAGGCAGCATCCAAACCACAGCTCAGCCAACTTTTCTTAAGTTAGAAACGTGTTAAAGAGAAAATGCACTGTCGGATTCGGTCTGCTAATGTTTTACTTCCGAGTGGCACGTCTGTCTCAGGAGGCAGAGTTACCTATAGATTAGTTTAGGATTGCTTGCGCAGTTTTTATGGCACAGTGCTGCTGATCTCATAAAATGGCATGGGGGCTTTGGGTCTTTTCTGTCCGCACCTCACAGTCCCATTTCCTTCAGGACTGTGGTCTGGGAGGGAGCACAGGGTGCAGATCTCTGAGCACCGTCAGTCACTTCCACAGTGACGGGTTATTCAGGCTTGCTACATCATGTCAAAGCAATTTGTTTGGTTTCCATTTTTCTAGAAAATCAATAATTTCATCTAGATTTTGCAATTTCTTTGCACCAAGCTGTGACTAGCAGTCTCTGAGAGTGAACAGCCTCCACATCTGCAATCACAGCCACTTTCTGGTCACCCAATTCTTCCAGTTTCGCCTCCCCCCGTCAAAGTTGCTGGCCATCTGAAGATTTTTGATGGTCCTCTTTCAGAGTTTATCACACCAGCAAGAAGTTTTCAGGTGCTACTGTTTTCATCTCTACTTCATCTTCATTAATGTTTCCGACTTAGTCTTAAATTATTTTGCAATTCTTTGTCTAACATTTAGAGTCACGGGGCTAGTTCATTCATTTTCAGTGTTTCTGGTTTTCTGACATTTTCTCCTGAGAACTGTTTTGACAGCACCCTTCACGTTTTGATATTCAGTGTTCTCTCATTTTCATTACTTTTAAAACAGTTTATGCTTTATTTAAAAGCATCCCCAAATCTCCACGTATACAATGGAGTCTGGATTCTTTTTGGTTATCATTTTGTGGTTCATTCCCATTTTTATTATATTTAATGACTTCTGCTGTTGAAAAATAAGATTTTCTTTAAAATCAAATACAAGGTAAATGTGTTTTAAAAATTAAAAAAAAACATGTGGATGGTCCTGGTCCTGGTCCTGGTGTGTTTGAAAAAAGGAAGAAAGGTAGGAGGGAGGAAAGGTAGGAGGGGAGGAAGAAAGAGAAAGAAAAGTATATTCTATGTCGGGAACAGAGTTTGTTAAGAATGCTGTTCAAGGGCCGGCCAAGTGGCACGATGGTTAAGAGCTGGCTTGGGATGCCAGAGGGCCCCAGTTCGGATCCCACATATGAGGGCCAGTGACACTGCCCTCCACAGCTAAGATGCTGAACAACAGCTCAACCTGGAGCTGGGCTGCCGTGGGTCACCGGTGAAGGCGCAGGCTGCAGCCCCTGCTGCAGTGGGTTGCCATAAGCTACCATGTGTAGTCAGCAGCCAGCGTGAGCGTCCAGCGTCCAGCAGCTGCTGTGAGCGGCCATCCAGAGGCCAGCGACTGATCTGCCTCACCCGGGAAGAGCGCAATGATGGTGCCAGCTTGGGCCAGTGAAGCGACCTCCTCCACAACTAGACTGAAGAACAAAAACAGGGTGCAGGCTCTGAGCAACAAGGTTGCCAGTTCAACTCCTGCATGAAATGGTGGCTGCCCCCGCCCACTCCTTTAAGAAAAAAAAGGACAGCAACTTGTCTGTTCCCCTTCCCAGATTCCCCAATGCTGTTCCCCTCCCCCAATAAGATCTTTAAAAAAAAAAAAGAATGCTATTCAAATCCTTCATAACCATCTGAATTTTTTTTTATCTTCTTGAGTTTTCAATTAGAGTTTCCCATTATGGTACCAGATTTGTCCATTTCCTGTTCTACAAGTTCTTCCTTCATAAATTTTACAGCTATGTAATTATCTACATAAAAGTTCATGAATATCATATCTTCTTAGAGGATTATAACTTAGCAAAATGAAGGATCTTTGTCCCATTTAATGCTTTTTATCTTTTTCTTGAAAATGACCTTGCTTTCCAGTGGTTAGCATTTGCTTAGTATCCTTCCCATGAATAAATTTTCTGTTCCTGTGTCATTTTTAAGACAATCTGAGTTTGCCGTTATAACAGAGAAATTTAACATGTATTTGAACTAATGCCTACATGATGTCTTGCCTTATGTATGTTCTATGATTTCTAATTTTTTTCCCTTCTACTCTACCTTTGGTGAGTTGGGTTTTCTTTGTTCCCAAGTTTTTCCTCTACAAGACTGACAGCGCACCATCTGTCCTGACGGGTGCTCCGTGTACCACGTTGCTGTGTTTAACTGCAGTTACATCCCGTGGGCTGTAGGAATAGCATGGACACATTCCCTAGATAAGACCCCCAGTCTAGGGAGACTTTCACTTTTCTCCTCATCATCACTATTAAAATGCACACACGTAAGATTTTTTTCAGCCATTATTTGAATTTGCACCCCAATATGCATCAACAATTCTTTAGAGCTAGCTATATGGATTACTGGGATCTTTCCCCACCACTACTAGTGGAACCAAATATCACCCCTTTATCGATGGCTGTCCTTTTGTAGTTTTACCACAGTCTTTGGGATGAGGCTGGTAACCTCTGAGTCCCTGAGTGTCTGAAAACACCTTTCCTTGGTCCTTCGATGTGAATTCGAGTCTGGCTGTGTCTAAAATTCCCGGCTGGGAATAATTTTTCCCCAACTACTTTGAAGATGTTGATCCAATTAATTCCAGAAGACAAATTTGTCACTGAGAAATCGGATGGCAATCGATGGCCTACCTTCGCACCTCCTGCTGACCACTGTGGCGTTTTCTCCTATTTGGTTGTATCCTGAATGTGTCCCAGTGTTCTGGGCAGTTGCGGCTTCTCACCTCCCCTGCTCAACACTCAGCCCTCTGGCACTCAGTGCTCTGAGAAGGGTCCTTCTAGTAGCTTCTCATTACCCTTCCTCAGCCTCCCGTGTGCTCTCCTTTTCAGACTCCTATGCAACAGAAAATGAAGCTTCTCAAACTCACTCTGGTCTCACCCTCTAGGTCTGTATTCTGGAATAATCGTTGGCTCATTTGTGCAACTACTGATTCCTTCTTCTGTCTATTCTGTGATTCATGCCATCCTGAGTGTTCCATTTTGACTAACTTTTCTTTCCAAAACCTTTGGCTGTTTTTTTGAAGGAGAGCGATTTTCTTCTGTGAGTTCTCTTCGTGCCGTTAACTCACCCTGAGTATCTTCTTTTGCTGCATTTGGTGCTTCTGCTCAGAGCCGTGACAGCTCCTGGCTATGCCCACAGTTCTGCTTTTGAGAGGCTGATTTGCCTGCCATGGATGCGAGCTCATTTTCTGGTCTGCCTCTGGTGTTGCCGAGAGAAAAGGCAGGGGTCTTCGGACTGCCCTACCAAGATTTTGTTTTCTGGTTAGCCCCCTGCTCATCTCTGGAGCTGGTAGCTGGCCGGGACACACCACCTACCGCCCTGGCCCAAAGTGCCCACTGGCAGGGGCACCCTGAGCTTGCCACACACAGTGCAGGGGGTGGGAGGGGTTGCCAGTCAGCCCTCGCAGAGTCCTGGTGTCCACTGATCCTGAGCTGAGTGTGCGAATTCTCATTCTTAGCGCACTAGGCATCTCCATGTCTTCTGTGATGTTTCAATTTCATACGCATTATCTGTTTCTGTCCCTTAATAATTGATCAAAACATCTGATCCTCTGCCTTCAGTTGTCACTCTGCTGTTGCTGCTGTCTTAGGATGTCTGTCCTTGGGGAGACTGTACAGGTGACAGCAGGTGACTGCTCTCAGGGAACCATTCTCTTCAATCTGCAGAAGCCTGGTCTGTGTACTGATTTGTACAGTCTTTTTAAGAAAGAAAACCCCACGTGGATTTTTTTTTCATAACCAGGTGATAAGCTACCTAAAGTCTAGAAGCACCTTTTCAAAGTTCTGGTCAATAAAATCAATGTCAACACCACAGCACGGAGCCGAGCATGGCCCTGGGAAGGGCAGCCCCACAGAGGCACCGGGCATGGGGGGCTTGGGAACAAGCTGCCTGAGGCCCCAGTGCAGAGGACAGGAGAGGCAGGACTGTCCCCTAAGCGATGGCAGTGGCCTGGAGCAGGCACTGCCCCCGGCTGGTGCGGGGACAGGCAGGGCTCGGAGCAGAGGGGCGGAAAGGGGCCGCATGCAGGAGCAGAGCTCACCCTGAGTGCTCCATGCTGACTGAAGACTCACCCTGCAATTTCCCTGTTGTCTGTAATTACCCTGTGTCACCACACTACGTGGCCACGGAGTTAATGGTTGGCAGTTACCATGGGGACCAAGTACTATTCTCTAAAGGTAGTTGTATTTTTTTTAATTCTTAATTGTATTCTATTTTGAAAGAGATTTACAACTGCCACCAACTTGAAAAGCAAGTCAGGTGTGGCCAGCTGCTGTTTGGGCTGTCCTAGCTCCTCCCTGGGGAACGTCTGTCTGTCCCTCTCCCGGATGGCGCCCGGAGGGAGTCACCAGCATTACTCTTTGCATGGGTGTTTGGCTCCCTCTGTCCTTGCTTAGCAAGAGCCACGACCCTGTGAAACGGTAACTGCCCAGCCCCCGCCTAAACCTAGGTAGCAGCCAGCACTGGAGAAAACGCAAACCCCCTCCACTCACTCCAGCCACGCCGCAGCCGGCCCTGCTCCCAAATGTCTCAGCGCAGCAGAGGCCGGAAGTGGGCCACACGACATCACGTCCCACTTTACGGCCTGGATGTTCAGACACTGGCCGTTTGTGAGGACGGTGTCATTCCGCTTCCTGTCTCAGGAGGGCTTCTTGGGACAGACCCCACTGCCACACGCCTGTGGCCACACTGGATGACCACCTGCCCACCGGCCTCTCCTCCGAGGCCACCCCCCACCCGCCAAAGCACCGCCGGTGACGCCAGCACAGAAACCAGCCACTGCTGCTCCCCCTGGCCGCCCAGCCTAGTGCTGCCGTCCCCTCTGCAGTAAACCCCTCATGACCCCATCCTTGCTGCCCGTTTCCTCTGTTGCTCTCATCCCCCTCGGGTCACTAAAAACACTCAAGCTGCCGCTGACCTGCAGGAACCCGTTATCCCTCTCCAGCCTCTGCAGGGATGGACTCAGGCCTCACTCGTCACCCCCGACACGGCTGTCCTCTTGGCCTCTGTGTCTCCCTCGCGGATCCCTGGCCCAGACCCCTGTGCATCCCCCGTTCCACCCCGACCTGCCTGTCAGGTCTCTTCCCTCTCTGATGCTGCCTCGACATCCTTATCCCTCACGTCACGTCCACTGTCGAGAATTCACACTGCCTCTGCCTTCCACACATGTCCGGATCTCATCAGCTCTCAGCACCTCTCGTTTGGGCCCAGGCAGCGCCCCCTAATGGGACCTCCTTCTACCCTGGGTGCCCCGAGAGTCTCTTCTCCACCTGGAAGCCAGAGCAATTAGGCCTAATCCGGCTGGGATCCCTCCTCTCCCAGCAGAGTGACAGCTCTCACAGGCCACAGCCACCGCCTCACCTCTCCCCCTGGTTCACCAACAGGCCACACTGGCCCCTGGCTGTTCTCCGGCCACCCTCACACTGGCTGTTCACTCTGCCGGGTATGTTTCTCCATCCCTGGCTCACACCCTCTCCTTTACTTAAATGTCGCCTTCTCAGCGAGGCCAACCCTGACGGCCCTATTGATCACAGATAATCCCCAACCGCACACATGCACACACTCACTCCTGCTCCTTTTCCCTTTCTCAGTGGGGCTCATCACCTGATTTCTCAGGTGTGCAGTCTACCTCTGACGGCCGTCTCTGGGGACAGAGCCTGTGTCTGATCTGTCTGCTGAGTGGATCTGCTGAATCTGAGAGCACAGTTCATTTCCCCAGCATCATTTAGAATTATTCCTAAAATACTTCTGACTCAGAAGGTTTCATTCCCTCCACTACGTTTTCAACCTGAAAAGACTCGCCCGTGGCGGGCGACAGCACCAACACTCACACAGGTGCAGAGCAACCTCACCCACACTGCAGGTGGCACTCCCAAGGCTGTCCTTTCTCATGTCATTACACATCACTCTGTTAAAGGAAATGAACAGATGAGGAGCAGGTCCATAGCCAACAAGTGCGGCCACCAGCAGGCAGACTCGCTCCATCAGGGTTAATGGGGGCCGAGTGCAGTTCAGGGTCAAGGCCTCTAAAGAAGTGGTCAAGCAAAGGGAGCGACCGGATGTGAGGACCAGGCCGGAGTTGGGTGGGGAAGGGAGGTCACGATATGGGCTGCGGCGGGTCAACCAACAGGCTCCGAGGTCGGGCGCAGGCAGGGCACAGGTGGACAAAGCAACCCAGGAGAGGCAGGGGCACAGGTGGGTGTCGTCTGCAACAGGAGGGGCTGGGCAGGCAGGTCGCCAGCAGGGGTAGACGAGAGTACCTGGGAGTGTCTCCTGCTCCCGGCCTGCGGATGCCTGTCCTGCCAGCCCACCTGCTTCCCCCGAGAGTGAGAACACTGTCCATCTACCAAAAAGCAAGGGAGAAGCGTCACGTTACCCGATGAACTCGGCAAGGCCAACGTTACGGCACGCTGGAGACCCCCCGGCCCCAGCTCCTTATCATTTTCTCAGGACACCTTGTGTACTGGGAATGTGCTTCGCGTCCACCAGCAGCTGTCACACAATCCCACGGCACAGCGCTGCCCCGACTGTCACACCGCACGTGGGCGTCCCCACCGTCTCCCGAGGTGCCCTCCCTCCCTGCTCGCGCTCTGGTTGCTCCAAGACCTTCACCTTCCCTCGGAGCCAGCATACCCGGCTGCACCCTGGCGCTTCAGCTGCCCCGTGTGGCTCCTGTTGGGACAGCATGTGCCCTCAGTACTCACGGAAACAGGTCTTCAGAAATCAGGTGGACCCCAGCCAAGCACCACTGTCACCTTTAATGGAGCAAAGTGACCGAGGAGGTGGCCCTGCCCGTGCACGGTGTCACCTGCAGGAACCGGGGGCGAGCAGCCCCGCCCTCCCGGGGAGCAGCTCTTCAGTGGGCTCGGCTCGGCCGCAGGGCTAAACTTCTGAAACGCTCAGATGAACATTGGAGATCTAGTCATCACCCTGCCCTGCCTGCTATGTTCCAGAAACAGGCACGGGGTTAGGGAGACACACAGACTCTTTAGGGGCTGACAATCCCAAAGCACTGCTTCTCTGAGCACCTCAGTGTTTATGCTCCCACACCCAGTAGCGCCACATTAGGAAGCAGGTGTGATAGCACCATCTTTACAGAGGAGGAGTCAGGCTCCGGATGCAGTTGTCAGGGTCTCCAGGTGGGCAGGTCCCACTCCACCCTGGCGGGCTGCTGTGCAGGGAGCAGGCCGGATAATCCTTAAGAGGCTGTGGGTAAATTCAGGACACGTTGCTATTTATGGCATTTTAATGACTGTAATTCTGTGTCCCTTCTACGCAGGAGCCGTGATGATGCCAGAACATTCTGTGCTCTGCGTGCTCCAAAGGCGGGTGTGTGTGTGTGTGTGTGTGTGTGTGTGTGTGTGTGTGTGTGTGAATTACTTCACCCGTGTTTCAGGTTTCTCTGTTATTAAATAATAGTAATGAACCATGAGTCTGTCTAAGCTTGGCAATACGTGTAGCTTCTTTTAACAGTGATAACTATTAAAACTCTTCCTGGTCTTAGGTGGTTTTCATAACTCTTCAAAATGATAAGTACAAATAGCACAAATGTAAAGGAACCAAGAAAAGGAAGACTCTCTCCCACTATGACTGCTGTCCCCAGCCCTGGGGGGCCATCCAGGGTGCCGTGCACATGGAGGAGACACACACACGGTGCTGTCTGCCGGGGCACATCTCAGGGTTTCTTGAATCCACACTCGCAAGGAACCTCGGCACGCGCAGCGAGATGCTGCGTCTCAGAGTGAATGAAATACTGCCTCTCTCAGTGAATCTCACAGACGTGGAGCAGACTCCTGCAGACAGGGCTCTGCCAATCCCAGCCCATCAACTTCATGGTGCTCTCTGCAGCCACTGCCCTCGCCATTCACTCCCCACATTTTGATCCTTGACAAATGGAGAGGTGAAAGGCGACCTCATGGGTTTAACTGTTAAGGCTTTAAAACTGTAAACATCTTTAGTGGGGCTGAGCTCTTCTGGTCAGTGAACACATGGACCTCGTGTGCGTGGGACAGGCCTGCTCGTGGCCTCTGTCTATGAAGCGTGGGAGAGCCACACACACACACTCACACCCCAGGCTAAGTCCTCACCCGATCAGCTCTGGCTCTGTCACTGATGACCCCTGAGTGAAGCTCGTCAATGCCCAGGTATTGGGCAAGTGGCCTGAAAGAGCACAAAGCAGGTGGACGGTGCCCTGGTGTCCTCTGCCTGCCCGCCCCTGGCCTCCTCCATCACTGTCATGTCCGCTGCTGCTGCTTCCTGGGACATGAACATCCTGTTCTCCATACTCCGTGTGCACCTGGAGACGCGATGGTCTTTCTCTGACCTTCCACCCCTGGCTCTTCTGGACCTGATGCCATCCATCCTCAAGGAGCCCCATCAGCAAGGACACATGAGCATCACTTTCCCCAAGTCCTCACATGTTTGAAAACGTATGACTGAGAAAATTCTTTCTTTCCTAAGATTCTGTATATGTTGCTACACTTTTATCTAGCACGAAAATTGCTGTGGGGCCAGCCCAATTGCTCTACACTAGACATAAGCAGAAAAATGGGTAAAAATTCAGAAAAGCACTCCACAAAAGAAGAGATCCAAACGGCCAGTAAGCACATGAAAAGGTGCTCACTCTCTTTAGTAGTCAAAGACATGCAAATTAAAACCCAAAATAGATGTAAATACACACCCAATAGACTGCCTAAAATATAAGGCTGGCAAGGAGTCATGGAGACTTAAACCCTTCCTGTCACAGGCTATTATTTTGTTCTGAAAACCTTCTACTCTACAGGAAAAACTGTAGCCACTCATTGTAATGGAAAATTACGATGTGTTCAGTCCCAACCAAAGGTAACCAAACAATTGTCATGGGTAGAAAAATACACCAATTGAACCGTGAAAACAAACTTCTAAAGTGGTAGACAGTCAGGGGACCAATACAGCTGGCACGTGCTCAGGTGAGATGGCAGGCAGTGTGCCTCGGAGGAGAGCTCCGACGCGAGGCCACCCTCCTTCCTGCGCCATCTCCTTCACCGACGTCTGTCTCTATGAGGCTCGGGTTACTCTGCACTCTGAGTGCGTACATGGCACAGCACCATGAGGGCAGGTGACGGCACAACACGGGGGTGCACGGGGACACACGGAGAGACTCGCAACATAACAGCATGATGGGAGATGCCAGGGCTGCGGGATCCCTCACAAGATGTCACATGAAACTATGTGGCATTCACCCAAACGCTGTACACAATGACATTCGTCCCATAGTTCCTGGTAGAAAAGGTTATATCAAGAAATTGGTAAGTGTCCCTTTTTGGAAACCATAAGGCTAAATAGCACTCCACATACCGTATTTTGCCATGTATAAAGCGCACTTTTTTGCCCAAATTTGTGAGAGAAAAATAAGGATGTGCATTATACATGGGTAGTACTAATTCCGTATCTACATTAATGTATTTAATTCTTTTATTTACGCTTATGAGTTAAAAGTGTAATGCTAGGGCCGGCCGAGTGACGCGATGGTTAAGAACTGGCTTGGGACACCAGAGGGCCCCGGTTCGGATCCCACATATGAGGGCCAGTGACACTGCCCTCTACAGCTAAGAT
>NW_017732095.1:185559-195826 GCF_001890085.2 Hipposideros armiger | reverse complement strand
CTAGATTGAAGAACAAAACGACAGCAACTTGTCTGTTCCCCTTCCCCCAATTCCCCAGCACTGTTCCCATCCCCCCAATTCCCCAATAAAAAAAATCTTTAAAAAAAAAAAAAGTGTAACTCTAGAAATCAATAACGATATCCGTATGCAAAATAATACCCTGGAATACGATAATCGGTTTTGTTGAACTTGTAACAACAAAGAGTTCTTGGCCTTCTATGATGCGTAAATATATCATAAATTTGTTACCAGTACATAAAATTTCTTGTACCTTGCATCAGTTCTTGTGTTTTGTAATTATTTGTTACATAAAATTCCTTGTTAAATAATATGTTATATGTTATGTTAATATGTTAAAAATAAATGCTAAAATTCCTTTATAATACAAAAAACAAGTACCTAAATGTAAATAAATAATTTTAATTAAAAAATTAAAACGAAAGATTTTTTTCCCCTAAAAGTTTGGGCCAAAAACGTGGGTGCACATTATACACGGCAAAATACGGTAGTTTGTTTAATTTGTTTTGGGCTATAAACGTCATCACACGGAAGGGAGAAGATAATTGCTCTCTAAAATTTGGTATAGTTTTGAAGAGCGATGATGGAGAAAAGCAGATGCCTGAACACTCATTACGTGAGGACTGTGCATTTTCCTGGTCCGAGTACAAACTCAGAAAGGTCCAGGCAGGCACCCAGTAGAGCAGATGCGCACAGGCAGGGGCGGCAACCCGCTCCGAGCCAGGGTCATCCTGAACTCCCGTTGCTTTTAAGGCCTTTGTCTCTAGTTGTCACCAAACAATGATGTGTCCAAATGTGAAGTGTTTCTGGTTTGTTTGCTTGTTTATTCACTCACAAATCCAGCATAGGCAACTTCCAGTGCTTCGGGGACATGCATGGCCATGATCTGCGGAACTATTTGTGCCCCCGCCGTGGACCCTCACTCTATTCCATGAGCCACTCACACCGTTTCGTGGCCTCCTAGTCTGTCCTGTTTCAGCAGAGATGCCTGCACTGATGGCTGCCCTCACTAAACCTGCGCCCTATGGACCAGCCTTGTTACACATCCAGAGCCTTACTCACTTCAGAGCCCGCACCTTCCAAGTCTAGAACGAACATCCTCTTTTCATACATTACAACGCACAGTGGACTCCTCAGCTCCCACCAGGGTTCCAGTTACGCCGCATACCACTCTTGGGCCTGCCCCTCCCCCGCCCCCTGCAGTGTTTTAGCCACAGGGCTTGTGACCTGGACAATACCATGTCACAGGAACCGTGGGTGAGCCTTTCCGGCTCTCACTGCTCCGCTCTGAGCCTGGCTCCTGGGTGATGGATACACTCACAATGGCTGTTGTCATGGGCACACTCTCCCACTGACAATGCCCCCTGCCTTGTTTGGGACGACATGCTGCTCAGAGAGAGGGCAGAGCTGAAACTTACTTCTTCCTCACCGACCATGCCACACTGCGCATTAAGCTGAGCGTCGGCTCAAACCTCTAAGTCTTCACTGAACGCCCACCAAATTTTAGTGAATTCACTCAACACATCACCTAGGGGACCCTGTGTGGAATGTCAGGTAGCCCATCATTCTGGCCTCAAAATACATCACTTATTGGACATGAACGCAGGAAAAGCTTACTGTTACAAAAGCCAAAGGCTAGTTCAAGGCCACAAGAGCAGCAGTGTCAGAAAGAAGGCACAGGCCTGTTGATGGCAGCCACGCAGACCCCTGGCTGAGGGAGAGGGGAGAGCAAGCACTTTGAGCCTGGACGGGAGGGCTGGTGGAGGAAGGCCACTGGCCCACGCACACACTTTTCACTCTGCGTCGTCCAAATTTCCAATGAGTCAAGCAAAGAAATCGGGAAAACAAATCACTCACAGCCACAAATGTGGAGGCCTTTCTGTGAGCACCAACGTGACAGCATGGATGGCTGGGAGCCTGAGGACCCTCTGAAGACCTTCCAGAAGGCAGTGGCCTGGAGGAGACTGGGCAGGTGGGAGATGCAGGTACCAAACAAATGGGGTGCCACGGAGGAGCCAGAGGCCGCAGAGCCTACTCTCAGCATCCACTCGGGCTGCTGGTTTCCAAAGTGACCTGAGGCCCAGCCCAAGTGAACTGTCACCCAGCTCAAGGTCTGAGGGACTCACAGCACATGTGCACACACTTCGGGGCCCAGCGGGGACCAGGTTGGGCTTCTCATTTAGAGAGGAGCAAAGGGAAAGAAACACAGAAGCCATGAAAACATCCTGCCACATTAAGAAAACACAAAAACACAGCAGGAGGCAGAGAAGAACATATGTTCAGAAATACGTACATAAAGAAACATGAGTGGTTTCAGTCAGCAGCTTGCCATGTGCTTTCAGAGAGGAGAAAGAAAACATAAATTCATGAAACAAGATTAAAAAATGGTAAACTGGCCATCTGAAAGGAAAGAGAAATACAGAAATCATGAAACAAAGTTACAATCGAATGTAAAACAGCTTTAGACGAAGTCAAGTCCAGACAAACTGTAAAGGAAATGTAGGCCTATGGGCAAGGGGGAGCACTTGTGACTGGGGCCACCAGAGTCAGGCCCACCTGCATTCCACTTGGGCACCCGCATTTTTGGGCATTTGAGAGGTTTCTGAAATCAAAGCGCCAGTCCCCTCTCAGGCAGGCTGGCGGTTACAGGGGATTCCGGGGTATCAGCCCGTAGAGGCTGTCCCTGGAGGCCACACAGCAGCCCCTCATTGCACACAGGGAGTGGTGCCCGAACCCCTGAACCCCAGCACAGGTCCGGGAGCTCCCACCGAGGAGCTGGTCTCAGAGCACTCTCAGTGGTGGAAACACACGTGCACTGGACTCCAGTCTCAGAGAGCGCAGGGCAGCACTGTGGGTAAGGCGCCACGGCACAGTGGCCCAGTACCCCAGGGGCCCCAGAACTCAGAGGGGCTGCAGCCAGGGAGCTCGCACAAGGAGCAAGTGGGGATGAACGAAGGAAGGGGGGGTCATCCAGGCGCCCCTTGGCCTGCAGGTGACGTCATCCAAAGCCCGAGCGCTGCTACTGGTGCCAACTCCCCTGATCGTGAATGAAGGCAGGCAGAAGGCTGTTCTGAGGAGCCCGCTGCTGCCTCTTGCAGATTCGTGCTCACACAGGACAGTGCACTAGCATTGTGAAACCGGCTCGGCGGGTGGCAGCAGTGGCCCCTGTCACAGAGGGGCGGCGGGCGGCTGGTCCATACAGCGCACTTCGCCTGCTTCTGTCCTCAGCAACAGGATGCTCGTTTCCAGGCGGTGAAGCCATCAGCTCTTCAGGCAACGCACACACGGAACAGCAGTGCCTGAGCGGTCTTCAGTGTTTCCTCTGCTAACCAAATTTAAATCTCCACAACGTATACAGAGAAGTCTGCTGTTAAATTCTACTCAGTCAAATGGAATTACCAGGAAGCTATCACACAGGATGTGATAATCATTTGCTGGAAAATCTGAATAAATCTCCCTTCTTATGTATCTGCTTTGCCACCCCTAAGACCACAATTAAATCCCACAGTCTGAGGTTAAGTAACAAGAATTCTGCTAATGGTTTTCACTGTGTAGTTGCAATGCCTTCAGCAGCTGTCAGTCAAAGCAAAGTCACAGCGCATGGCCCTGGCGGCCGGCGTGCCCACAGGCAGGAACTCTCCCTTTGCTGCATGAGGGCTGTGTGACCGCATGAGGGAGCCTCTGAGGGAGCCACAGTCATGGCTCGGCCGACGGTGGTCCCTCGGCCCGGGGGTCCCCCTTATGAAGGTGAGAAGACGATCCCATCAGGGTGAGTGTCAGAAAGAAGTCTGAAAGACAGCAGCTGGCACGTCCTGGCAAGGTCACCTGGGTAACAGCAGGGCCTGGGAACTACTGCCACCTTACTAAATAATCAAACATCCCAAACCGGGGAGCTCATTACACTCCCTGTTCCCACTGCTCGCCCCTCGGAGGGCCCCTCCCTCTCCTGCCCCTGAGAAACCCAGCAGGGTCACGCTTCCTCTCTGAGCCCCATCCCTGCCCTGTCTCACTGCTCCAGGCTGCAGGGTGTACACAGGCACCGACATGCCATGCAGGGAGCAGGGGCCCGGCGATGGCCCCTGGCGACAGGCCAACACAGCCCTGCCTCTTACCAGAGGGCGTCCTAGTCTGTGCCGTCCCCCCACCTCCCCACACACCGGGTCCGCCATTTATCCAAGTGGGAAGAGAGTGCCCCGTTGGGCAGGTAAGTGCACAGCGGCTGGGAAAGTGTCTGGCGGCTCTTCAGTACGTGAGACGTATAATTACCACGTGACCCAGCACTCCCCCGGGGATGTGCCCCAAAGATGTGAAAACAGGCGTGCAAACAAAACCTGCACAAGGTTATCCATGAGCACGTTCACAGCGCCAAAGGGTGGAACCCCCAATGTCTGCCAGTGGGTGGGCACGTGAACACACTGGTGTCTCCATACAGGGAACATCACTCAACCAGAAAAAGGAGTGACGTTCTGACACCTGCTGCAATATGGAATAACCCAGAAGACATGCTAAGTGACAGAAGCCAGGCACTGTATAATCCCGAGCATGAGCATGTCTAGAGCAGGCCAGCCAGAGGCAGAAACACTGCTGGTGGCCAGGCCTGGAGGGACGGCTGGGGAGGGACTGCTTAACTCTGGATGCTCTCACCCTCATCTCAACCACACCCCTGGGCAGGCCGGGCGCCAGGACCTGGGCCACCTGGGTCTCCGAGCCGCAGGCACACAGAACGCTGCCAGGAGAGGGCGCTCACAGAGCCGCAGCAGACAGGACCGGGAAGAGCCAGGCCCCAGAGGGCCAGGGACACGAGCACATTCTATCTGGAGGCCTGCTGTGAGGACAGTGGCCCTGGGCAGGGAGGTCAGCTGCGGGCCAGTTTCTGGGCCAGGTACCTGCCTGCGCTGCCTGACGACCCCCGCCCCAGCCCCGGGCCCCCGGCCCCAGCACAGGACAGATTAGGCAAGCTGCTCCCAGTCACACAGGGTCACGGGTGCAGGGTCCCCATTCCAATCAGTGCCTCCTGCTCACTGGGAGGCAGACCTGCCCCGGCCACAGTGAGCTGGGAGTCAGCCTGTGCAGGGGGGCACGGGCACCTCTGGCTTCTCCCCACACCCCAGAGGAGAGGCTGCGGCCCTCCAGAGCAGTCTGTCCCGGCAGGGCCCCCGAGGCCAAGCCTCTCAAGCAGGAAGGCAGGTGGAGAAGCAGGTGGAAGGTCTGACCCAGCTCCAGGTCTCCTGGGGGAGCATGTCCCTGCAGCCCCCAGCTGGGCTGTGCCGCGTCTGGGGAGGAGGTACTCCGGGCAGGCCAGGCCGTGCCCACCAGGAGCAGTGAGCGCGTGCCTGCCCAGCCAGTCCTGGGTCTCCCCCGCAGACCCTTCCCCACAGCTCCAAGCCTCAGGGTCCCTGTCCCGGTCAGCAGGGCCACGCTCACTACACCTCCCCCCTCCCCGGAGTGCACAGCTCCATCGGCTCCCAGGAAGCTCGTGTCTGTCTCCACACCTGTAATTATCATTTAGTAAAGACGACAATGACACCGCTCTCTCCTTCCCCAGAATGCAGCACAGAAAAGCGCATTTTCAATCTCACTTTTACCTTCTGTGACTTTGTTTAAATCAGGAGCACGACAACACCCTTCACTGGTTGACTCCACGTCCCCTGCATGCACTGACCACATCTCCCTGGCCCTGCCCAGCAAACTCTCTGGGCTCCTGTCTGCAGGGGCACGTCCACGTCCAGCAGAAGCTGCCCCGTGGGCGCCCTGCCTCCTGGGTTTCTGAGAGGGCTTCACGTCAGTGAGATGACCTGAAATGGGCAGAGACGGGGGGGGGGGACCCCAACGAGGGAACGAGCAGCCAGCCAGCTGGCTCTGCTACAGCACAATGGTCCCTGAGAAACTGTATTACAGAAACGAGCGTTTCAGTAAGAAAAAAGGGGGAGGAGGCTTACGAGCTAAACTCTCACACTCCTAATAAAAAGCTACTTTCTGCCGTTGTTCCAATAATGAAAGCCAGGTACAGCGTTCCACACATCGTGTGATTAGAAGTTAAACTGCCTGGTTGTTAGATGCAAAAAAAATCAAGCCTAACTGTTAGTGAGCAAATCCGAGTAAGGCGGGACCAGACCCAAATGAGCCGGAGACCAGGCAAAGGGCTCCAGGAGCGCAATAAACAAGGAGGGAAGGGTGGGTGTCCTACAGGAGGCCCCTGGGGGGTGGGGGGGGTTCTATCTAACAGACATGTCCCACATGTGCAGAGCAGTCCGGGGGTTTCCACAGTTAGGAAGTGCCGGCAGGGTGCTGTGCAGGTGGGCGAGGGGGCTGCCCCCAATGGCCCATGGCTTCTACGCAGGCTGAGGCCCCACCACGGCCACACCCTCCGCACCTGGGAATGTCCCTTCCTTCTCTTCCTCTTCTCTGACACCAAACTTTCTCTGCAGTTAATTCTGTCACCTGCCACTCATCTGTCCTTCAAATACTTTACGCAGAGAGTTCAAGGGAAGAAAGGACATCAGAGCGAAAATGAAAGGAAAACAGTGACAAATCCACATCCACACAGCCCTCTCACGGCTGCCCCCACGCATCACGGTTATTACAACGCAAACACAGAAGTGTCAGTTCTCTCCGTCAACCCTGAGCTTCTGCAGGGCAGGGGCCGTGTCAGGAGACCTTGAACCCCGTGCCCACAGAGCCCAGCGGGAGCTGCGTGAATGGTGAATAAACTAATTAGTGTCTAAATGTCGTCTAAGCCAGAAACCGGGGGATGTGACTTCACACAGTGACACAAGCTCTGCAAAACTGCCCCAATACTATTGTAGAAAAGCCCTCGTGGTTTACTGTTGCACCAGCTGAGTGGCCAGTTAGAGGGCGGGTGGGTCCAGAGCCCGTGAGCGATGTCTGCCCCAGAGTGACCCAGTTGGGAAACTTATAAGCAACGTGTGTCAAACTCAATAATAAGCAAGAAGGCAAGCAGGAAAGAAGTTAGACACATCCTGTCTTTGAATTAAATTACCTGGACAAAAGTCTGTAACAAAAGACGACGAAAATAACCACAGAAGTTCTAAGACATGGAAAAGCCCAAGCCCATGCTGACGCTTTGAAGGCTTGTGACGGTCTGCTCTGCCGGAAAAGGGGAGACGGACCTCCAGTGCCACCTCCTGGCTTCCGACTGGGACGCCACTGGGGGAAGTCCTCATGAGAGTGAGGTGGTTTCAGGCATGTCCACAGGCTCTACGGTCCCGGTCACGGCACCATTCTGCAGTGAGCATACCGCTCGCCCCTCAGGGGGCCTGTGCTTAGTAACACACGTGGACAGTGCGCTGACACTGAGGTTAGGACATCAGAAGCATCTGACTTCCCCATGGCCCCCACTCTTGGATCACTCGCTGCAGGGGAGCGAGAGGCCACGCCACAGGGACCCGGAAGCAGTCCTACGGACAGTCCTGAGGGAGGGGGCTGAGGTGTCCAGCCCAAGGCCACACAGGGAGCCGACGTGGAGAGCAGCTCCTCCAGCCCCACTCAACCTTCAGGTGACCAGCTCCACCAACCTCATGACAAACCCTGAGTGGAACCTCCGGCTAAGCCACTGCTGAATTCCTGACCCACAAAAACGGTGCGATAATATGTATCTGTTGTTTTAAGCCACTGAGGTGTGGATTCATTTGTTACCAGCAACAGAGAACAACACACAGAGAGCAGACAGGGTGGGACCCATGGAGACACGATGGTCAAGAACCACAGGACCAGCCTGTGTCAGGAAGCCAGGGTCGGCCTGGGGGAAGCAAATGGCGAGAAACCGGACCCGCGCTGTTCACTGGGCAGGGAGCTGCTGCCAGGACCAACAGCAGGGGTGTGTGCGCAGCAATATCCCGGCTGGGCAACAGTGCCCCCAGGTGAAAGCGGGTGCTCAGAGGCGGCCGCCCCTGCGCTCCTCGAGACTCATCCCCATAGGACAAGCCACTCAGCAAACTCTACCTAGCCGCATACCCCCCACTTCCTACCCTAGTCACCAGAGACAGGCTTTCTCAAAATGCAAACCTCATCCACCAACTAAGAAACAATATTTGAAAAAAACCAATGTGATGAAAAAGAGACACCAAACTCAAAATAAGAATGGTCTGAGAAATCGTAAAGTGAACAACAGCATTAGTTTATATGTTCAAGGTAATGGACATGATATCCATCCCATACACAAGAAACAAGCAGACACCTTAAAAGGGCAAAATATTGTTGAAGTAAAAACACATATGTGAGGGCCGGCCGAGTGGCGCGATGGTTGAGAACTCGCTTGGGATGCCAGAGGGCCCCGGTTCGGATCCCACATATGAGGGCCAGTGACACTGCCCTCTACAGCTAAGATGCTGAACAAAAGCTCAACCTGGAGCTGGGCTGCCATGAGTCGCCAGCGACGGCGTAGGCTGCAGCCCCTGCTGCAGTGGGTTGCCATGGGCTACCGTATGTAGCCAGCAGCCAGCGCGAGCGGCCAGCAGCCGCCATGAGCGACCATCCAGAAGCCGGCGACTGATCTGCCTCGCCCAGGAAGAGCGCAATGATGGTGCCAACTTAGGCCAGTGAAGCAACGTCCTCCACAACTAGACTGAAGAACAAAACGACAGCAACTTGTCTGTTCCCCTCCCCCCAATTCCTCAGCGCTGTTCCCATCCCCCCAATTCCCCAATAAAAATCTTAAAAAACAAACAAACAAACAAAAAAACCCGCCTATGTGAGTATAAAGGTACATGGATGCAGCTGAAGAGCAAAGGGCAAAGTTAGAAGAGGAAGCCAAAGAACTTTCCAAAATGCAGAGTGAAAGAAAAAGAGAAAAAAGGTAGAAAAGACACCAAAAGGTCCGTAAGTTCCAGAAGGAATGAACATAGGCTCCAGTGAACATTTTGGTTACATTTATAAAATCCCAGGATGAAAAGCGAGCTCTCCAAAGTCAGCAGGACGATGTGAACAATGGGACAAGGGAGCGCTGAGTGACATTCTCCTCGTGGAACTTCTTAACGCCTGTAGCCCATTAGATCAGCACTCAGGCACCATCTTATGTTGTTTTCCATTTTCTTGTAAGTCTCCTTTCTGGCCTTCCTTCAGATTTTCCCCTCCACTTCTTTATACATTTATTTTTTACTTCTCATCCTAAACACGACCACTTGAGCCCCTAACTTTTCAGAGTCCGATGTCCTCATACCCACCCAGGCAGCCGTGGGGTCTTAAATCCGTGTAACTCTACTGTCTCCCTGTGCTCGCGTTATTTTAGTTCCAGTTTGTTGTAAACCCCAGAAGACATTTGTCTCATTGCTTTAAACATTAAATGTGTGTTTGGATTAACTCACATGCACACAATTGCTGTTTTTAATTTTTTCTTAAATGTCAGAACTTCCATATGCAACAACTTTCTTTCCTCCTGAAATAGATCCTTTAGAAATGCCTATAGGTATCAAATCATCTCAGTTTTCCTTTGTCTGAAATGTGTTTATTTTGTCCATGTTCCTGGAAGATTTATCCTTGAATACAGAATACTGGGTGACTTCTTTTCTCCCATCACGTGGAAGATCCAACCATCCTCCTGTTTCCACGGGTGCAGGTAAAAGCCATCTGATGTTTTCATTGGAAATGAAAAGTGTTCCTTCTTTAGACAATGTTTTTTCTCTGTTGAGATCCTTTACTTGTCTTTAATATTCTGGAGGTTCACCATAGTATGTCTAGACACAGATAAATTTCTCTTCACTTTACTGGATTGGGGTTTATTAGGGTTTTTGAAACTGTGCAATGGTGGCTTTATCACTCGGGAAAACTATTAGCCACTATCTCTTTAAATATTACCCCCTACACCAGTCTTCTCTCTTTTGGAACACCAGTGAGTTCCGTCATGCCTTTTCAATCTCTCTCCAAGTCTCCTAGCCTCTCTTTCACTGTTTATATTGCTTTGTCTCGCTGTGCTGCATTGTGGATAATTACCACGGATTACAGCAAACACCCACTGAAGGATGGTGAATGTGGAAAAGAAGTGACATGAGAAGTGTGGAGTAAGAAAGTCTGGCATCCCAGTCAGGACCCCCCGTCGTTTCGAGAGCTGTAACTTTATGCTCTAATAAAACTATCCTCGGGCCGGCTGAGTGGCACCTTGGTTAAGAGCTGGCTTGGGACGCCAGAGGGCCCCGGTTCGGATCCCACATATGAGGACCAGTGACACTGCCCTCTACAGCTAAGATGCTGAACAACAGCTCAACCTGGAGCTGGGCTGCCGTGAGTCACCAGC